>NC_056560.1:23456785-23552212 GCF_013358625.1 Macadamia integrifolia | reverse complement strand
TTTGTGGCTACTAGAGTTGGACTTGGTAGAATGAGATTCTTTGTAATAGTATTTGGCTTTGGGTTGTCATAAGTGTCATCGATGTGATTGAATTGCATCATGTTCACTTGACTTTTGTACCCCTGGCATCACTATTTTTCGAGATATAAAAGGGAAAGTCCAACACAAATTCTTGTTTTGGAGCCCAAGTAATGTTGGGAGCCTCGAAAGGTGGAAACTTGGTAAAATAGGCTGGTAGAAGTCCTACAATATCTGTGGGTTATTGTCTCTGTGCACTCAGATCGTTGGAGAGAGTTGTTCCCTTTTCATTAACTACTTTCATTGAAAGATGAAAGCAGTATTAAAAGAACGAAAAGGAACTCTGGCATTTCTGTATTTTTGGAGTGTAGGTCTCAAGATCATGAGCTTGTGACTCCACAGCATGTGGGTTAGATCTCCAGACATACAAAGTCCCATCATGGGGACCAAATTTCACCTAAGGAATTAGGGATTAGAAAACCATAGGAAATTTCAGAATCGTAGAAGTTGAGGACCCAAAATAGACACTAGAATTGGCACCTATCAGAAATCAGAACACCATGTTAGCCTTAGAATTGGCTCTATTTTATGGTTGAATATAGTATGATTTCAGATCTCTAAAATGATGTAAGAATCTTGAATATCAGAAACCAGAACTAGAGTTCTAAAGAAGCTTTGGGTGGATTAGTGGGACAGTTGCGGAAACAATTCAGGAACAGATCAGGTTAATATGATAGGTCTATAAAGTGATGTATACACTATGCACTAGAAAACAAGAACATATTCCAAGAGAGAATGATGAAAGAAGTACAAATACTAAATTTCAGACCCAATATGTCAATTACTAGAGGAGTATGTATCAAAGAAGCAAGCTGGAACTTTACTGAAAACAGTGTATCCACCGAGAACAGAAACCAGGAGAAAAAATAGAAACTGAAGAAGAATTGGAGATGAATAGAAGAAAGGAATGAAGATAGCACATGGTTTGCAGTAAAATTCAGAATTAGAAGAAGAGGAGAAAAGAAACTAGATAGATCTGAAATACCAGCCCCGCGTGCAGAGCTCAACAGCTCAAAAGCCTGAAAAAAAAGGTTTAATTTTTATAGTCGAATCATGTCCAACTGATGGGGAGTGGGTATACATATATAACCTTATAATTTCCTAAACTGATTCATAAAAAGACTCCTAATCACTCTTTTATACTGATTTGACATGGTAGATCAAAATGGAACTCTTGAAAACTATTATGTATCCAAATCCAACTCAAAACACTTAGTACTAATCCCGTGTACTAACTTCACCCCCACTTTATGGTTGAATATTAGGCCCGTTACAATGAAACTCAACAAAATAAAAGACCCAACCTATAACATAACTATCCAAAACTTGTTTTCAGCCCACTGGATTGCCACCTGCCCCTTGTGATTTACTTCTAGGCTTCCATTCAGGATATCAATTTTTAATGCAACTGCATCAGACAGTTATTGATATCAATCATCAGAGGTAAAAACCCGGCTCAATTGATGCATGTGATGACAAGATGAATGCCAAGGATGCCTTCCATATTTTAAATACCGATAACCCAAAATTAAGGATTTCTGAGAAATCCTTCTATTTCTCTAACTTGATGGAGGCCAACCAAAATCATGCCAAAAACCTCCAATCAACCTTTACTGTGGATGACCATTACATTTTAGACCCAACCGAGTTTTTGGAGGGAAACCAATATATTTTATGCATTTTTGTTTTCTTTTTGGGTAATTTTACATGGAATGCGCTTAATTCCAATTCATCCACATTGAATTGGGAGGCCAAAATGATGGCATGAAATGACAAGTGTTGCTAACAGTTGAGCTTAACCTTGATCAGTTTTCTTCTTTCGAAACATGCCTGTTGGAAAGCCAATCAAGATTTATTAGAGATAACTTGATAATTTAGGTATTCTTCTTCTTTGATTTAAACTAATTGGCTACTTTCAAATTCTATTCATCTTTCACCCTTACACAGTCCTGTTAGTTGGATTCGAATAGTCCGTCAATTGCACGTTGCACCCAAGGATTTTATACTCAGAATCAGGGTCGAATCGGTTGCTCTGGAACATCCAGAATCGGGATCCATCATGGCGGATTCGACTGATATGATTCAATTTTTTTAAACTGTGATTACACCAGGTTTATTTGTCTCAAGATTTATGCCGTTGCTTGAAGAAAAATGATGCAGATCATTACAAGGCTTACTAATGAAAGCATTACTGGGATCTGCATGCAGTTGCCATTAATCTCTCCTGTTGCATCTGTGATTGTCTATGTTTCTGCAGACCTGCAAAGGTCAGTCCTTATTGTCTGATTCCTTGCCTTTTGTTTCAGATTGCTGATGCAGTGGTGGTTGCAAGATATCTAGGGGCAACACTTGTGCTCCCTGACATCAGGGGAAGCACACCAGGTGACAAGAGGTCAGTGTTTGAAAGAACTATAGCATAACAGTTATCTTGCTTGCATACTATAAATTAGTTGTGCAGTTTTATTAATCTCTCTTTGCTTGTCAATTATACCTTCCTTGAAAATTATATAAAAAAATGGTGTACCCAGTGTACGAGGCTCCTGCCAGTGTGGAGTAGCCTTGCCCCCACTTCATGGAGAGGCTGTTTCCCGTCATTGAAAATTATATGTCAAATAGAAATTAAAGTGGTAGATTTAGATAAATAAATACCTCCAAGTTACAATCATTGGAGATTCATTAATCATTTGCATAGGTTGTTGAACACAGGTCAGATTTGATATGACCTATTACGCCATGCTTCTTCACCCAAAAAAAAAAAAGAATGGCGTGGCTTCTCAGAAGGAAGCTCATGTGGATGGCCATGTTTGGGGAATGTAGTAGAACATTTCTCTCTAATTTTACCCTCTTTATTCACAGTTAGTGGGCTTCTCCTGGCTGGTGCCGTTAATAAATTTCCCAATTTGGAATGAAGCTTCCTGATGATTCAATCAAGCGATATGCTATGTACCATCCATGTTCCCCAAATCCAGGATCCTCATTGGTTTCATTCAAAGTTTGGAGCATTGAATCTTTATTCCATAATGTGTGGCCGTTTCTTCAGGATATGTGACTATGATTGTAGTTTAATGGTGGACTCTCAAGTAGTACTCAACCAACTTTACGTTTTGTAATTGTACCAAGTTATTATACTAGTTGGTCAACTAGGGCCAAGAAAGTCCCAACTAGTACCATGTCATTAGTTGATCAACTGGATTTGCCATTTCACATCTCTGTTAGTTGTAAGCTGTTTGTATTGGTTATATGACTTAACTACTACGCATGTGCTAACTGGATTTACCATCTTACTATCTTAATATTATTTTCTTGTTTCATATGTTATATCATTCTTTGTTATAGTTTTTATATTTCACTTTTTTTTTTCCCCCCTTAATGCACCTGTGCATAGAGAATATAGAATGATTCTTTTTTTATTTGTTTACATGATATATTTATTTGATGGTTTGCCAAACCAAATTATTATTATTGTGAAATTTGTGCCTAGGCAATGATGCCTAGTAAAGAAATCTCTTAGGCAACACAGAACAACTAGACTCAAAAACCACTGGACCCAGAATGGAATGAATGTAGAGTCCTATTTTTCGTTGGTTTCTAACTGATCCATGCTCTTGGATGCATGGTGCACATGTGGATGTTTCAAGGACATGCCATTTGGTCTCCTAGACCAAAAGATATGTCATATTGGATTGTCTTTTTCTTCCCCCCTTACTCTTTCATTTTTTTTAGGGAATTCTGTTTTCATTGTTTTTTGGCCTTTGAATTGTCCACTTTTGGAATGATTTCTGAAATTAAAATTATTGATATTCTTCCAGGAACTTTGATGAAGTTTACAATGTGGAGAAGTTTGTTGAAATCTTGGACGGTGTGGTAAAAGTAACAAAAGATCAACCTGCTGAAATAGCTGCAGGAAAGATTGCAGTTGTGAAGGTCCCAAACAGGGTTACTGAAGACCACATTGCTGAACAAATTGAACCAATACTAAGAATGAAAAGAAACATAAGGCTAGTGACTTACTTCCCTTCTGTAAACATGAGAAAGGCAGAGGAGAAGAAGGATCTGGACTCTGTTGCATGTTTGGCCATGTTTGGTACTCTCCAATTAGAACCAGAACTCCAAGAAGTGGTTGACTTGATGATTGAGAGGCTAAGAACTTCGAGTCGGAAATCGGGTAGCAAGTTCATTGCAGTGGACTTGAGGGTTGACATATTGGAAAAGAAGGCTTGTCAAGGAAGAACAGAAAGTGGAAGGAAAAGCTGTTACGATGCGCTAGAGATTGGAGTATTTTTGAGGAAAATTGGCTTTCAGAGGGACACTACAATTTATTTGACTCAATCTAAGTGGCATGATAGTCTTGATGCTCTGAAGGAATTCTTCCCAAAAACCTATACAAAGGTATTGGACCTTTACTTTTGTCGTGTTCGAGATAGAAACAAAGTATCCCTTGTTTAATAATGTGATGCCTTTGTCTTTATGCTTTATTGAGAACTTGACATTTTGGAAATTGTTTGCTTTTTGTACTTTCCAGGACAGTATAATACCCGGAGATAAGAAGCATAAATTTCTCGGCTCTGGAGGTTTTGAAATTGAGAAGGTCCTCGACTTCTATATCTGTTCTCAGAGTGATGTTTTTGTGCCTGCCATCTCTGGGCTTTTCTATGCCAATGTTGCTGGGAAGAGAATTGCTTCCGGTAAGACGCAGATACTTGTTCCATCCGAAGTATCCAGCACTTCAGCTTCTGCTGCTGATTTTATTTCCTCATATGTTTCCAAGAAGAACCACCTTGCACATTCATGTTTCTGCTAACGTAAGTATCAACCTGAAGAAAGTTTTGAATACTTCCTTTCCCCTTATAGCTCTTGAAGCCTCTGCAAATAGGCAATGTTTCAGTTTCTCTGTTCTGCTGTAGCCTTTTTTTGCTTTTTGAGTAAATGGGTGATTGGGTTTGTGCTTTATCTTTCCTTAAATGTTAGCCAAACCCAAACAAACTATCCATGTGAGAAAGTTAAAATGTGCCATTGATCTCATCTTTATACATTCATTATACAAATCTTTTCACGTGTGTAAAACAAAAAATTGTTTTTTTTGTCTATTATTTAGTTCTGTCGCCTTGTTTATTTTGAGCAGCTCTCAAGATGGATTAATGCTTGTTTTGGTAATGGCATGCCTTTCCCTTCTCCCAGTTGGAGCCCTGGGTTCCTTTTTTGTGGATGATCCATCAGTCTTCATTTCTGGCACACATTGGTTTAAGAATTGGCTGAGATCGATCTCGATTAATTGTTGAGTTTTTAGATCTGAGGGCTGATTCTGGATTACTAGTTTCGAATCCTTGGTGAACATTGTACCTCTTCAATCTCCCTTGACCAGCTCATCCATTAGTGCGTTCAATATATCTTGGAGTCCACTCATGACCTGATGCCAACAATCCTAGCTAGTATATGAGTTGGGTGCTTTAACCATTCAGGCATGGATGCTTAACAAGGATCATCATACATCATGAATAACCAAATTCCAATTGAAATGAGATATTTAGGAGGAATCAACTGTTGGTGCACAATGTCTTGTATTCCGTCATAGTTTAATCTAGGGAGTGCTGGTGCAGGCGTCTTGATAGGTAGGACGACGGTGTGAGGATGTAGGCAATCTTATTCTCCATTAATAGTGAAGTAAGATCTTATCTCATTGAGAACGTAGGCAATCTTGTTGAACCCCGTAAATTACTGTACATTGTTTGTTCTTGTTTTTTCCATTATCTTTTACATCGTTTTAGGGTTGCATTTCAACATCAACTTCCAAAGACCTAAGAGAGTATAGGAAAGTGGTTGCATGGTTCTACGACAACATGCTGGGTATTAGCACTGACATAGTCAAGCACCGGCTCTTTTTCTACGTTGGGGCGAATCTAGTGAAGCAAAATCACAATGGTCGAGACGAGAGCAGACTAAAAAAATCGGAGAATTTTTTAAACAATTGAATTTCTGAATATCTTAGAACACGGACATACATGAAACTAACAAAGAACAATAGAGAAAGTTGGTTCATATCCTTTCAAGTCCCTTAAATTAGCTCTTTAACATGATCTTTGCAAGTACTCATTTGTATATAATCACCAATTTCACTAAAAACTCAAAAGATATTTATATCATCAATAACAAAGGAGGTTCTTATGAAATGGATTTTTTCAGTCAAAATGCAGGACTGGTTGGTAACCCAAGAGGGGTGTCAAATAAGATATTTTTTTTTTCTTGTTGGAAAAATGAGATTACAACACAATCAGATAAGGAGGAAGGAGAGAAAAAAATGACACAATTCAATTTAGAGGGGGTTGACACACTTTCCTATATCCACTATATCCACTATCTCAATCACTTTTTAATGGTGGTGATCACACCTTATCACAATTAGCTTTCCTTGTTACCATTGAAACCTTTTCAATTGCTTTGCCAGTGGTAGCAATCATACCTTACAATCACCTTTGTGATCAACCCTTTGGAGACACCCAATCTCCAATATACTCTTCCAATTAAGAGATTATAAAAAGGCTCAAAAGTTGGTTCGTGTTCACAAATGAAAGAACAATATACTATTAGATTCTCAAACTCAGCTCTAAAAGCCAAAGACAAGATATTCCAATTAAGTGTTAAAACTGTTGTGGAAATCACCCCAAAGTCCCTCTTACATTGAGGGGAGGAAACAACGAAAAAAAATATGGTTGGACATTTCCTATCAAGGGCCCATGAGCCAACTATGATTACAGTCGTTAGGCATGGAGTACGGAACTCTATATTCCTGAATCTTG
Source organism: Macadamia integrifolia (assembly GCF_013358625.1). NCBI lineage: Eukaryota > Viridiplantae > Streptophyta > Magnoliopsida > Proteales > Proteaceae > Macadamia > Macadamia integrifolia. The sequence continues at coordinate 23,545,340 of NC_056560.1, read as the reverse complement.
ATCTTTCTTGTGTTTCAAGTAAGAAAAAGGTTACATAAGAGGCACTCGCGTGAACTGTAAGCAACAAATTTAAATTTTAAAATACTAATTAAGCGGGCAATGTTAAGTTGAACCATTAACTTTCGAAAAATTTCTAATACTATTCAGGGGGTAAGAGATCACCGCCTTTCTTTCCCTAAATCCCTATAATCTTGATATTCAGTTGAACTATGAGAGTGTGAGTGCTACACTACTACTCTACCATTCGTCTCTCTCGCTGTATCGAAAGAATTCTGTGAGTCCTATAATGCATGATTTGAAGGTGTTTTTCATTTCTTCATAAAAAATTATTCATCGATTGAAAGTAGGTATATATGAAACAATAGAAGAGGAGACAGAAATAGTGGGTTTTTGACGGTCTTTTTGTTATTGATCTCATTTCATTTGCATTTTTTTAGCTATACGAGGTCGTCTGCAACTTCCTTGGATTTTGTTGTACCAAAATTTTGAAAATACTTGCTCTACAGTGTATTTTTGGGTTTTTGTTGTCCTTGAAATTATTAAGGTTTGAAATAGGGTTTTGATAGTGTGATTAATGTACTTGATTAAGGTTTTATTAAAATTGTAAAAGGTAAAAAGTTTATTTGAGCCGTGCTCTGCAGTGTATTTTTGGGTTTTTGTTGTCCTTGAATTTATTAAAGTTTGGAATAGGGTTTTGATAGTGTGTGATTAAGGTTTTAATGAAATTTTAAAAGGTGAAAAGGTTATCTGAGCCGCTTGTGCAGGGTACAATAGCATTTGTGTCTATATCTCTTTTCCTCACATGAAACGTCTTTATTGCCCTTAAATTTAGGATACTATTATATATAATGCACCTCATAAGTGGGCTTCTCTATGCCGCTTGCTCAAAGAACCGTCTCCCTTTTAAAAATTATGAAGGTTTGTTCCTCTGAATTGATGGAGAATATTAGGAAATTGATAAGCCTTGAATGGCTGAGATTTTAGATTTTGAACGTTTTTGGGCTTGTGCCTTTGATCAAGAAGATACTTAATATTGGATTTAGTTTCTGGAAGAGAACTTTGTAACTAAGTAACAACAAATAACAGCAGAAATTTTAAAAGAGAATTAAATCAAGAGACACACTTCTTAGTTCTTTCTAAAATCTAATATGGTCCTCAAATCTTTAAAAGCTTTCTGACTATTCAACCTTCTATAACATGCAATAAAATTGCAAATGCAAAATAGAGTTAAATGAAATATGGTATTTAATTTTATGTCGAAGGTTGATTCAACTTTATTTTTATCCTTTTTTTTTTTTTTTGGTAGAAATCTTGATTGACTTCTATATTGGACAAGCTAGGAAACTGTTTGTGTGTCATTTTCTAATGCTATGAGCCATAATTGATGTTTTTTTAATTTGGAGCTCTCAGCAGCCAAGTAGCAACCCATCTCAAGGAAGGGCAGCTAGGGAAGGAGGGGGACGTAGGGGACTTGAACTCTAGAAATGCCTTGGCATAAGCTGCTTCAACAGCAGCACCTTAACCAACTATGCTAGAAGTTGTTGGCTAATAAGCCTTAGTTAGGTTGGGATACAAGTGTTATGACATTTGTCTAAAGGGATTTTACTGTAATAGGCCTTTTTAATTGGCTTAAACAAAAGGTAGGAGGTGCTAGGACATGAAATTAATCAAGTGTGATTAGTTTAATCCAAATTTATGATTTTATTTAAGTCTTATTTTATGTTAAAATCATAGTTGGAAAATCAGGTTTTTACTCAGACGAGTCACCCCGGTTGAGTGAAAAAAAAAAAATGAAACTTGGTCAAGAGCCATGAAGACTCTCATAAATTCGGAAAATGACCATGTCAAGGAGTCAGTCGGAGTTTTTATTGATTCAGTGTTTTAACGGAGTCATGTGAAACTCACAAAGTCCGATTATTTATTTATTTATTTTTCTATTGGGACCTATAATATTCATAGACCATAAATAGCTAAATAAAGTCATAAAATTTTTGTTTGTTATCTATAATATTATCCCCTTTTTTCTTCTTGCCCACGAAATAACCATAGCCCCAATCTTTCCTCACTTGGAGAAGGAAAAGAAGGAAAATATTAAAACGGTAAGAAGAAAAAAGAAAAAGACTTGTCTTGATCAGGTATGATTTGTCCGACTCCGCATGCTTTGAAAAAAGTGAATTGAATTGAAAAATCTGATTTTTCAACTATGATTAAAAGTAAAAGAGTTACATCATCTTGTAATAATTAATAAAAGAAAACAAGTAATGAAAAAGAAAAAGAAAAATGTACACATTCATGATCAATACATGACTTTATAAAAAATGAATATGAACACATCATGAACAGCATAGTCAACTATTTTGAAAAAAATACTACCGTCCAAGCATTAATGAAATGAATAGATCTTGACAAAGAAAGGGCATATCATCATCTTGGAGTAGTTTCTTCATATGAAAATGCTTAAGTTTACAAAGATGACTACGGCAAATCACCTAACGTATATCCAAAGATCCTCATTGCTTTGGTCATGTTTGTGTGACTTAGCAAAATCCAACGTTATAATTAAGGGAATTTCCTTTCAAAATGGCCTCATTGTTCAAGTGGGTTGAGCTTTGAAAATTAGAAAAATATACTCTCTCTAAGTGCCAATGCTTCAATCTCCTCAATTGTCATTTTCCTGACTACCTTGTATTTCTTTCTAACGACTAAACAATGAAATAGACATCTCCCCTCCCCCGTTATCGTACCCTTATTATATGGTTTTTTTTATATGTAAAAGGAACATATTAAATCATTCAAGGGATCCAAAGAGGAGTCAAAGAAATTAAGGACCCACAAAGGAGCCAAAATAAAGGCCCAAGAGGATGATTGTATTGCTCGTTAAAGATTAGACTTTGAAAATCATTCATTTATTGATTTCATTTGATATGATATAACACTTAATTAGGAACAAAAAAAATTGGATGAATAAAAATATCATTTCCAAGGGAAAAAGGAGAAAATTTACATCCCTTAGGGGAAAATAAAAAAAGAAAAATAACAAGCTGAAAACAACAAAACACAATGCAAAGATGGTTAAATCCAATGCAACAACAATGAACATGTTCTTCGGGAAGTCTCTAACATGACGATGGGGGGAGTAATAAAAGCTTGGAATTGACATTAAAAAAATGGCTTTCTAAATTATGTCAAAAGATATGGAGTTAGAACTCCATCTACGAAGATTATATTCCTTCTAAATGTGATTGATTGTAGCATAGAAGGCAAACTTCCTTGGCGATATCACAAATAGAGCTTTTAGAAAAAATCATGTCAACCCAAATTCATTATTTGAGAAGAGGGAGGATGGAACGAGAGATAAGCTAGTAATTAGAGAGAACCATTTTCCAAATGGAAGAAGAGAAGGAGCAAGTGAATAAGAGATGATCAGAAGAATCTTATATCTCATTCCAATAGAGATAGCAAGCTGTCGGGACATGGATATGCTTCTCAACATTGTCCATCCTCATTATACCACATGTATTAATGATGTGGCTATTTTAATGTTGAATACAAAGAGCTAGGTTAACTATGTATCAAATAAATAATCCTTACACTCAAGGATTAAAGTATCGGTATCGGTCGCCGTATCGATCGGTCAAAATTAAGATACGTATCGGAGGGTATCGTATCGTATCGGAGATACACTAAGATACGCTAAAGATACACACATAAATGGATAGGAAACATTTTTTTAAACACTTTTGCATAAAGAATTTGTTAAAAAAAGCTATTGATAACATGTATTATGCATAAACACTAAATTGAGGGTATCGTACTAAGAATTCAAGGTCTGTAGTTGTCCCATAAATGTAAAATCCTTGTTCTCAACCTTGATTTCCACTTTAGTTAGAGAGAAATATGGCTGACAGCAACTTTGGAACAAAAACCCTTCAAAAAATCGTTTTTTCTGAAAAATTACCCATATTGGCCATTATATGACCGTAGCGCCGATACGTATCGATACTCACCGATACGTACCGATATATATATATATATCGATACTCACCGATACGTGCTGATATATACCGATACGTACCGATCGATACATACCGATACTCACCGATACGTACCAATACATACCGAAACGTACATTTTACCTCAATTTTATATTTTTCATAGAGTCGTATCGAGGCATGTCGTATCGTATCGATGTGTATTAGTGGTGTATTGATGCATATCGATATGTATTGTAGGATATATATCAATACGAAATGATTTAAAAAATTCAATGTATCGTATCTACCGACTAAATTTAAAATACATATCAGAGGGTATCGTATCGGTATCGGAGATACTTAAAACCATGCTTACACTCATCATGAATCATGCATGCATGCATGCCCATCTGATTTGCATCACTAACTATATTCCTCCAAATCTAATCTTATAGAGAACATTGAAAACATTATTAAGAAGGATTTCGATTTCCTTTAAAAAAAAAAAATGTAACTTGGTTTTGGCCCAATCATGATTAACAAATTAAGCAGCCGGAAGGATATGGCCAAATGATGATAAACTAATTAAGCAGCCCGAAATTGACGGGCAGCGGTCAGCATAGTAGTATTATAGTGCCACCCCTCTCTAAATAAAGAATATTGACCTTTCTATGGGGCCAGAAACATGTGAACAGTGGCATTTTTTTGATTATGTTTGTGTGACCTTAGCAAAGCCCAACTTTATAATTAAGGGAATTTATTCTTTTCTAAATGAGTTCATTGTTCAAGTGGGTTGAGCTTTGAAAATTAGAAAAATATACTCTCTCTAAGTGCCAATGCTTGAATCCCCTCAATTTTCTTTTCTTTTTTCCTGACTACCTTGTATTATTTTCATATTTTACTTACAAAGTCAGTCATCAATTCAATCACATGCTAACAACTAAACAATGAAATAGACATCTCTCCTCCTCAGAAGAGTCAAAAAAAGGATCCACAAAAGAGCCAAAAATGAAGGAGAAGAGGGAGATGGTATTGCTTTTTAAATATTAGCTTGAAAACCATTGACTTATTGATTACATTTTATATGATATGACATTTAATTGGAAAAAAATTATTTCCAAGAGGAAAAAAGGAGATAATTTACATCCCCTAGAGGAAAAGAAAATGAAAAAAATAACAAACTGAAAACAGCAAAACACAATGCAACCTATGAAGGGGGAGGAGGGAGGGGGTGCAAGATGAAGATGAGCAAACCCAAGGCAACAACAATGAACTTTTTCTTAAGGAATCCCTAACATGGCAATGGAGGAGCAACAAAAGCTCGGAATTTACTAAAAAATGATTTTTATTTTTTTAAATCATGTAAAGATCTGAAGTTGGAAGTTCATCTCCTATAAACTATGTTCCTTTCAAATGTGACTAATCGTAACATAGAAGGAAAACTTCCCAACAATGTATAAATAGAGCTTCCAGCAAAAGTCGTGTCAACCCAAATCTATTATTTGAGAAGAAGGAGGATGGAACGAGAGATGGCCCAATAATTAGAGAAAACTCTTTTCCTCATGAAAGAAGAGAAGGAGCAACCGAATAAGAGATGATCAAAATCTTACATCTAGGCTGTGTTTGGTAACCAAGAGAAGAAAAGAAAAAAAGTACACTTTTTGTACTTTTTTCCTTGGGTTAAGTATTTTTCTTTGCACTTGGTATGTCTTCACCTAAGAGAAGATTCCTTTTTTAAAATTCAAAATTCCTCTTGGGAATTGTGAAATTTTCTTTTGTTCCCCCCAAAAATTTTCTTGTCAAAAACACAAGAAAACATGAGAATATATGAAAACATAATAAGACAGAAATGAATGATTACACAATGATTTCCTATGTGTCTATCTCTCTCCTAAAATTCAAAATTTTTTGCATTTTTTTCTTTTCTTTTCTTTTCTTCTCTTGGTAATCAAACATACATACTCTTTTTATTTTCTCACCATTTTTTCTCTTTTCTTTTCTTCTTTTGGCTACTAAACATAGCCCTAATTCCAACAGGGGCAACAAGCTGTTGGAACATGAATGTGCTTCTCAACATGGTCCATCCTCATTATACCACATGTATTGATGATGTGTGGCTATTTTAATGCTGAATACAAAGAGCTAGGTTAACTATGTGTCAAATAAATAATCCTAACACTCATCATGAATCATGCATGCATGCATGCATGCATGCCCAACTAATTTGCATCACCAACTATATTCCTCCAAATCTAGTCTAATAGAGAACATTGAAAACATTATCAAGAAGGATTTCGTTTTCCTTAGGAAAAAAAAAAGTAACTAGGATTTGGCCAATCATGATTAACTAAATAAGCAGCCGGAAGGATATGGCCAAATGATGATTAACTAATTAAGCAGCCCGAAATTGACGGGCAACGGTCAGCATGGTAGTATTTTAGTACCACCCCTTTCTAAATAAAGCGTATTGACCTTTCTATGGGCCAGAAACGTGTCTAACCGAACATTAAACTACGGATTTGTACTTCCTTGACGTCATGTACACGTGGCATGGACACAGTCCTATCCGTACGTCCTCGCTTTCTCTGCACGGCATATAACGAGTACGGTGCTTCTGCAAATCTTCTTCTGCTCCTCCACTCATTCTCTCTCCTCATCTTGTAAGTCATAATATTATAACCCTGCCTTCGTTCTGCTATATATATCTCTCTCTCTCTCTAAAGAAAAATGATGTATTATTGGCAGCAAGTGAGGATGGATGTAAGGAAGGCGGAGAGGAGTAGATCCATGAAAGAAGATCATCAGAAGCTGGAGAACGTCGATCTTAGTGGCTTGTCTTTGGATTCTTTACCAAATTCTCCTCTCAACTTGGCCATTATATGCACTTTAGATCTCTCCAACAACAATCTAGAGGTATTTATTCTTCTTTTCTCTCTCTTTCTCTTAATGATCATACAGAGAAGAAAATCTAGGGATCAATTTAAGAGAGAGATTGGGCTATTTAACTCTTTCATAGCAAATTTTCCTAATTGTTAAAGTTTTTCTTTCTATATTAGATGAATTGTGTTATAGGGTTTGTCCTTTTTGATTTAGGGACCTTTCAATATTTCTTTTGGTCGACCTAAAGAAAGTTGTAGGGGTTGCTTTAATCTGTATTTTTATATTTTTTTTTCTTTAATATATATAAATTACCTATTGAAAAAAAAAATTAAGAGAGAGAGAAAGAGAGGAATAGACACCACTAATATGCATGGTTACTTGCATGCAGAACATACCAGAGTCTTTGACGGCGAGATTACTAAACGTGGTAACGTTGGACGTTCATTCAAACCAGCTTAAATCCCTGCCAAACTCCATTGGCTGTCTATCAAAGCTCAAGATCCTCAACGTCTCTGGCAACCTTATCGAATCCCTCCCCAAATCCATTGAGAATTGCAGGTCAGTGCTTCTTCCTTATTACCTTCTCTCTCTCTCTCTCTCTCTCTCTCTCTCTTCCACGTCACTTATTTTAAATTTAGTTACTCATAAATGTTAAGGAAGTGGTTTTCTATCCTTAGAGTGTGGTCTATGCTTGTTGTTCTATGAGAAAGAGAGAAACACATGGGACTGCTAGCATAAGCCACGCTCTCAGAGAGAGAATTATTTCCCTCTCTACTCCTCATGTGAAAAGCTAACTTAATTTGTGAAAGAAATAGATAGACATAGGATAGGCCATGCTTTTGGATAGAGTTCTTTTTCTCTAAATGTTATTTTTTGAATATCACGAAACATTTGTTTTATCATTTGGATAATTACATATTCAAAAGAAATGTAAAAATGGATGAGTTATATATGTATTATATTTTCAAAAACATTACCTTCAATTCTTAAATGGATAGTTACTATATCTTTTATTATTTTTTAAATAATACTTTGAAGAGACGTGAGCCACAAGACTTACAACGGAGAGTAAGGTGCACTAAAATTCTCTCTCTCTCTCTCTCTCCTCTTCATATGAAATGATCTTTCTATCGCCTATGCACCAACATCTCTCTAAACCCAATTTCTTTTGCTCAGCGAAACCTCTTTCTTGAGAAAGGTAAAAAAAAAACAGTAAGAAATGTCATCAACGTTAATTTGTTTCTTTTCTCTAAATGGGACCCTAAGCTTACAATTGTTTACATCTTTAATTCAAGGACTTATGACTATTTGAGTTGTCTTTACCAAAAAAAAAAAACTATGACAATTTGAGTAGTCAATTTGAATCCTACCGTGGAACTAATCCCTAGATCGGATGGCTAGCATCAATGCATTTATTCAGGCAATGGTTGGAGTCATACGAGGATTATAATCTCCCAACTTCTACATATTTGGCACGTTGGAATCGCTGGCAAATTTAGTCATAACATTATATATGGCGGCTTCTCATATGTATATATAGTGCCATTTGGTGGGTAGCCTCAATATATTTAATTTAATATTTTTTTCCCTTAAAAAAAGGGAGAAGTTTTCTTCACCGTGTCATGAGGTTCATCGTCTCATCCTAGGGTTCATAAGCTCATCCTAAGTTTAAAATCTCCTCAAAATACCGCCATTACCACCTTCACACTCATGGAAAACCAATGGCCATTCACCATGGGTGTGGAGAAACACGATCTTAAGAAGAAAAAAAAAGACATAATATTTTTGTGACAACGTTTTACATGGTTATGTCATGTGGACTGCTGATATTATCAGTCCAACCGTTGAATAGAGAACACGTTATATCTTCAAGGCGGGTTGTCGGGTCAATTTGACATCCTTTAAAAAAGAGCAACCTAATGCACGAGGCTCCTTTTACTGTAGGGTCTTTCTAACCTATGACTAATATATTGTAGTAGTTCGAAAATTACCATGGGATTTGTTTTAATTTTTTTTAGATATCAAATTCATGAAAAAACTTTTTTATCGAATGTAATGTTTCTAAACAAGATAGAGACTACATATGCTTAGCTAGTAATTTGACGAATAGAACTAGAAATGAAAAGCTCAGAATGATTGCAAGTGAGAATGTGGCCTCTATCTCTTTCTGATTTAATTCATCTTTATTTTCTTTCTCATAAAAAATTAAAAAAAAAAATGTATCTAGGTCAGTTTATGAAGAAAAGTAGGGTTTTTTTGGTATGAATGTGTATTGTAGTGGCTTTAAGGAAGAGTAATTAGTTTTGGTGTTTGTGCAGGTCTCTAGAAGAATTGAATGCCAACTTCAACAAGTTAAAGAGACTTCCTGACACCATTGGATTTGAGCTGCTCAACCTTAAGAAACTCTCAGTCAACTCAAACAAGCTAACCTTTCTACCCAGTTCCATCTCCCATCTGACCTCCCTGCGTATCTTAGACGCACGCCTTAACTGCCTAGGTTTCCTTCCAGAAGGAATGGAGAATCTAATCAACCTCGAAATCCTAAACGTGAGCCAAAATTTCCAGTACCTTGACACACTACCATACTCCATAGGTCTTCTTTACTCTCTCCTTGAATTAGACATAAGTTATAATCAAATCACAACATTGCCTGAATCGATCGGATGTCTCAAGAATCTAAAGAAGCTCTCTGTTGATGGTAATCCCCTTGTTTCTCCTCCAATGGATATTGTTAAGCGAGGATTGGTTGTGGTGAAAGAGTACTTGATGGAGAAGATGAACCACAGCCCGAAGGGTCAGGTGAAGAAGAAGAGGTCATGGCTAGGGAAGTTGGTGAGACACAAGACGTTTAGTGGCCATATGGCTGCATCGACGGAAAATCAAGAAGAGATCAGGGACAAATTCATCATGGATCACTACCAATCGATCGATGGTCTGACTTCTCCAAGACATATGGGGATGTTTTCGCCTCGCCGTCTCTTTTCACCAAGGAGCTCTTGCAACCGTTGATTGGATGATAGGTGGGGACTAGTGGGGATAGTCCCCACCTAGGGATCCACCATCTATGGGGATATGGGACTCATATTATTGGACGGTGGATCCCATGTAGGGATTTTCCCCACCTAGGGATCCACTATCCATGGGGTAAGGTACCCACATTCATGGTTGGTGGATTCCAAGTAGGGACCATCCCATGTGGGGGGATTCCAGATTTGTGGTCTGGTAAGAACTTTTTGTGTTTTTTGGATCTATAGTGATGAATCTGATATAGTCTGTTTTTAGTTGTTAAAGATTTTTAAAGGAGTATCTGCTCATTGTCTATGTAAATATGAACTTGTATATTTTGTCAGAACTTGGTGAATGTTTTGTTGTTTGTACATAGTTTAATGGGAGTTTGGTATATCATTTCTTGGAATTATTTTTCTTCCTAATGTGAATGGGATGCTTAGTAAAATAGCTGGTACTAATTCTCTAGATTGCAGAAATTTTAGGGAAGAATGAGAACTTTATTTAGAAATTTCCATGCAGACTAAGCACTTCTTGCGATTTTAAAAAATTCTGAATTTTTTTTGAAACAATTGGAAGAAAAAAAAAAAAAAACCATTTATGGTGATTTCCAAAGGCAAATGAGATACTCTTTGAATAAATGTACAAAAACGTGATGAACGAGAAAAACACTACTTGGAGATTTTGCATTGAGGGAAGCACTTTTTGATGAAGTCCAAAATTCCTAAATGATGGGGAAAACACTCCTTGGCGAGATCCATATGTGATAAATAACATATTGTAGACAAATCATTTTATCGCTTTGGAAAACATGCACAATAGTTATAAAGAAGGTATTGCATTTGTATATGGGTTTTATTTGTAAGCTTGATTGGGTCAAAATCGAGTCATATAAAATTAGTCCAAATTTTTTTTTTTCGTATTCAGTAAATTAGTCCAAACATGGTGGTTAGGTCAATTTCATTGTATTAAAAATGATTTAAAAAATTTTAGTTTGCTTATTTTTTTATGTAAGATTTTCTTTAAAATTTGGCTTTAGCTGAAATGGTTCCTGATTTTAATATCATTGGAGAGTAGTTGGAATATCTTAACCAAAAAAAATGAGTACATGGGTTTTAAGTGGCTTAAATTAGTTGGACGAAATCGGATGGTACATGGTTGAGGCTAAACCTTCGTCAAGAAAAGGAAGCAAGTTTTCAAATCGGAAAATCGACTTCTGATAATTGATGTCAACTCTAAATGTAGATGAACCATTGTCAACTCTCGCTCAAATGTCAATGAATCTTCATTTGGCATTGATCTGAGCCAGTTAATGTGGATGGGGATTTCTGAGAATATTTTTTGGGTGAATAAATAAATATATTAAAAATTCAAAGAAAAGAAAAGAAAAAAGAGTACAAGGTAAGATACCAACGAGAGTCAACCCCGATTTTTCAATAGGGTGAGTCAAGAAAATAAGAGGCAAACCTAATATGGTGATGAGTTCTCTCATCACGCAAAGTAGAAATTTAAGTGTCATCCCTACTAACTTCTGAGAATATTAGCCGTGATAGGAATGAAAAATCTAACTTTTGGCCTTTAATCTCATCATGTTTGCTTTGCTTCCAATGCATCGTGAAAGACTTTTACCATTTCCTAAAGACCTTAATACACTAATAGGAGCAAGACAACATCGTCAAAATGGATTGGAAACGTGTTTTGATTGGTTGAAGAGGTTTTACCTTATCTTCTGTTCATTGATGTCGAAAATTCATATCACATCCAAAATCCAATGGTTTTAGATGGAATTTGATTCTATTCGAAGCAGAGGTAGAAAAAGAACCTCCAGCCATTAAAAAAGAAAAAAAAAGTATTCCCATGTCTAAAACGTACAGCTTTTTTAGTGATCTAAGATAGTATTCTTAAATTTGCAGCAATATACTGCGTGTTTGGAATTTGCAGCTTTTCGAGCTCCAATTCTCTAAGTTGTGCATATCCACCAACTTTGACTTTTGGTTCTCTTAAATCTAAGGCAAATATTCTACCATTTAATTGTAAAAATAAAATAATATCTTAGTATAGTTTGCATTACTCCATGCATATTTTTATTATTTCATGGAGTATAGATAGCCTTATCCTTGTTAGGTTTACATTTTTATGATCATTCTTTACGATATTTATTTCCATCATTCTCCAAAAATCATGTTAATTTAATTTACCATTACGCATAGTCACATACCTAGTTTTGCCTCTTTGATTACTAACCCTAATTTTGATGTTTTTTTCTGTATATTCAATAGTAGTAAGTATTTCAAACCATCTTCCCAGGATTTTTTTCCCACCCCGTGGATTTATTTTTTTCCTTCCCTTGATTGAGTGGTTCTATATTTGCACAAGCTCCAATGCTTGTGAGCAAAGACTATCAGGCCCCATTCTGAACTCATTCAGATAACAAGGTAAGACTACATTTTGGCACTCAGCTGCTGCCCAAAATGGCAAACACAAATTAAAGAACTAAATTCAATAATTACAAGTGCATGTGTCAAAGAAACATATAAGGATATGAAGATTGTATCGGAAAGTAAAAACATTCAGTTTAGACAACCTCCTGACTTTTCATCGTCTTCCAAAGACCAACATTCAGTTTAGACAACCTCCTGACTTTTCATCGTCTTCCAAAGACCAACCCTTTTAATCTAAACAAAGAAAGCAACAGCTGCTGCGTCACAAGGATCAATAGCACAAGGGGCATTCTTTGGTTTCCAAATATTCTATTTCCAATCATGAAAGACTTGTCCCCATAATACCTGTACGACAAATATTAATCTACATATATTGAAACATATATTAAAAATGGGGTGAAAAAAAAAAAAAGAAGAATTAACGAAGCTGCTTTGTAGAAAGAACGTAATTCTGAACTTTTAAGCAATGTTGAGGGCCATACAACTATAGATAAGTTTGCGTTCCAATCCTTATTAACCTTCAATGCCCCACCATAACCACAATCACAAGCTCTCTTACCTGAAACAGAACAATCCCAAGGGTTCAGAGTCTTCAGACTTGAGATTCAAATTCTATAAACTCAGAAGGATCAATTATTCATGCTTGGAAAGAGAGGAGGAATCATAAGATGCATCCCAGTGTGGCTGTGTGGGCAGTGGTCTAAGGCCATGACAGTTTAGTACCATAGCCAGGGACGGCCAAATCCACTCGTAACTTTCCTGTGCCAGGCCTCGAGCCTGTTGTTCTCTTTGCTCCTATGAGAGCCACTTGTGGAAGGATGATAATAATACCTGGGATCTTTTAGAGTCGGGTAACAATTTCATCAAGAATGGTAGACTCTGTTTTCTGAATTTTCTTTTTTGGAATATCCAGGGCCGGAGGAGGTTTAAATAAGACAGACTGGTTGCTTCTAGGTTGAGAAGCAGAAGATTCCTTTTGAGTGCTTCTAGGTTGAGAAGCAAAGGTTGGCCAGACATGTTCAAACTTTGTATGAGAAGTGGACGGAGTAGATGTTTTTAAAGAATCTACTATCATCTCAATACGATCAGTTTGATTTCCAATAGACTGAAGACAAAGATTAGTAAAGTTATTTTGTTCAACAACTTGACTAAGATGAAATTCAGTCAGAGGAGAAGTGGTATGGCTAGAAGTTTTGGCTAGAAGTTTTAAGAGGAATAGCCATTTTGTTCCCACCTATTCTTAAGGCTTGAAAGGGAGGATGAACAGATTCAATTTCTGTTCCGTCATTTGAAACATAAGTGGTTGTCACCTTCTTTATCTCACTAACCTGATGATAGTTAGAGGATTTATCAAGAAGATAAAGTTTTAACCATGAGAAAAAAGGGAGGTTGACTTTATGAGTTTCCATATGAGAAACCCATTTCTCATGAAGCTCTTTCTGCTCAGAATCAGAAGGATAATGTTCTTCAAAAATTTTTCTTTTTCCTTCATTCTTAGCGGATCTATATTCCTGAATGAGGAATTTCTTATTAATTTGGAATTTGGGTTCTTCAGTGATATGAAGCATCAGTATCCCTGAGGTGGCTTGCATATCGAAAAGGGTTGGAGAAGAATACCCAGTTTCCCTATTAATAGGAGCAGGAGAAGGCTGGAATTGAGCCTGAGATTACTCTCTTTGCAGAGGACCATAAACAGGTTGATTAACCTGAGGAGTACGATTAGTACCCTGAAGGTTTATAATTCTATCATAATTCTCATTCTGAATTCTAAGGTAGAAGCACGAAAAGGTGCTTGAAATAGGGGATATTCAGAAGAAGAAGAAATTACAGAAGAGGTCGATCTCCTGGAATCATGAGATCTATGGTCGAAAGTAATTTCAACATCACCAGAAGGTAGCTGAGTGATGCATGATGGAGAAGTTCTCATAGGTGGTTGAGGTTGAGCCACGGAGATTAAGATCCAAGAGTTGGGAAGATTAACTTCTGACCATCTGATACATCGAGGCACAAAAACTTGAGATCTTTCAGAGTTGGCCTAGAAACAGACGGTTTGACTTTTTGGATCTATAACCTTAGCATTAGGGGCACAGGTGGTCATTGCCTTGTAATAGATATGATAGATTATAGAAATATTTTACGTACCTGGGAGAATATCGTATCCAAAGGTTCTTAAGATAATAACAGCACCATTTAAAATATTTGGATCTATGAGGGACATAGATAAGCCTGGTCGGCTTTGAAAATAGACGGGTCCTTCACAGAGGCTGGTTTCAACAACACCCATAAGAGATTCATTAAAATTTTTCATTCTTGCATCTCGAATGGCAGCAAAAACTGCACTATTTAACCCTGGAAGTGTTAAGGGTTTCAGGGCGACCTGAACTAGGCCGATGTGGATAAACTTAAATCCACGCTCTCTATGCCTCTGGATCTGTGAGCTGGTCAAGAGTTGAATTTGCTCTTGATCAGAAGCAAGAGTATGTGTACTTTAGCATGTCCTAATTACATAGTCACTGTGGAATGCGAAAGTGCCTTCATGGTATACCTCAGATTCAGGTATTCTGGGGATAGTATAATTATTTATGGCTACTTCAAGGTTACGAAAGACACTTCTTCGGAATTGTGGACTATGTCTTGAGTCCTTCCGGATGCGTTCACCTCAGAAGATGAGGATCTCCTTGAACTGGAGCGAAAGTATGAAGCCATGCTATAGAGGTTCGAGTCAATAAGGGTCTCTGGTCAATATATCCTACTGCCGATACCTTTTTGCCTTCAAACGCATATCTACGGCAACACGGCTGAGTACGACTTGGGTGTAGGTCAACACGACTTGGGTGCAGGTCTATATGACAAAGGGTGAAACACTACCAACTTAATGGTCCTTACGACTTTGGCGCCTACTCTAACTTGGCTCTGATACCATTTACTATCAGGATCAAATGAAGATCAGATTTATGCAGCGAGGGAAGCTATCAGGCTAATAAGTTGTCTTTTCTTAGAACAAAGCCTGGATAATTCAAGGGTTTCTAACTGATGAAGTGCAGAGAAGTGGTCTGGATTTTTAGGAAATAAATGAAATATAAAATTCTATACAAGCATACGAAAGATCAATCAAACTATCTAACAAAACAATTTCTTCTTTTAATTTTCTAATAGCAAACATAATACATAAAATCAAAAGTAGGGAAGACAAACTTACATGAGAGACATTGATTTACAAATGCTGAACAATTGTAGAGAAGACAATACTTGATTACAGAACACTCAAAAAACTCACAAAATGTTTACAGAACATTCAGAATTTTTACAAACTCTAAAACTCTATATCTTCTATAATTTTAGTGGTATTTCGTGGTGTCTTCCAAGGATGAGGAGTTCTCCTTTTATAGATGGCGGACACCAAACTTCAACAAATTATGGTTGAGAGATGTTGATGGGCCTTGATGGAGATGGCGACGATTTAGGCATTCAATCAACCGAAAATGAAATATGATCAGCCTCAAGATAAGGTGTTCTTTTCAAAAAGAGGGTACACCTAATAAGGTGTGGGGTTTTAATTAAAAACCACCCATGACACTCACTATAATTCGCTCATAGTGTTGCATGACGCATGCCAAGACGTCAGTCTGACTAGAGTGGCACTAGGTGTGGATGCTTGACACCTGGCAAGAATCAGAAGAGCGTGTCTGATTAGCACGACACTGGGTCATGGTGCAGTGAGACCTCTTATATCCTACCGGGGTTTTTTTTTTGAAAAAAAAAAGGACCTCAGTAGTCAGGCCGTTGAGCGCATTGGCTAGCATCATCCGAAGGAGGAAGAGTGCAAGAGGAGGAGGAGGAGGATGCAGTAGGATCGGATTGAGGATTAAATCCGATAGCGGTAAAGATACGCTCTTAGATCTGCTCATTAGACAAGTATGGAAGGCGACGCCGGGCAACTTGAAAGATGTCATAAAAAGGCGTATGGGCCGTCATTGAAGAAGAAGGTGCAAGGGGCAGATCGGCACCGATACCTCTTTTAGGCACAAAACGGGAACCAGTTAATGGTGAAATGTCAAATTTATCCCACCATTTGACAAAGAGATGTCCCTCCAAATGAGGAACATAATTCCATTCTTCGAACTCATCAGTAGTCATCTGATATAGCCACTGAAGGAGCCAGGGGACTTCGTATAGGATGAAAAACTGAACAAAGAGAGCCCGAGAGTCTAGAGGTTGGTTAAATTCTTTAAATTTGAAAACTGACTGCTGAAGAGGGGTGGAAGAAACTCTATTGGAAGTGGTCCCCAAGTGAAGAACCATTGAAGAAACCAGTTTGGCATACTTAATAAGGTGTGTTAAAGTCGAAACTTCACAAACCAGGAATGGGTCTCATGATCGTTCTGATATAAGAATATCATGTCCCATGCTTTAACATAATCATATGACCTAAGTTTAAGGCCAGTGACATCATGGAATTTGCGTTTAAATGAGGGTAAAGATCCTCTTTCGCGATCTCGAATGATGTTAATTATATTGAGCGTAAAATAAGCCCGAACATGTGCAGATCTATAATTGTGCTGAATTTGAGCACTTTGAGTTTCCGCAAGGATTCTTTCATAGAAAAAACGGGTTTTATCGCCAGTGGAGGGATGAAAGTGATCACAGAGGTAAATAGTGGCTATTTCAGGAGTGTGGCGAAGGTGGATGGATTCAATAGGAATAACTGGGATAAAATTTGTTGCTATGAAAGGAGAGTTATTGGCAGCCTGTAAGGTTGAGGCAGGTGAGGGAGACTGGGAGGAGATAGAAGAGGGATGTTCTTGAAGTTTCCTGGAGGATGTTGAGGCAACAGCTTTATTGGGAGTGATAGGGATAACAGCCTTCTGCTTTGGAGCCCTGCAAAAATTCTCGAGTTAATAAGTCAGTTAGTACTACCTTTAATAAATTCAATACTAAAATCAAAAACAGAGATGGACTGCCAGCGAGTAAAGATTTGTTTTGAGGCAAGATTTTTGACATCTTTCTCAAGGACATCCTTAGCTGCCTTACAATCAGCTCGGACAAAAAAATGTTGATTAAGAAGATCACTTTCAAATTTGGTTATGCACAAGACAAGTGAAAGAATCTCATTTTTTATTGTTGAATATTTTTGTTGAGTGGGATTCCAAGTACCAAAAATAAAATGTACTAATGCCTCGTTTGGAAGATTAGGACATTTTTGCTTCAAGATACCACCATATCCAAATTCGGATGCATCGGTCTCAACAATTTTAAAACAATCAGGTCGTGCTAAACTTAAGCACAAGAGTGTTTTACTTTAAGCTTAATTTTTCGGACAGAATTAGTATGTACAGTTGTCCATGATTCAGGTTACTGTTTAAGCCGATTAAACAAAAGTTTGGCGTCCTTTGCTAAATCTTTATAGAACTCAGCAATATAATTTAGGCTACCAAGAAACCTTTGGAGTTGAGTCTTATCTGTTATTTCATCAGGAAATTTATCAGCAAACTGAATAGCTCATTCTATGGGAATGATAGATCCAAAAGAGATAGTGTCCCAAGAATCAAACATTAGTTTGAAATAAATTTATTTTCTTTGCGGAAACAACAAGTCCTGCTTGACGAATAACAGAAAAGAACAGATTTAAATGTTTCCAATGTTGAGAAATGTCTTGGGAATATATAAGGACATCATCAATATACACAATTATAAACTGTGAGTATTGATTAAAAATTCGATTCATGATATTTTGAAATTTAGAAGGGGCATTCTTAAGATCGAAAGGCATAACATTCCATTCGTATTGGTCGAATGGGACAACAAAGCTGTCTTATACCTATCGTTCTCTGCTATCTGAATTTGCCAGTATCCAGACTTCATATCAAACTTAGAAAATACGCAAGGCGTATAGTCTATTGAGAAGATCTCTCTTATTAGGGATAGGATACCGGATCCATTTAAGAACCTTATTTAAAGGTTTACAGTTTATAACAAGTCTGGGTGCACCTCTTTCAATCTCAGCAATATTATTTACATAAAATGCAGTGCAGCTCCAGGGAGACTTACTTGGTCTAATAAGACCTTTAGCAAGAAGTTCAGAAATTTCTTTTTGACAGGTTTCCCTTAAAAGATCAGGCATTTGAGCTGCCCGAGCTTTTGTAGGAATCTGGCTTTCGAAAAAGTTGTCTTCATATGGAAGAGTAACAATATGAGTTTTCCTAGACCAGAATGCCGTTGGGATGTCTGAACATACTTCCTTTTCAAGTTGAGCTTGAAAGTTTTTAACTCTAACTTGAAAAGTTGGGTCATCAATCTTCTGTTATATGCTCTTTTGTTGGATTTCAGATGATAAAGAGCATATAAATTTTTCTTTGGACTGAACTTGAGCCCGGATTTCATTCACCGTATGAACCTTATGAGGTTCTATGAAATGAAAAGTAATAGGGTGATTTTGAATCATCGAGTGAAGACCAACAATGTCAATCTGTAATAAATACAGCCGGTATAAAAATGGAATGCCAAGAAGTACAAATTGAGAAAGTCCTTTTACCATTATAAAAGGAGTCTTCAGGCAGTGTCCATTAGTACAGATAGAAGCAGAGGGGAGTTTATATCCGACCTGCATTCTATATCCGTTAGCAGTAACCAATTTTTGAGCAATCTTCTCAAAGTATTTAAAAGGTACAAGTCATTCGTTAATACAATTAATATCTGCGTCTGAATCAATTAAGGTGATAGTTTTGAGGCTAAACTCATGATTAACAACGATGTCAATCATAACATGCCATCTATGAGTTTGAACCTGCTGAATGGTTAGGACTTGAGCGTCATCAGAAAAAAACTGCAGCAGGGGTTGCAGAGGTACTAGCTACTATATTTTGAGTTGCTAGTAGATCCTTAAAGGAAGCTTCTTCTTCAGAATCTTGCTCAATAACCTGTCGAGTATTGTAAAGTTCAAGAATCTAGATTCTTTGTTTAAGATCTCGAACTTTAGTTTTAACTTCGTTGAGGTCCTTCCGAAGTTCCTAAAGAATAGGTTCTCGGGTAAGAGAGGTTGCTTTCACCCGATTAATTATAGTTTTACAACTATAATCTTGAACCTTGGGTTGATGAGGAACTGGGCTAGGCCTAGTATTATCCTTGACTAAGGTGATATACTCATGTAAAAGTTGGGCCTTAGTTGTAGGATCATTCACTTGGTCAATGGTTTTTAAGAGGAATGATTCTTCAGAGGAGAGAACCATTAAACCATTTTCCTTAAGCATAGCCTGATAAGGATCACAACTACATTGAGGAGTCTGTGATTTAGACTCAGAGGAATCACTATCGAACTTAAGTTGAGCAATATCTTGATCGGAGTTAGATTCAGAGTTTGCCTCAGAGTCAGAAGAGCTGTAAAGCAAGACTCTTTCAAGATTTTGCCTTTGAGTGTCATCAATTTCTAAAGCATTGATTCTAGCTTTAGTTCGACAGTTGTTCTTATAATGTCCTACGTTTCCACATTTATAACAAACAGGAGGTTTGTTAGGAAAAGTGTTTTGAGGACAAGTTTTTGAAAAGCGTTTCTTGAAGAAGCGCTTAGGCTTATTCTTATACTGTTTGGCCTGATATTTAGGCTTAGAAAACTTAGAGAGTTTCCGATGAGTTTTCTTGATATGAGTTTTCTTGATATTTGAGGGACGAACCTTTTCAAATCCATATTGTTCACAGAAATCGCCAAGTTCTCGAAATCCAGCTTGTCTCTCTTCAGACAATTGTTTCTTAAGTTTGAGGTCTATACAGAGTTGAAGACCTTCATTGCATATTTCAGTAGCTAATTCCCCGTAGGTGTATTGCTCGAAGGGAATAGTGCCATTATGCTTTGTTTTAAGTCTATACCTTACCTTTTGAGCAAATAAAGGAGGTAGACCAAAGATGAACTTTTCTTTCTATATGGAATTGTTACAGTCCTCTCTAGAAAAGACTTTAGCAAAAAAGGCGTCTCTATACCATCTATAATGAGATAGTATAGGACACCTAAGATTCATAAGTTGTTCTCTTGTTCGATCAGCTAGAATTTCAGTTGGTCCAACAAAATGAAGAATTATAGTGTAGACCAAAGTGTTCACCGCATCTTCTTGGTCAACATAAATAGTTCGCTGGGCAAAATTACCATCAGCTAATTGTTCAGTAAGCTGTTGCAGAACACGGGTCGTAGCACCTATAATCTACTATCTAATATCTTTAGACAGATAAAAGTCCCACCAACCACAAAGTTGGCCGAAAAATTTTGTTGCGATCATTTTAGCAACATCCGAATCAAATGAATGATTTAGTTTTTCCACTGTGGCATACATAAGCATCTATTTCAGAAGATTGATGATTTGGTAATCAGACAAACCATCAATATTCTACTCAAATATGGTATTATCATCGATTGAAAAATTTGTAGGTTCTCCTTTTACTTCAAATTGAAGGTCGACAGGAGAAGGTCAAGGGTAATAATAGTTTGTGGGAGCGGTTGGCATAACTTTTCAAGCTCTTCTCATAACTTGATTTAGTTGTGGAAGGGGCTCAGGAACTGCTGCCTATTGAGGTAGCATAGACTGAAATTCTTTCTCTACTAATTCTATTTTAGAATCAGAAGGTTCAGCAAGTGAAAGAGTCAGCGCTTGACTGTCTTCTAAATCTTCTTTTGATTATACCTTGAAGCAAAAATGTCCTAATCTTCCAAACAAAGTATTAGTACGTTTTACTTCTGGTACTTGGAATCCCACTCAACAAAAATATTCAACAATAAAAAAGGAGATTCTTTCACTTGTCTTGTGCATAACCAAATTTTAAAGTGATCTTCTTAATCAACATTTTTTTGTTCGAGTTGATTGTAAGGCAGCTAAGGATGTCCTTGAGAAAGATGTCAAAAATCTTGCCTCAAAACAAATCTTTGCTCACTGGCAGTCCCTCCTCTTTGTTTTTTATTTTAGTATTGAATTTATTAAAGGTAGTACTAACAGTTTACCTGACTTCTTAACTCGAGAATTTTTGCAGGGCTCCAAAGCAGAAGATTGTTATCCCTATCACTCCCAATAAAGCTGTTGCCTCAACATCCTCCAGGCAACTTCAAGAGCATCTCTCTCCTATCTCCTCCCAGTCTCCCTCACCTGCCTCAACCTTACAGGCTGCCAATAACTCTCCTTTCATAGCAACAAATTTTATCCCAGTTATTCCCATCGAATCCATCCACCTTCACCACTCTTTCTGATATAGCCACTATTTACCTCTGTGATCACCTTCATCCCTCCACTGGTGATAAAACCCATTTTTTCTATGAAAGAATCCTTGAGGAAACTCAAAGTGCTCAAATTCAGCACAATTATAGATCTGCACATGTTCGGACTTATTCTAAGCTCAATATAATTAACATCATTCGAGATCGCGAATGGGGATCTTCACCCTCATTTAAACGTGAATTCCATGATGTCACTGGTCTTAAACTCAGGTCATATGATTATGTCAAAGGATGGGACATGATATTCTTATATCAGAACGATCATGAGACCCATTCCTAATTTGTGAAGTTTCGACTTCAACACACCTTATTAAGTGTGCCAAACTGGTTTCTTCAATGGTTCTTCACTTGGGGACCACCTCCAACAGAGTTCCTTCCACCTCTTCAGCAGTCAGTTATCAAATTTAAAGAATTTAACCAACCTCTGGACTCTCGGGCTCTCTTCGTTCAGTTTTTCATCTTATACGAAGTCCCCTGGATCCTTCAATGGTTATATCAGATGACTACTGATGAGTTCAAAAAATGGAATTATGTTCTTCATTTGGAGCGACATCTCTGTCAAATGGTGGGATAAATTTGATATTTCACCATTAACTGATTTCCGTTTTGTGCCTAAAAGAAGTAACGGTGCCGATCTGCCCCTTGCACCTTCTTCTTCAATGAAGGCCCAGACGCCTTTTTATAACATCTTTCAAGCTGCCCGGCGTCGCCTTCCATACTTGTCTGATGAGCAGATCCAAGAGCGTATCCTTACTGCTATCGGATTCAATCCTCAATCTGACCCTGCTGCATCCTCCTCTTCCACTCTTCCTCCTTCGGATAATGTTAGCCAATACGTTCAACGGCCTGACTACTGAGGCCCTTTTTTTCAAAAAAAAAAAACCCGAGTATATAAGAGGTCTCACTGCACCATGACCCAGTGCCATGCTAATCAGACACGCTCTTCTGATTCTTGCCAGATGTCAAGCATCCACACCTAGTGCCACTCTAGTCAGACTGACGCCTTGGCATGCATTACGCAGCACTATAAGCGAATTATAGTGAGTGTCACGGGTGGGCACTTTAATAATTCACCTCACTAACTCTTCTAGAAAACAATGGGATCTCCCACGTGGAATGCCAGAGAATCTTTTCGTGACTTAATTTCAATCACCTAGACTACGGACAAAAAACTTTCGGCTGAAGCTTATCAGTTTCTAATTAAAACCCCACACCTTATTAGGTGTACCCTCTTTTTGAAAAGAACACCTTATCTTGAGGCTGATCATCTTTCATTTTCGGTTGATTGAATGCCTAAATCAACGCCATCTCCATCAAGGCCCATCAGCATCTCTCAACCATAATTTGTTGAAGTTTGGTGCCCGCCATCTATAAAAGGAGAACTCCTCATCCTTGGAAAACACCACGAAATACCACTAAAATTATAGAAGATATAGAGTTTTAGAGTGTGTAAAAATTCTGAGTGTTCTGTAAACATTTTGTGAGTTTTCTGAGTGTTTTGTAATCAAGTATTGTCTCCTCTACAATTGTTCAGCATTTGTAAATCAAGGTCTCTCATGTAAGTTTGTCTTCCCTACTTTTGATTTCATGTATTATGTTTGCTATTAGAAAATTAAAAGAATAAATTGTTTTATTATATAGTTTGATTGATCTTTCGTATGCTTGTATAGAATTTTATATTCATTTATTTCTTGAAAATCCAGACCACTTCTCTACACTTCATCAGTTAGAAACCCTTGAATTATCCAGGCTTTGTTCTAAGAAAAGACAACTTATTAGCCTGATAGCTTCCCTCGCTGCATAAATCTGATATTCATTTGATCCTGGTAGTAATAATAAAAATAATAATAATAATAATAATAAGTGAAAAACGTCTGTGGATAAGGAAGCTATTCATTGTATGCCCTTACCAAAATAAATAAATCCTTGTATGCTGACATTTATCTGCCACTGGAGAGCTCATTGAAATGTTGTAACTATTGGATTGATTTGGCATGTCAAATTGGGTAGCCAATTTCAACCCATATAGCCCATCCATTGGACTTTGTCCCCTTTTAATAATAATAATAATAATAATAATAATCAAAAAAAAAAAAAAACTTTTTGAACAATTTTCAAACTTCTATTTGGAAAATATAGTCCAACTGTATTGAAACTTGACAAATAGAAGATGTGGAAGTTTGAGGACCGACCAAGTGGCCATATGGCAAATATAGCCACAGAAAAGGAAACACCAAAGAATAGATCATCCATAAGGGCCTGGGTCTTAAAACCTTACCTCAGACACAGCAGCTATCAACCCCATCACTTCTCCTCCTCATTTGGTGGCTTCTTCTCTTCTTCCTTTGGCTGAAACCATACAGTATGACCACACAATCAGACCAAATACAGTGCTTGAATTTTATTCCACACACACACACAAAAAAAAAAAATTTGTAAATAAGGATTAAAAATTTAGTAAGCGTCATAAATGACAGAACTGACATATAACCAACACCCACCACCCCCCTCCCCCCCAAAAACTTCTTGGTTTCGATAAAAAACAGTTTTATGAGAAAGCAAAAACATAAATAGATAGCATACAACAACAGAAAACTAGCACCAGGCCAAAGAAACAATCATAGAGAGACTAGGTACAGAGGGTAGGGTCCAGTCTCCCTACTCCAGTGTCAGCTAACTTATCTGCTCACTAGCAGATCTTAGTCTCCATCTAAGGTAGCATTCCTGCCTAATTAGAGGGAAATATAAACAACAATTCAAGTGATAGTATTAACTATTAATATTCTATGTTTTTCTAAGGAATTACCCAAGTTCTAGCTAACGCAAAAACAACCCCATAGCATCAGTGCTGGTTAAGGCGAAGGCACAAGAAAAGCAGAAAAGCCTCTCAGCACTTGAGGTGAAGCAAGGCATACCAAGTTAAAGCGCCACACAGAAATATCTCAGGTCCATGGTTACAAGAATATTATTTATGGATCTAGGTCCCAAAAACATCGCATGAATCATACATTCAAAAGTATCACCATATGCAAGATTTTTTCACCAAAAGGAAAAGGTTAATGAATCTGTCAAATATCATTTAAGTAAGATATTATTCATAAATAAACAAATACCCCTATTTGAACCCAATAAAAATAATTTAGAAATCAAATTCCAAAAGGGGAAAAATAGTCAATTCCCCAATCCAAGAACAAAAACTGGATTTTTTGTTGTCGGGGCAATACTAAACTTTCAAATGCTTGAGTTTTTCTCAATTATGAAAATGTTATAAATCTTATCATGGAAAACATTGTTAAAAACCAAAGTGTGTGGTAATAATCTTCTGTTTTGATGTCCATAAAATTATTTTCATTCAGGAGATTCTAAAAGCATTCGCACACTTCAAAATAAGTTTGACCAGAACATAACTTTGTCATTACAACTTAAATTTAAGACATTTTAGATTCGTTGGAAACTGAATTTGTATTCTACCTAAGACAAAAAGTCTCATGCAAAAATAAAATCATTTGACCAATTAAATTCAATAAAGAACAAGAACATTTCTCTAAATACTGATTTTTGATGACTCAATATGACTTAATATTGATTTTTGATGACTTGATGCGGCTTAGTGTTGATTTTTCATGAGACAAGGTATATGTAGCATACTAAATAATATTAGAAAAGAGAGAAAATAAAAAATAACACTTGGGCACCTTGTTGCCTAAGCGCTTCGACACCCCTCCACCGCCTTGGGTCCCCTTAACAACTATGATTGAGATTCCTCCTTAAATTGGAAAACCAAACTCTTTGGCCTTCCACCCATTCCACCTACTACTCTTCTACCCATGAATACCTAATTCCATGCAATAACATAGAACTCCATAACAACTCCATCAAAGGCCCCTCCATCACCAGTGATTAATCTAGAGTCACTCATTCCCCATCCCCCAACCAATAACAAACCCCTTCTAAATTTCTGCAAGATCTTCCAAATCGCCTCCCAAACTGTCCATGGGTTCTCCTCACCTCCATAGTCCCCTTCCCCCTCTCCTTCAATGAGCACATATTTAGCCCATCTACTTTTCCTACTTCACATCATTTAATTAATCTCAGGTTATCAAAATAAACCAACAAATATGTCTAAGAAAATGACAGACTAATTAAAAGAATGAAAATCTCAACTGGAACAGACCAAAATCCAAGGTGTGGAGAAGCTTCAATTCAACATTTAAAAACAAATTAACTATAAGCATAAATTACTCTCAAAAGTATAGTTGATTGAATATAGAAAAACAAATTCTCATAGATACCACCATCACAAAAACAATGATAAGATTTAAAAAAATCATATCCATTCACATCAAAGACCACATGAGCAAACTCCCAAAATAAAAGAATTACATAGCCACTTGTAACCAACATTATTTGATTAATCTATCACTGAGGTCCAAAAACTCACCTCAGACTGGCCCTGCAGTGATGCAAGCAAATCTTTCACGGATGGGTCATTTGGGTCAACTCCAGGAAGCTGGAGAGAAAAAAAACGTATCATAAGAAGGTAAGCTAATACTGATCAGTATTGGAGATGTTAATTGTGAGTGACATGTGTATATATAATTACCGAAGCAAGTATAGACGACACAAAAGACTGGTCGCCCAACGCCTTGGTCATCTCTGTCTGAGTTGCTGAATCATTCACATTATCTTGCACAGACATTTGAAGGGCTTCACACAGAAGACAAAGGGTAAGGGATCAACAAATAAAAATCTACAATAAATAAGTCAGGTCAAATAGGACCAAGAGTGCTTATTGCTTAGCATTCAACTGTGCAAGCTGGTATTGATACCAACTAGTCAACATGATTCAAACATCATCACAATCACAAACCGATTGTCAGTGATCCACCTTAAGTCCCAAATGAGAATTCGTGCTCTGTTTTTGAGTCCACTAAAATCATTAGTTTCATTTTATTGGTTGTATTTGATCAGTAAGGCCTAGAATTGACGTAGAAGTGACTGAATTTTTTAGGAACGTCAGTTACTAGGCATTTCCTACATGAAAATATTAGGTAGGATAGATTGGACCGATCTTGTTAAGTCAGTTTTAGTTTTGGTGTCCACGCAAGTGTATTGCCAAGCTTATGACTTAGTTTGGTCTTTAAGGAATTCCACCAATGCTTTTCCTACTGCTGGTAACAAGCCAAGGTAGAAGTAGGGGTTGTTGCTTTAGGTGAAAAACCATAATCTTAAAAGGCCATAGCCATACCTTCTAGCATGAAGAGGCAGCGGGCTTCTAGTATAAATACACATCTAGGAATAACATGGCTTTGTGGTTTCGAAACCTGAGTAGAGTCTATTGTGTAGATTTTCACTGTTTTGACTAATATAAGCTGCTCTATACAAATATAAGGGAAGTATCTATTTAGAACCCAAGATAGATGATAACAATGTAATCATCTATTTTCGGTTCTATTGCTGATCATTTTGTGCAATAATTTTTTTTTTTTTTTTATTAATTGTTTAGTGTTTAGAGGATGATGTTTCCCAGAGGATTAAATGGGGATGGATGAAATGGAGAGGTGTGTCCGGAGTGTTGAGTGACCAACGTATTCCTTTAAAGCTTAAATGATAGTTATATAAGACAATTGTTCAACTAACTATGATGTACAGGGTGGACTGTTGGGCAGTTAAGAAGTGTCATATAGATAAGCTATGCGTAGCAAAGATGAAGATGTTGAGCTAGAAATGCAGCAAAACTAATAAGGATAAAGTGGGTAATGACCATATTAGAGCTGATTTGGGAGTTGCTCCGATTCATGATAAGCTTCGAGAAAGTCGTTTGATGTGAAATGACCATGTTCAACAGAGGTTGGGAAATGCACCAAAGAGTGACGTGATTCAAATTGAAGAAACTAAAGAGCCAAGGGCAAACCTAAAATAACTATAGGAGAAGTAGTGAGGAAAGACAACATGCATAGTTCAGGTCTTGTCCCAAATATGACATTGAATAGATCTCATTGGGGGGCAAGTATCCATGCATGTAGCTAACCCCATTTAAGTTAGGTTTTACTGATTTGTTGTGATGTGTTCCTTTCTTTTTACTTCTACTT
Organism: Macadamia integrifolia; assembly: GCF_013358625.1. NCBI lineage: Eukaryota > Viridiplantae > Streptophyta > Magnoliopsida > Proteales > Proteaceae > Macadamia > Macadamia integrifolia. Next base: position 23,517,697 of record NC_056560.1, on the reverse strand, counting down.
TTCTTGTGTTTTCTTTGATAGGATCCATGTAGCCAAGCCCAATTAGTTGGGATAAGGCTCAGTTGTTTGTTTTGTTTAGTGTTTACCATAAATATTAATAAATAATTGCTTAAAATTCAACAAAAAAAAGGAGAAAAGAACCTTGTCCGTCTAGTGTTCCCAACACCCAAACAAAGCTGGGTTTGAAAAGACCTAGCTGCAACCGACATGGTTTAAAGTCTCGACGCATATCATATTGTATCGGTCGATATTTATCCTCGTCGGTCTATATCAATACAATACACACCGATACGACACATGATTACATGCACTATTACTTTTATTTTTATTTTTATTTTTTATTATTATTTTTTTGTATTGCTCTGGTACTAAATACAGTTCGATACATATAGATACCCAAATATTTAAAAATCCAACTGTATCATCACGTATCATACCGCATCAACCGATACAGTACCAATACAGCTCGAGATACGTCTCTTTAAAGGGACAGAATGCCTTTTATGAAACCAAAATCATAAACAAACGCTGTAAGGTGAGTCTTTGGGACTGTTGTTATTTAGGAAAATTCACCCGTACTTCTTAGATTATACTGAGATTAGGCTTCACAACTAACAAGCAAATGCACAACATCATCCTAGTCGCTCCTCTTCTTGAAGAACTTCCCAACGACGACTTTATACCACCCCAACACTCTTCATGGAACTCATGGCATCCATAACAAACTATTGCTACATGTAAGAAACTTCAACCTTTATAACAATTTCACTTGCATGCACTTCTCTCAATATGGTGTTCTCCATTCTAGTGTTTATGCACGATACATGTTACGAATTGCTTATTTATAATGTTTTTTGTGCAAATAGTATATTTCCATGCATATCTTGTCAATTTCTGTGTGTATCTTGCATGTCTCCGATACAATATGATACGCTTTGATACGTCTCTTAAAATTACCCGACCAAAACGGTGACCGATACTTGATACTTTAATCATTGGCCCCCGAGCACACTAGGTTTTGTCATGCCCAGCTGTGTCTAGGCATGGGATTGCTAGAAAAAAAAAAAAAAAAAAAAAAAAGAGCACAGCAATAGAAGAAGAGAAAAGAGAGTCAACAGAGAAGCTGCCAAAAACCCCCCCTCGACCTCTTCTCAGTCGAGCCCTCTGTAGGGTTCTAGTAGTGGAAAAAAAATAGAAAGAAGAAAAAGAAGAGAAGACAAGAACAGAGAGAGTTGAGACATACCTGCCAGCTGCCGCTGGTTCCATTGCAAGAAGGAGAAGAGAAGACGAGAACAGAGAGAGTCGAGACATACTTGCTACTGGTTCCATCGCAAGAAGAAGACCTACTCTTCTTTTGTCGGTAACCCAAACCCCACCCGCAACATTTTTCTTTTTCTTTCCTTAGTTTTCTTATTTTTCCAATTTTGCCCCTGTTTATCTTTTAATTCCTTTTATCCCATATTTTTCCTTATTTACAATTAGCCCCCTGCCCCACACATGATATCCCTTGGTGGCTTAAAGTGAACTTCATCTATTTATAATTCTACCCTCCCTTGAAAAAAAAAAAAAAATGAAGCAAAGTTGACCGATGGATCTGGATCTTTTATTGGATATCCGTCAACAAATACAATTGATAATAGAGAAGCTCGATGAGGCTCAACGACACTGCATAGAAATCAAATCCATAGCACACTACCTTCAACTATGTGATCTCAGCCATTGAACAACAGGTAGACAAACCAGAAGATGAATCACCGATGGTAGGAGATGAGATGACACCGTTGGAAGTTGAAGATCAATTTGTGAAAAATTTTAAATCGGTTGATCTCTTCAATGAACCGATCGATTTTATTTTCACGAGTCACTACTTTACCAATGAACTTCGCATCGTGGATTTCATATCATTCAATCTTGGTTTCGATGGTGATTTCATATAGACAAGGATAGATGATGATCGATTGGCGTTGATTCTCCCGTTCTACAAAACTCGTGGACGAGTTTTTCTCAACATCGGGGAAATTGATCTAGATGCGCACCCATGGAGTGACCATACCCATCTAGGTATCCAGCGAGAGATGAACCAGATCCATATTGAATCCTTAGTCTAGTAGGATTTTAGTACTTTATTTTATTTAGGAGACTAATATCTTTAGTTTAATTTATTCTATTTATTTTTGAGAAGTTGCATACATAGGACATAGTTAGAGTTGGTTTAGGATTTCTTTTCCTTTTGAGTTAGTTTTCTTTTAGGATTTCTTTCCATGTTAGAATTTTTCAATTTCCTATTTATATGCTTGTAATCGATTGAGAAAGACAGATTAAAAGATGAATTAAGTTTGAGCATTTGTGGAGTTTGCAAGCATGTGTGAGTGATTCTCCTTTCTCCCCCCCTTCTTAGTGCGAACTCTCCCTCTCCCCTACAACTCTGAGACCCCTCTCAAGGATTTCTTCCCTAACCCTACCGGCCCTCCATCAATGTTACCAAGTGTGTTGAGTTCGGTATTTTAGGATTTGTTAATCTACAATTTTGGCCTAAACAATTCCTCTTGTTCTATCTCCTGCAGAAAATATATTCAGTCATGGATTCGAAAATTATATATACATAACCAAGCCACACTTTTTTATGCCTTTACGGACTGGAGTTTTTATCTCTTTGCCCTAACCCTTTTCCAATGGCCTATTCCTTATAGTTAAACTCTAGAAATCTAAAATTCTATGCTTTCCTACATCATAAAGCTATACTTATACCTGTTATCATCTATCCAAATTTAGAAACTTCGAAAGTCCTTATGACACTACCCTCGGAACTATATTTGCTGATCATCCCCCATTCCAGCAGTTTTACTTATTCAGTCCAATAAAATTCTGACTCATCAGGAAAGATTTAAAATAAGTTCAACTCCAACAAAGTTACCCAATTAAGGCATAAACCAGGGTTCTTCAATAGGATCCTTAAGGTACACAATGACGGCTGGAAGGATTAAGGACAGCTGGAAAAGGGTGAGTGCAATGTCCAGATATGGGTCAATGAGCCTATCTGAATCCAACATTGGCTACTACTCTAGGGACCATTTTGAAGCCCCAGAAATGATCCAAACCAGGCCAGTGAAGCATGGAAGAGCACTGCACAACTGCTTCTGTCTCATATTTTTTACTTGTTTTGGGATATAAGATACCCCTTAGAGAATGCCACTATTATAAGAACACCCCCTCTGTTTCACCAAATTAGACTCAGACCTTATACCAGCAGTCACTGTTAAGGAATATACCTTATATGCTAATGTCAGCTACTATATTTCATTTTAAATACCAAAATGCCCTTACTAAATATGAAGTACCTAAAATGCCCATGTAATAAGTTACTATACCTTTATCCCAAATTGATACATTGACCTCAGTTACCTTTCTCCCAAATCGACACTACCATCGGTGATCGTTCAAAGCACCGGAGATCACGGCGGCGGCGATGGCGGAAACAACGGCACCAGCAGGAACTCGCTATGGCTGTGTAGGGAATACCGCCTAAGTCTCTCTCTCTCTCTCTTGCTTAGGACTCAAGCAAGTGGAAAAGATGAGGGGAATCGGAGAAGAGATTAACAGGGGAGCTTTTATATTGAGAAGAAACACTCGGAACCCAAAGGAAAATAGAAACCTTGGAACTAATTACTTTTCAGAGAGAAAAATTAAATTTAATCGAGAGGTTGAGTGATAAACAAGCTTACAAATTCATGGGTTGTAAAGGAAGCTTCGTTGCAGTTACTGAGAGGTGCCTGTGTGGAAGAGAGATTATCTTTGAGGTCTTCTCTTCCATTTGTATCGAAATTATTGCCATCACTTGAAGGTGAAGATGAAGGAGATTTAGGAGGAGGTGGGGGCAAGCGTGGAGAGGAAGTTATTGGATGGATTCTTCTGGTTTTTGAGTTGGGAATACAGAAAGCCAGCAAAGGAAAGAGCGAAAGTGATGTAGATAAGTCAGTTAATGGGTTTATTTTATTGCAAATAAGCCTTGGATTGGGTTATGTATGTGTTGGGCCTTTGTTCTCATGGGTTTTCTTTGCAATGGGGTCACTTTAATAGGCCTAAAATATGGGTAGAAAGTAGAAAAACGGGATTTTACTTCATCAATTTAGTTAGAGTCCTGTTTTGAATCTATTTCCTTTGTTATTGCAATTATTAGTCAGTTTAGGTTAGTTAATTATCTACTCCATGTTGGAGTTATAGTCCTAGTCCTATCATGAGTCCAATTCCTGCTAGGAGCTTAGGAGTGTCTAATCCTATTTGAAAACTAACTTCTAGTTATGATAGGATTGTTATTATGCCATCTTTTATTATGCCCTCTTTAAATAGAGGCAAGGATTGAAATCTCGTTTCATTTCGGTGTTTCGGTGGGTTCAGAAACACCAGTTTCGTTTCATTTCAGCGAAATTTCAGCCGAAATAGTGTTTTTTGTTTGTTTCGGTGGTCAAACGGTCATATTTTGACCCGAAACTTGGTGGGTAACTAATTTTAAGGTTAATAAACATGCTTAGAACATAAAAATGAAAAAATATTAGGACATGACATTGTTTTAGAATTGCAACTTTGTTTGGCAGCAACTGTCGAACTTTTCTAAAAATTTTACTTGGTTTTGGAGAAAGAACTTTACCTTTCCTAAGCTTTGAATGTGTAAATCTTGTAGGAATCCAATGAAAGTTAAAAAGTGTGATGATGTGGCTAATTAAAGGCTTGTTAGAGACTTGGAGTGTTTTTCCTTCAAAATATGCAAATGAAACCGAAACCACCGAGATAGGTGAGGCAGAGTCGAAATTTTGACCGAAATACCGAAATTTTGATGGAAATATGGTATGTATAACACAGAATGTATCGAGATGATCGAGATACCGAAACGAGACTGAAATTTTGGCCAAAATACCGAAATTTCGACCGAAATTTCGACCGAAATTTTGTACAAATGTTATTTCGAGCCTTGTTTTGTTTCGGCAAAAAAAAATACCAAAATTCTAAAATTTCGCCAAGATTTCGAACCATGAATAGAGGAGCCTATGTACTTATAATTACAGATTTGAAGAATGATGAATTGAGTTAATGTTTGAGAGCCTGAGGGTTGTGTGTGATTCTCCCCCTCTTTCTTTATGCGATTTCTCACCCCTTGTTGGATTAGTGCAATTGTGTGATTCCTTCTTATTCATTCTTTCTATCCTGAATTTGATTTATATTGGATTTAGTAAAGATCCTGCCTGGGATTAGATCACTTGTGATTCAATCTTACACCAGAAAGCCACCCCAAATTTCAATAGCTAAGATCTCATATCCATATTCTCTTTAATCTTCATCAGCATGATCGCCATATTAAAACTAACTCTACCCATCATAGAGATAGAAAGGGAAGAAAAGGAATATGTGGGTTATGATCATCCTTCATGCAAAGCTGATGTTTGATTTTACTTTTAGATTCTCCTATTCTTCTCTTTATCCCTCTCTATTTCTGCTTCTGTTTCTCTTTCTGTCTCTGTCTTTCGTTGTCTCTCCCCCATGCAATTGCCGAATAAACTAGAAGCAATTGTTGCGTAGAAACTAGGAAACTGAAAATGAAGGAATATTGGGCAAAACCTTTGAGTCTTTGGCCATAAGAAGGAAAGGAAAATGGGATTTGGAGAGGCCGAGATGGGTAAAAAAATAAATAAAATAAAAAAGAAGAACAACAACAAAGTGTAAAAGGATAATGAAAATGGGTTACATATCGGTGTTTTACTCATGAGGGCTAAAGCTTCATTTCATAGCATCACTTAACAGTGACTAACGGTAGGGGGTCTGAGTCTAATTTGGTGAAACAAGAGGGTGCTCTTATAATAGTGGCATTCTCTAGGGTGTGGCATTGTAAATTTCCCTATAAGATATAACTGTCTCAATTGCTTTAGACAAATTAGTGTTTGCATCATTTAGTTATAGCTGAAAACGTTAAATTATGGATCCCATTATGATTAGTAAGGGGGGAGGGGGGAGGGGGAGGGGAGGGGCGGGGGAGGGGAGGGGAGGGGCAGAGAGAGATATCGTGGTAGATGCAACTGTAACCACATAGAAGCACGAGTAAGAGCATAAAGTAAGTACGCAGGTAGTTGTTCAACCACAACTACTTCATAGATGACATTCTGTTATGGTGGGGGTGTGAGTTCAGCTTAGATGCAGAATGTATTTCAGTGAGCTTAGTCTTTTTAAGTGGTTCTAGCACCACTGTCATTGTATCACAACACTGGATTACTACTTGGTACTTTTATCTCACTTAGGTTAATAAAATTGTTAAATAACAAAAACATAACGGGGCCAAACATACACAGCAAATAACAGCCTAGATCCAGAACATGATAAAATAAGACCCTTCAGCAGATATTATAAACCTGAAATTTATTATGAATTGAAAATGTTCAAGAGAATATGCAAACTCACCAAAAGCCAAATCTTGATCCACTGCAGTTGCCTCAGACATATCTGAATCCGCTGAGTGACCAGACTTAGGATCATCCATGGACATTGCAAGAGCCTGCTCTAATAATGCAGTCTCATCATCCTGTCACCAGTAAAAGAGCAGCCTAAGAAGCCATCTGAAGCAAGAGTACAGTAAAACACCATGGAGTCATGGACAGTCATAGAAGTTCAAGGCGGCAATTAATAACAAGCATGAGACATGAGAAGAATTAGTACAGTTCTCACAAGGTTTTGTTAGATTCAGCTCAACAGTTCCACCTTTTACACAGGATCATGCAACAATAAGATCAGGATCTAGCAAAAATGTAGCAACAGCGCCAAAGATGGGGATCAGGTTCTAAACAAAATAGCTAGAACAACCATGACACACACAGATATGCATAAAACATGTGTTAGAAAAAAAACCAGTGTGTATTTGCCATTCTTCGGACTGCTGCCTGATTGTTGATGCAAATCAAATTGAAAAAAATAAAGGGTGCATCTTGTTGTCACCAAAATGGTGAAGTGAGAAGTTGTAGTTGTAACCTCCTTTTGATTGGCCCTTCATTTTATTTTCAGAAGTTATTTAATGTAGGGGTAAAGAAAGATTTTTCAAAATGATTTGAAAGTGACATGAAATTATTAAAAGCTGCACATTTTTTAAGTAGGCGTGTAAAATGACAGGATTTACTCTCGTTGAAAAAAAAAAAAAATATGTTATACTAAAACGGAAAAAAAATTAAGGTTACTAATTTTATTCACCAGCCTTGGTTACAAACAAGATTTTCACAGCAATAAAGATCTGCTGATGCAGATTCAAGATTCAAACAGAAGTATGTCAGTATATAAGCAGGGGAAAAGTCAGTCCAAGAACCAGATCTGAAGTCCCATCCATTCAGCACCTTTTGGCCCAGTTTTGGTCTTAAATTGAACATATGGTTCATTCTTTGGTTCAAGTTTATTAGTCTATGCATGGGTGCTTATTTCCACTTTTATCTCTTTTCATTTTAGTGTTTCCAGAAGGCCTGGCAGGTGTCATTAATTCCAGCCCCGCTTCTAGTTACTAGTTCTCTGGTATTTCTAGTTGTAAGATCTAGAGTATTTCAGTTTCTACTTTACATACTTGCTAGATTTGTAAGAAGCTCCTCCACGCATGGAAGGTTCTCTTTACGTTATTTCCTTTAGTTATAAAAGAGAAAGAGGGGTAGACTTCTCCCCCACGATTTTGAATACTTACCTAGCCTTGTGCAACCTTAGACTGTGAGATGCAACTTAGAACCTAGTACGGGAAGCGGTACTTGTCCTGGTGGGACTCTGGGACTGGAGTTTGGTGATATTCCTTGCTCCACATATGGATGTGAGAAGCCTAAACATATCTTTCTTCTCTCCTTCAACTATCAAAGGACAGTTCTTATCTACTCTCAGCCCCACTTTAGGTAAGAGTTCTATCCCGGGTTCTAATTATTGAATCAGAAGATTGTGTCATTAATCCATTCATTTCCATTGATCGATGCTTCTGATTTCTAGTGCAGTTTCTGTTATCAATCAATTGATTTAGGTCTGACCTTCGTAGCTGATTACACATGGAGTTCAAGATCCACCTCTAATATCAGTTCTTGTTTCTTAAGTGACCTCCAAATGCTGATCGGTGATATTAAGGTTCTGGAATTAAACCATTTCGGTAACTGCTGAAATACCTCATCTGTTGCAAAGCACTTCTACTTACTATTTTCAGATCCACCTTGTTTCTAATTCCATTCTCAGTTCTGTAGGTTACTAAATCTGAGTTGTACTTTCTGGAACTTTCTATTTTGGCAGCACTTAATGTCCCATGTCTTAGTTGCTAAATCTGAATTCTCTGGTTTAGCAACGTACTGTTATAGAAACCTGCTAAATTCTCCAGATCTGACCATAGTATTGTCACCTAAATTTACTGAAACACTCATCCATCTCATAGACAACTTGATCGGACTTTGGACCACATCTGATCTTTCTTGACTAGGTTACTGAACAACTCTTAATTGAGTTAAAGTTGACCTGTGGTCCAGAAAATGTGTTGGTTTCTAATCCCTAGCCCTTAGGTTGTTAGCTAGCCATCAAATTGGTATCAGAGCTATGGATGAACATAGCTCAAGAGAATCCGACTCTATTAACCTTCTTCGATCAATCAGTCAAATCAATAATATGTTCCAGCAGTTGTCGGATAGTTACTGTTATGGAACAAACGTTTGAGTCACATCCTTCGCCTACTTATGAAATTCTAGCCATCATAGACCTAACGCATGATTATCAGCCCACTCTACCACCAAAACCATGAGAATTCATGGATGGAGGGACACAGAAGGTTCCCACTCCCCAACCTTCCTTTGAGGGCTTCATGAGAGCATATCCTGACAGTCATATCGGAGCACCTAATAGCTAGTCACCAGACTCACCACCTAGTCTCAAATATAATAGCCGAAAGTGTATTCCACTAAGCCTTTTCCCAACTGAATGGGATCAGCCACATGAATCCTTCAACCTGTTTAAAGCATTTTTTTGTCAAATCTAATGGATGCATATCTTTTGTCACTACTTCACAGGCAATTCTCAGCCAATCCCTTGTTCTTTTAGCTCCTCTAATCTGGAACTGTTACTCCTCAGAGGTGCATTCAACAGCCTCCCTTGTACATGCCTAACCACCTCCAAAGAAAACACCTTCAACTTGCCACCTATCAGGGCCTCTCCAAATCACCTCTAACATGTTCATTTCTTTCTTTCTCTTCTTGTTTTGCCACACATCCACCCCAACATCCTTATTTGAGCAACACTTACTCCACCCCCACCCCCCACACACACACACACACTTTAGTTCTATGAGCACCCACCCTGCTTTAATTCTATGAGCACCCACCCTGCTTTAATTCTATGAGCAACATCTTCCCAATCGCTCCATCTACAATGGAACTGAACTAACAAAAACTCACTTTGGGGCATGCCCCCCCTAACCAAACCATTTTCTCCTATTTTTACTATAGTTAGTTAGTACCACATTCCAATCATTGACATCTATGTGAAATTCATATTAAGTCACACAATCTTCGAAAACTTAATACATAGCAAATACTAGACACTGGACTTATCTTACACTAAACAAAATCAAAAGGTAAACTATAACAAAACTCTAGTCACTAACTTCCTCAAGAAATAAACCATAAGGACTCGACAACAAAGAACAAAACCAGTCCAATGCAGTAAAGCCAACCATAAAGAAGACAGTCATCATTTAAAAAAAAAAAAAAAATGCAATATGACCAACCATTAGATCATTTCTTTTATTTCCTGCTTCAGGAGCCATAATGCTACCACGGTCAGTCATAGTTGTATCCTGTGAATTCGATGGCTGTTCTCCTTTTTCTTGTCTGGAAGCTTCCTCTGCAGCCCTTTTTGCAGCAGCTTCTTGCCTTGCCCTCTCCTCTTCCATTGAAACCCTTAGGGCAAGAGCTAGTTCAGGATCTAAGTTGGGATCCACACCAAAGTCAAATCCAGACACACCCCCTGCTGCAGCTGCTGCTGCGGCAGCGGCTGCAAAACCACTTCCTCCTTCCCCATCTCCAGTAAATATGGGTGTGCTGCAATCCAACCCCACCCCCAACCCAAAAAAAAAAGGAAACTCCATCATTTAAAATGTATGAAATGGCCTAAACAACAAAAATACCATTAAAAAAAGGGGAAAAAAAAAAAGCAACAAATTATTGCCACTCACCTTATAAGAACATCAGAAAGAGCATTGGGACCGGCAGGAACATGAACAATGTGGCTGCTATCATTGTTATTCACAGCAGAAAGGAGAGCCTCCAGCTTCTCTGGCTTCCCATCATCTTCTTCACCAAAATCAACAATATCAAGAGACACACTATTCTTTTTTAATTTCCTTCCTATTGCTTCCAATAATTTCTTGTCATGTTTGACAGGACTGCAAGCATAGACAGATGACAACAAATTAATAATCTAAATGGTAATGAAAATCCACAAAACATATTGAGGGGCAAAAACATCCACCTTCCAGCAAAAACAATAATTCTTTGTTGCTGCTTTTTGTTTTGGCGATGCTTAAGAGCCAGCTGAGCTACCTGAATCCCAGCAGCCAAGTTCATCTCACCTCCTATCTCTAAGCCTACACATATAAATAAACATACCATTTAGCAGCATGTAACATAGATCAACATGTAATACATAGTACCTCACCTTTCGAACCATGGTTCGTAATTTCAACCGAAATGTCAAATTGCAGTCAAATATTTCGGTTTCAATGGGCCTTGAAACGGAATGAATTCAAAATACAAAGAATACAATATCTTGTCCAAACGAATGAAAATAATTGAAATGTCAAAATTTTGGTCATGATAATCAAAATATCACATTCTTTCACATAAAATACCAAATTTGGAATCAAAATAATTTGAAATTGGCGAAATGTGTCAAAAGTGCTAGAGCGCTTCAAATTTATTCAAACTCGAGAATTCAAACCTCTCCAAACTCATATACACTCCCACGACAATATTGCAAAGGCATATTTAGATTGAAACTATAAGAAAGAGATGTCTTTAAATCTTTCCATTTTGGGTCAATTTTTTTGCAAGAATATCAAAGGGGAAATGATACAGTATGTTACGCTCTACACTAGCAACCTAAGGTCCAAAGCCAAACTACCACTTTTGACTTTTTTTTTAATATTATATTAATTCAAACATGTGTAATCACACTTAAATATGTTTTTGAGTACCAAAATGGCCATTTCTCTCTCTCTCAAACGAAATGGACCAAATGGGGCCATTTTGACGATTTTGCTGAAATTTTCAGTTTTGGCCATAATCGGAATGGTCACCAAAATTGAAACTTGCCTTCCATTAGGACTACATGAATTTATTATTTTTCTTTCTTAGTTTAGAAGGGGTTATATCTCAAGAGATACAAAGATGACGCATCAAATGGCGTGGAATTTCATCTCGGTACAAGGGATCTTGTGGAAGTTCCCTCAACAAATTATTGGAGGAATCTGCAAAGGACGAAAAAACGAGATGGTGTTCCAAGGACAAAGCTCACAGGTGCTTAGGATCTATGCAGGCCTTGAAACTTAGAGGTTTTATGTATTCATTTGGGTCTCTCTCTCTCTCTCTCTCTCTCTCTCTCTCTCTCTCTCTCTCTCTCTCTCTCTCTCTCTCTCTCTCTCTCACACACACACACACACACACACAAAAATCCATTTCTATCTAGAACACCAATGATAAAGACCAGAGTAACTAACATATGGGATTTGTATCTCCAACACACGACTGAAAGGATTCAACATAGTCTAAAACAAGCAAGTTAAGAACTCAATTGAACCATCCAGAAAATAAAAGATAGGATCCTCTGCCATTAAATGAACCCTATATGAACAATAATTAATTAATTAAGTTATCCCTGTATAACCTGAACTCAAAGGACACTTACCCACCAAAGCTACATCATGGAGAAGACAATCTTCACTCAATATAACCAAAGACACTATCCCACCACTAAATGAGCCAACTCTGGCAGGCTTCTAGGAGCCCCTCTCACATACAAATACATGCAGTAAAATACTTGATTACCTATGATACCCAGGAGGTTAAGGATATCAATATGACAAATGGTATCTAGATGCCTCGAACTGCAATTCTAAAACATACAGACATTTCTCAGTAATTCAATAAAATCTTCGAATGTTTAGTAATAAACTAAAACTTATGGTGGGTACAACAGTAATTTAAAATGGGTGCTTCATATTCATATGAGTGTTTAAATGTTCCTTGTGAAACGAATAGAACCCTCAAAAATAGCTACTATGATGAGATATGTTCTAAGAGTATCAATACACTTCCACCTCATATTTAAGGGGGCAACAAAAAATCGTATTAGTGCCAGAGAAGTGACCAAAAGATGCAGAGAGAGCAATAGTTTATATATATATATATATATACATAGATAACCAAAAATAAATAAATAAATAAATATTATCAGAGATTATGATTTTTTTCAGCTGCACTCTAACAGGTAGCAACAACTAGAGCCCCATCTTCATAAGAAATTATGGCAAACTAAATTCTAACTCTGCAATATCAATGACACAGACCAAGCCAATATATTCTCGAATTAACATAAAACCTCCGATTAAAATTGAATTAGCCAACCATATCAGCCTAAAGCTAGTGTAATCACAAAATGTCCTGGCAACCACAACAAGAGAAAAAATTTAGAGGACAACAGCAGTTCAAACTACGAGAAAGATGTTTTTTTTTTTGAAAACATCCCTACTCACAATGAAATCAAAATAAAAACTTACCATGCATGCATGCCAAGATCTTGCCCAGATCGCTCGTAGGAGTGACCAAAACACGTACTCCTTTTCCTGCCATGGTCAAAACTCCCACAGTGTTCTCCGGATTAGACTGAAGAACAGGACAAATCAATCTTTAGTCTTCATAATAAATAAATAAGCTCTTAATAAGTGAAGCAAAAAAGAAGAGCGACGAATGATGTCAACCAAATCAAACTGAACAAATACTACCAACATCCAAACCAAATACAATGAAATCAAAGAAATAAATACTAGTAACAACTAGAAGAGTCACAGATGGTCGTTGCCTGTGTTTTTGCTCCACATATCAAATTCACAGCATCAGCTTGTGCTTGAAACCTTGCAGGTGCATAATCACCATTTCTCATCCATTCAGAATTATCAATACAGATCATGGTAGCCTATTGAGCGAAAAAACAAGACGAAAAATTAAGTTAATCCCCCTAATCCCTATAAAGAAAACAAATAGAAGGCAAAACAAAAGAACTAGTATAAAAATGAAAGCAGTTCCATTGCTAACCTCGAGCACCATGGCTGAAAATCCAAAGATAGTGCCTGACCAAAAAAAATTTGAAGAAAGCTCCCCGTTACTATAGGAAATAACTTGGGTTTAACTAGATAAATAAGCTACCACCTGCATTGCACATGGAACAATAACAATTATGCATTTCAAATCAGACAATTAGAAAACAGTAGAGTTTAACAACTAACACCAAGGACATGATCAAAGACATTAAGTATCATCAAGGTTTAACACTAAAGGAGCTTGGTCAATATCAGAAACATTACGGAGGAGTTTAGAGAGTCCAAACAGAAACAAATAATAGGGAAAAGAAATTTGAGATAGAAAACCCTATCAGATTATGGACGCAAACGCAAGTTTGTATAGAACAAGATCTCCATTTAATGGATCCCCTCTTTTTCTTTTCTGTGGAAAATAGCAAATTTTATTGATGATAAAAAGAAAATATAACGATCAAAACAGAACCATTACAATACCCAATCCAACATTCCATGGAACCAGAAACCAGAATTACATCAGTCTATTACTGCTGCAAAGGACTGAATCCTCTCAAGCCAAATGAACCTATAAACCCTTTCCCTTGCCTATAGGTCTGCAGCTTTGTGTTGACCGATCTAAGTGAATCTACTTCTACAAACACAGGTTTGATTACTCTAGTTCCTTCTTATTCTACTTGGTTAAGCCAGTGTTTGCAGTTTCTGAAACTCAAAAAGTGTAGATAAAATATAATATTAAAATATTACTTGTTTTCTGGGTTGATATTGGTAGTTTTCAAGTAAAATTGGATTAATATCAACAGAGTTTTCTTAACTTTATTCAGTCCCTTCATTCCATCGTGAGGTTAGAGACGAAGTTGTAATTGCAGAGAAGTCGCGAACAGATCATATAATCTGGTACAATCAATGTTTAAAACAGAAAGGAATCTTCCATACAACCGTTCTGAGTCTCTGAGGAGCACTCAAGATTTGGCAAATTTTTTGTTAAATTTGATTAGATTATTGAGTTTTCTCCCTCGTTCACCAACTCTGGATTTCCAGAACTTTCATCTCTTTAATAGTTTCCATTTCTGTTATAATTTGTGAGGGGAAATACATTCTCTTTGCATTATCCCCTAAACAGATTAAAATATTGTCTGATAAAATTATAAAACTTCTCCATCTAACAAGTATATTCGCAATAAATAGTTTCCATTTTTGTTATAATTTGCGAGGGGAAATACTCTCTTTGCATCATCCCCTAAACAGATTAAAGGATTGTCTGATAAAATTATAAAACTTCTCCATCTAACAAGTATATTCGCGGTTAATAGACAGACTACTGCCAAAATTAAGCAGACCATAACAAAAAAAAAGAAAAAACTGGTTTCTGATCAGAAACGTATATACAATCACCCGTAAAAGCATCATCCTACCACATGGAAACTTATCAAGCTTCACAATTCTTTTTTTTTTTTTTTTTTTTTTTTGGTGTGGGGGGTGGGGTGGGGGTGGGGTGGGGTGGGGGTGGGGGTGGGTTGGACAGGAAAGAGGGTATTCCTGACTGTTAGACCACAGAAACCAGATCCATTGCATCAAGGTTAATAGAGCATGTCAAAACATAAAACCAGAAATTCTCAAAGCCCCTATCCTTTTCACCGAGCCAGCATTCTTTCCCTTCAGTTTTTTTCAGTGAAGAAAATCATAGGATGTTAAAGTGCACTACAGTTCACATATAAGACGATTCAACAATTTATCTAAAGCTACCATTAAAAGCCTGTACGCTGTTTTCCTCCTCCAAAGTCTTAGAACCCGTATTTTAGAAACCCTAAAGCTAAATTTTGGTAGGAATCAAGTCATTAATCGATTAAAATCACATTTATCCCAAATATATAATTCCCATTTCAATGTATTAAGATATTGTGGGTGTTCGTTCAAGATTGAAGACAAAGCAATCCCTTAATTCAACAGAAACAACGTTTAGGAAACTGTACTTAGTAATCCCAAATAAATCAACATAGATCAGAGATATCGTACAAAACCAACAGTTTCAACTTGCTTAAAGACACTTCAGTCTTGAAATCTGTAGCGGAAGACACAAAATCCTCAATTACCTTCTCTCCAACCCTACGAAGCGATAATCACTGAAGGAATCAAATACATATAAAGAGAAGCGAGGATTAGCAGTTCGATCGTAGGCCGGAGAAATAAATAGAGCTTACCGATTAGGGTTCGCTATGGTATGCGAGGCTTTTCTGCGATCGTCAGAGGTGAATGTTCTAGGCGTAGTACGCAAGAGAGTCTCCCGAGAACTGAGACACGAAGACAATAAAGTGGAAAATAAAGGGTAGTTTTGGGGAGTAGATGGTCATTGCACTATTGCGTGAAGCGCCTTTACCTACACGGAAGTTCCTTGCAAGACAAGACAAGCATTTTATGTTAATCAAATAGGATCGGAGTTTTAGAGCACTGTATCGGAACCGTTATCGGTCATCTCAAAAATCAATATATTTTTTTTTTCGGGTACAAACAAAAATCAATATGATATTGGATACAGATCGACATGGATACTCAGAACCATGAATAGGATTATTGTTTACATGTTAAAAAAATGATAATAATAAGTGTTGCTTAACACTAGAGATGTAAATAGGTACTAAATGTCCGAATTCGAATCCACATTCATATTCATTTAGGATTATTCGCATCCGATCAAAGGGTATCTAAATCTGAATTATATGAAAAAATAATTATCCCGTCGATTAGAGTTCTTGAAGTTTCAACAGATTCTAAAGAATGAAGAAAAAAGCTAAGACAACTTAGAAAGATAGATTAAAAACGAATTATATTCATTAAGGATAGAAAGATCTAGATTACACAAGTCAGAGAGTAAATGAATAGTCAAAAATTTAAATTCAATTCACATTTGTATCTATATCCGATCATGAAATATTCAAAATTTGATCATATTATTTGGATTTATCCATACTAAATCCATTTACACCATGACAGGTGAACCAATAGTAGTGCAAGTTTGGCCAAGGAGCATGAGCCCACCTAAATAATGCCCATAAATATTCAGGGCATAAATTTGGCTTTTTCAACACAAGGACTAAACTAAGGCTAGGATTTTCAAGCCAAAGGTTGGATTAGGGCTAAGGCCTTGGGTTGAGATACAACTTGAAAAGTCTTGAGTGAACGCCAAGAGAATACAAGGGAAAAAAAATTGATGATAGACAAAATCCACCATTAAGAAAAAAATCACAGAACACAAGATTCTTAGGCACCATTTGATAACGTTATGTTTCTTCCGTTTTTGCGTTTCTTGTTCCCAAAAACAGAGAAACAACCTAAAAAGCATTTGATAAAGTTGTTTCGTTTCAACCATTTCTAGAAACATAAATCAAAATTTATGCCTATTTACAATTCTAGAAACGACTTTGACAAAACAAATCCGACTTGTTTCGTCCTTTCTATAAACAAATTTGAGAGAGAAAAAAAAACTGTTATGCCCAAAAATTCTCTCAACTATTTAAACCTAAAAAGAGGCAACCAAACTCTCTCCTCCTTTTGGCCATCCGATGATACTAGTGGGGTTTTTAGTGGCATTTAAGTCTGCAAAAAAATGTTTCGAGAAACAGTTTTATCAAACACCAAAAAATTCGTTTTTGTTTCCAGAAATGTGAAAAGTCATTTCTGTTGTTTATAGACACAAAAACAGCGGCAACATTATCAAACAATGCCTTAGACATAGAGGTCAGGATACTTCCATTTATTATGCATCCGTTGGAAAAAGACTTTATAAGATGGACCTTAGCGTAATAGTAAAGTTGTTCCACTGCAATTTAGTAATCACATGTTTAAAACGGAAACAGTTGCTTCATGAATTGGGGATAGGATTACCCACATTATGAACCTCCCAAAACTATGTAATGGCGAGAGCCTCATGCATTAGGTAGACCCCTTTGGAGCAAGAGTTTATCATTTGGATAGTGTGTGCCCAACACTGTGTCTACATCCCTCTTTCCCTAATCCTCACAAACTTTTCTAACTGCGAGTAAGTCAGAGCTTAGTGCATGCAGCGGAACACGCAAGATGCTTTCGTCGTGGGTAGCACTGCGACTAACTCTGTAAAGTGGGTAATGGGTTCATGCATTTGGAAGTCAAGCATAAAAAAATAATAATAATAATAATTTTGAGTTTTGAATTGAGTGGCTTAAATTTGTCAATAGTTCAGTGGTGGTTTTTGAATACTTGAGCACGGATGAGTGATTTGATTCAAATTGAAAAAACTAAAAGAACCAAGAACAGACCTAACATGATCCTAAGAGAGCTTATTGTAGAGCAAGAATCCACGTAGACGACCCCATTTAATTGGGATCAGGCTGAGTTGTTGCTGTAATTTTTGTCTGAGATGACTTTTGACAAAATCGACCAACCAAATCAATTGCCTATTGGATTACAAAGTACCAAGACATGAACCACACCCACACACTCACCATTTGATTAAATGAACAATAATAAATTTATTTATCTTTTAGAGATTTTTATTCAAAGAAACTGAAGGATACACCAAAACCCTAGAATGGCACAAAAGAGAGAGAGAGAGAGAGATAGTAACAAGGAGAACAACTCCTAAGATCCCAAGAAAATAACATATGAGAATTCCTATTAAGCAATCGAATTCATGTTATTTGGATACTAATTGAGCTACAAATTCATCAATATTAATGTCTGAACTTCCACCTTTATCCATTGCTTCTTTAGCCAAACTCTTCCATTTGATGGAATTCTTCTTAATCACTTCCCCTCTCTTTCCCTCCATAACTTCCCTTATACATAGCTCTACCTCTTCTTTTCTTACAATCCCTTTATCATCAACCCTAACTCTGATTCCTACTCCCCAAACATCCTCAACATACTTTGCATTAGTGGTTTGATCTGTCCACTGTGGCATTCCAACCATAGGAACCCCTAAGCTCAGTGCCTCTAGAGTAGAATTCCAACCACAGTGTGTAAAAAAGCATCCTACTGCCTTGTGGGCTAACACATCTAACTGAGGGCACCATGTCACCACCAACCTCTTGTCTGATGCTTCATCCACAAACTGGTTACTGAGCTTGTCTCTCTCTGATGCCCTCACTACCCATAGGATGTAACTGTTGCTCCTCTTCAAACCTTCTGCTAGTTCTTCCATTTGCTCAACTCCAAGATTAGCCAAGCTCCCAAATGATACATACACAACAGTTCCACTTACCCTATCATTTAACCAGTTCATGCACATACTAGTGTTAGGATTGAAGAGATTAACATTGTAGTCTTTATCATCTTCAATCCTCTTGTCAAGGTACATGGATGGTATAGTTGGTCCAATCGTCCGCAATCTCCAGAGTTTTGCCATCCAATCCACCACCTAAACAAAGGAGAAAATCTATTTCAAGAAATATTGATAGAAATTTTTATAGGATCAATATGACGGATCAATGAACACAAGAAAAAAAACATGATTTATAATATAGAAATGTTTTTAAGAGTCACCTCATTCTCCAATTTGTCAAAGGTGTTCACAAGAACCCAATCTACTTCATCTATATTAGAGAATTGATTCACAACCATTGCTGCGTAACCAGGACAATATCCTACTACATAAAGAAAAGATGGCAAGTCTTGTAGTTGAAGTGGTGGCAGCCCTGGAACTGAAAAAGTACTCCGGTCCGCCGGTGGTGGGATGGTGAGAACTCCCCTTTGGACATGGCAATAGATGTTATCAACGGCACAAGATTGAGTGAAGAATACAGCTGAAATCAAGCCAAAATCTTTGGCTACATCCAAAACCCATGGTAAGAATGAGTCGTACACAAGGCAATTGACAGGGTAACCTGAATCAGATTGTTTCTTTATGAGCTCAGTCAAGGTTTGTGAACCTCTTTCTTGTAAACATGAGAGATAGGTCTCGATGCTATCGGCTTTCGCGAAACCACCATCATCGAAGCCATCAGAGATGGTTTCAATACTTACTGAACTCGATTCAGATTTCATGGACTTGGAGATGAAGATGGTTACAGCAAGTGTAGCTTTCAAGCCTTTTGAGACTAAACGTTTAGAGAATTGGAGGGTTGGGTTTATGTGGCCTTGGGTTGGGTATGGAAGCACCAGGACGTGGCCTCTGCAAGCTCTCTTTTCCTTCTCCATTATCTCTCTCTCTCTCTCTCTCTCTCTCTCTCACTTCCAGAGGAAATTGGGGCTGAGAATAGCTTCTTATCCATGGAAACGAAAAGTCTCCCTACTAATTTTTTTTTTGTTAGAAAAATTCTACAGACTTTGGCTACACAAGTGGCTTCCCAACTTTTAGCTGGAAGGTTGAAACATTTTTCTTCTTGTTCCCATCATCAAAACTGACAGAAAATTACGGTTGCTTTTAGTTTGAAAGCGGATCAGCCCCATAAGAGAATGGATCCTAAAGTCTTATAATCATATCTAAAGTTTAAGTTTGATCGGAGTTTTACATGTGGTAAAACTGTATTTAAGAATACGAGAGTGCATATGAGTATAGAGGGGGTGCATGGATATATGTACAAGAGGGTCTAGCATTGTATGAATGTATAAATGATTGAATTTGAAGTTGACTATGATAAGTGAATATGCTATAAAATTCTTAAATATCCAATGGTTAAATATGTCACATCATTCTTCCATGTGATAGAATAGACCATCGTTACTAATATAAATGTAATCAATTTGGTTACAATTAGATTTTTCATTTAGTTTTTCCCAATTGTTTTAGTTCAATAGATAATTGAATAGGACTGACACGGACCTGAAAGAATTCAATCTATAACCGGCTTATAAGGTGTGAGAATCCAAGACCCAAAACCATATCAGTATTGTTGTGAAACTGATGTGGATCAGCCCTCATATGACTAATATGAGATCGTAACATACCATCATACTTTCGAACCCGACGTCTATGGCAGTCCATTCCGAATCAAATATCCCCTTTTAAGCGGCTCTCACTTTGCTCTTGGTTGCTGCTTCTGCGGTAGGTTGCCCTTTCTTAGTTGCACTCACTTTGGCATCATGTTGCTCCTTTCGCACGCAAGTTAGGTTAAGGATCAACTGCTCTAATACCACTCATATGGACCTAGAAAAACTTAACTCCATAAATTGACTTACAAGATGAGGAAGCCCAAATCTGCATCAATATTTTTATGAAATCTATGTAGAATTAATTCCTATATAAATGATATTGGATCGTAACAGGGAGCCACGCAGTCTAAATCACGTTTGAAATTTTAGAAAGAATAATGGCAGCAAATCAGCCCAAAACTCGTTCAGTGTTTTTGAAATAATTGAATGGTCGGGAGCCACTTAAAGTCCATTCAGAGGAAGAAAAGTGAACATTGGCTAACAAAATAAATTATTAGTTTTGAAAACTTCGAATAGGAGCCACTCATCTCACAAGTCGTTTGATTGACTTCTTGAAATATAAACGGAGCTGTCAAGATGAAACCATGGATTTTGAAAGCATAGAATGTGGGGCCAAAAGATGAATCATTTGGGTACCATGAGATTGGCTTCAGAATTTTCTTCCGATGCTCATTGCAAGTTAGTGTATGACCGTATCCAAAAAAAAATAAAAAAATGAAGGCCATTGTTTTCCTTCTCCCAAAGTCTGGAGAGAATGAACAGGCCTTTATATAGTTTTCATAGTGTCTAGATGAATAGTTGGGTTATTATCAATAACAACAATGATATTCAAATTTTTTATCCTAATTTAATGAAGTGCGGTACATGAAGATTTCAAGTAAAGAAGAACACGAGGATCCATGTAAAAATTAGGGTATTATCAACCATTTGCAAATAAGGGGATGAGAATGACAGCCATTCATAGTTGTATGGTTCCTTCCCCACACAGTGTAGGAAAACTTTTCTCAAAAATAAAAAACATAATAATTTAATTAATGGACAATGTCTACCGTCTGTCTAAAGAGAATCGCTTTTCTTTGACGTCAATCATGATGAAAAAATAGTGCAAACTCCTAAGGCAAAATATCATTACATGATCGTGAAGCCCTTGCACTAGCGTGGGGTGGAGCGATAATTTCACAACCTACTGTGTTTAGGTGCATGCAAGGTCCACACAACAAGGTAACACCCTTTTCCGCAAGCTTTTAATTTTCTTTTTGTTTCTTTCCCATTCTTGGTGGTATTCTCTCCCATATTCTTTCTTCTGCTATACCTTCTTCTCGCTTGAAGTTTTCTTTTTTCGAACTTGTTTACGTCTTTCATGAAGTTTGATTGATCTTTGTCCAATGAAAAAAGAAAAAAATTGGCCCCATTAGAAGATGAGAATAAATAGATTAATTTGGAAAACGTAATGGTACAATTACCCTCTCATGCTTTATCCTAGGGGTGTCAACGGTCCGGGTCGGTGCGGTTTCGGTCCGGTTCCACCGGTTTCGGTGTGAGTTTGGAAGTGACCGAAACCGACCCAATAAGGATTTATCGGTTTCGGTCCGGTGTCGGTTTCGGTGCGGTTTGGGTTCGGGTTGGTACCGGTTTGGATTTATTAGGTTCATTTCGGTTTGGATTGGTTTTTTAAACCGGTATGAAGCCATTAGGAAACAACCAAATGATGAATTGTTGAACTTCGATTTCTTAAATCGATTTGTAACCGGGTTGGTTTTGATTTTTGGTCTAGTTTGAATTCGATTTTCCATACAAATGTATACAAAACTATTCGAATTTTAATTTTTTTAATGAATTTTGGAGTGTTTCGGTTTCTTACCGGTTTGGTTTCGGTTTCGGTCCGGGTTTTGAGCCGGTTTCGGTTTGGTTTCGGGTTCATCCGGTTTTCGGTGCGGTTCGGTTTGGTTTTGGGGTTACAATACTTGAAACCGAACCGAACCAATAAGGCTTCGGTTCGGTTCGGTCCGGGTTGTTATCGGTTCGGTCCGGCCGGTTTTACCGGTTCGGTTTAGGAATTGACACCCCTACTTTATCCTATGTATTATCGTTGTGAAAAGGAATCCCACTCATGGGTTTTACATTCTCTTTCATCAATGATTGTCCATCTTTCATTTTTGTCATTATCCCCTCTTATTGGTGCAAAACTACACTTTGGTATCGTATGAAACCATCTTTCATATATTGTCATTATATATCACCTAATATGGTGGACACGGAATATAAATCAAGAATCATCAACACGCCATCAGTGCCTTAGTGACAAGGATTTTGACACCGACCAAATTGACATGTGGTGAGTAGATAAGCTACATCGAAACAAGCCCCTAGTTTTTTTCTTTTTTCTTTTTTGCTAAGAATTATATGTTCTAAAAAGAAAAATATGGAAAAAATATATACAGGACATTAGGGAGAGGATGCAAGACAACCCCACCCAAACAACCTGGGAGATTGGATCGATGCCCCTAAACCACCTTCGGCATTGCCATCAGCAGAGAAGGACACAGAAACCAACCCACACAGAGAAAAAATGACAAAAATCAAAGAAATCTGTATCTTGGACGACCCGAATCATCCATCTCCAAACCCATCTTAGCCAAGGCTGACCAAGAAATCACGAGGGTAGACACTTCAAACCGAGCTGCTGACTTAAATAAGAAGCTAGCGACTGAGTTTGCTTCATGAAAGCAATGAGTGATTACCCACTCCACTGGTTAGAATGCATCGTATGTATGTTAATCATCTTGAGCAATCTGATTCTATTTTTAAAACCAAGTAATCCCAACTTTATAGATTCGAACAAAAACGTCATCTTATGAGCCAAGCTAACGAATAACTCATCTTCCTGGTCATACACACCAGCATCCATAATACTGTTATTCGTATCAACTATAGAACCTCATCAATGGTCTCATCACAAAGGCTCTCCTCTACTGGTCAGTTGGAATAACCCACTAAAAGCTTTTTCTTAAGGCTATACTTTGTTGATGGAGCAAAGCCACCACTGAAAAGAACCAAGACAGCCTATTGAGGGTGGGATTCTTCCTCCAGATGGGATCTTATAGGCTGTGTTTGGTATGCATTCTGGACTGTTAAAAACATTGTTTGGTAAGCATTCCATTCTCAAAATTCTAGAATACGGTCAAGAATGCAGCTCATTCTAGAATGGGATATTTTCCCATTCTGCATTCTCCATTCTCCAGCTCTTGGCACAACCCGATGAAAATAATTCCGCCACTAATCTTATGAAAGGCACCTTCACTCCCAAAGAATAGCGTCTCATGCTTACAAATCTCCAAAAACTATTTTTCTCTCTCTCTAAAAACCGCTTCTCTCACCCCAAATCTCTCTTTTTTTCTCATTCTTAAGATCTCCTCTCGAATCCAAAATCCTAGAATCTCTTGTTTTCCTTGCGATCTTTACGAGTTTGGTGTAAACGATACTATCTAAGGAACCATTCAAAATTTTATATTTTTATTTGTGAGTTATTGATATAATAATGTTTGGGATTTTCACCAAAGAGATTCCGCCTATGATGTAAATGTCTGAGCATTCTCACATAAAAAATACATTTTAAACAAACATTTTATCCAAACAATGTTCTCATTCTCATTTAAGAACACATTCTGTATTTTCAGAATGGGAATGCACATTATCATTTTGAGAATGCTTACCAAAAACAGCCATAGTCTTGTAATATGAAGGCTGACATATACTTACTTACAGCGTGAGTGCAAGAAATTATGGGATATTCAAATAAAACAAATTATTATTATCACAAGGGTAAGAAGGATATGTTATTTTTCCAAACGTCAAGGCATTTATTCTGTCAAATGGACAAATGATGTGTCTATTTCGCGTGACTATTGGATAAAGGAGACATCATCTAAATTAACCACATGTCAAATTTGAAAGTTTAATTCAATCAAACACCCTATATCATTGGTATGTATATCTCATGTATGTTCATGCATATATATATATATATATATATATTAATATTCCAAACATTAATGGGCACCCTTCACCTCTGAACAAGAATAGGCAGTTTATATTTAAGGGGAAAAAAAAACTATAAAAATGGATGGCAAATTCGTCTTTTGATACATTTTTTTTTTGGTAGGGATACATGTATAACTGCCCTTATAAAAACTTAATTAATTAAAAATAAAACCATATATTTTGAATCATAAATTTTTTTTAAATTCCAAGAGAGCCCAATTCTACCTACAGTCCATGAAAAATGGAGGTTTTTGGTCTTTGGATCAGGATTCAACAAGCCAAGCAGCAAGATGTGTTTACACAATAGCCATTGAAACAAATATAAGAACCCTATTACATAAGATTTAATAAATTAAACCACAATTTCCCTAAGAAACAAAATCTTGGATACATAGGTAGGGATGGATCTAATCCTGTTGTTCAATCAATGGCTGGTGAGGGTCGTTTAATAAAGATTCCAAGCTTCCATCTTCCTTTTTATCTTTCCTTCTCTCATTAGCTTTGGCCCACAAAAGGAAATACAGACCTATGACCACCAATATTGCCCCAACAATGCTGTAATATAAGAATAAAATGATGATTAATTAGATTAATTGCACAGTACTGCATAGAAAATTATATACAAAAATTATACTTGGCAGTGCGGGCTTAAGTGGTCACTAACCTCCCAAGATGGGCTGCTTTCCTTAAGATAAATGTCTCTATAAGGAATGAGAAAACAATGAGCAAAGGAGAAAATGCTGAAAAAAAAACAGGCCCTTTTATGCGTGTGCACCATATTGTCACATAAGAGGCCACTCCCATAATCATAACTCCCTGCAAGAGAATTCCAACATATTTGAACACTACCTTGTCCATATGAGATATAGATCTTCAGCCCAAAAGTACATAATTATGGTAAGTATGATCACCAAGTGCTGCTATGGGTATGGGTCAGGTTTGATTGCAATAAATACATATTAAGGTGAGATATCATTTCCTAAGAGGGAGGTGAGAGATAAAAGGAGGCACTAACATACGGTATGCAATCTGGTAGTGTTCTTTTTCTTTCAATATATATTTTTTTCTTTTGGAGAAAAAAGGCTTGTGGAACCCTGTGAGAGCATGGGGGGCCGATGAGAGCATGCATTGAGGTGTCCAAGAGGGGAGGACAGGGTGATCATTATGCTCCCCCTATGTTTGGGTGCAGGAGCGCACAACCAAGTAGCATTTTTTTCTCCTTCTTTTTCTTCTTCCAATATTCAAGATAAGATTACATACATGGCTTAGAATTAGGGATTGAGTATTTTACCCCATATATCATTGTCCCAAGCTCATCCCAACTTATCTTCCATGCGGAGACATCTCTTTCAATTAAAGTTGCAACGATTGCAATTGAAACAATTCCACATACACCCATCAGAGCTGTAAGCGACAAATCTGCATGGTACGTAATAGCCGCATGTTCCTGAGTTCACCGTATATGTTAGTATTTTAATCTTCTCTCTTTTATATTAAAATCATTCTATAAATATAGGGAGAGGGATAAGTATGTCAAATACGGTAAGTTAATGGACAACACTAAAGGGGTGTTAGATGGGGTATCATATAGGAGGTGTAGGGTGGTCATTTCAAAAGGGACAAGAGAGAGAGACACACAGTGGATACTAACTTACGAGATATATATATATATATATATATACCAACACCATATCCAACCTTTTCCCATAAATATATTATGGGAAGTAGTTTTCTATTCTGAAGTAGAGCGTACACTAGTGTTTTCCTATATCTCTCTCCTCCTACAATAGAGGGACATACAGCAAGAAACCTGATCTTGAATATCTCTAATCAATTCATCTAGAATTATCGCAATTAAATTAGACTTAATCAGACTATCAAAGGGCCGGTAAGTGGGCCTGTGGCACCACTGCGCTAGGAGGATGTCCACTTTATTTCTAAACCAAAGGCCAGTCCTGTGGGCCTGTGGCAATGCTAATGCCAAAACACTACCTAACATTGACTAATATATGTAACCACTTTATTTCAGATTTTTAGTGGTGGCCTAGCTAGGACCACTGTCATTGTTTTTGGGGTGAATGGACTACTGATAGTGGTATGAGAATGATCACGTTCATGCTTTTCACCCATGGTCCATGACTATGAGAAACTTTCTATCTCTATCTTTTTCAGTTCTGCAACTCTATTAAATGAGCAGGATTAAGGAGATAACATGTTTTGGGATAGGTTTAATTTCCTTGGTATTTACATCATATATTAGCCATAACCTAAGGTTTAAATGGAGCAAATCACATCATTATCCTACTTAGTATAATAAGAATGGACTACTCTAATAAATTTATGGGAAAAAGAAGATTCCCCGAACACGCAGTCCTGGCGTCAGCATAGGGGCCAATAAGGGGGCGCATGTGTGCATCAATTGGGAGTGGGTTTATGGTGTTTTCAAAGGGATGTAGAGCATCATTTCGTCCTTTTCTGTGTCAGTGCATGAAAACTCATATATAACAAAAGTCGTTAGTTTAGTTTTAGTTTTGAAGCCCTCTCTTGGGTAGGGTCTAAGTATTGGTATTGGATCGGTTGGTTCATATCAATATCAACTGATATCAATACCGACACAAGGTTGTTCTTGGATTGGATTGGATATAAGATCAAGGGTAAAATCATAAAAATAAATAAATAAATAAATAAATAATATTTTTTAAATTAAAAATATTGGTAAAACCGACCAATCCAAATCAATGTCGATTGAGATTGATACAGATCCAATACCCAAGATTTAAATCCCAGCTCTAGAGTTTATTTTTCTATCTAAATGGATGCAATAAGATGCATCATGAGATCATATCATGATGCAGAATTCTATAACATGATGCAGAATTCTAATGTGGGTAACTTAATTAAGACGAATCTACCACTTATGTGGTAGGTTGTAATGATCTAAACGTATACAAGTCATGACATGGCATGCTATGTGTGTAGGAGGATAAAATTACTATTAGCTCCCACCCTTATTGTTCCTTAAAATAACTTTCTAGATCCTCTCCTCATTTGGTCAATTCTTCACATGGGATCCCATTATCCGTACGGTATCAGACTATGAGTCAATGCTGCATTAATTACTAACTCGTGGTCTAGAATCTAGATATATCCCTTGAGCGGTGGGATCTCATGACCTAAATACCGCTATCAAATTCTATGGGTAACAGATCACGAGTCAATGGGATCCCATGTGAGGAGGTTAACAACCATAGTTCTTGTATTTTTCTCATTTCGTGAATTCACTACCATTTCGGATTTGAGTACATACCAATAATAGACTTGATCCAGCTCCAATCAAAATGGCGATCACAACCATGAGGTGCCCAATGATCTCCTGACCATTAACTAGTGGGCCAATAATTTGTGGTCCCTTCCAAACAACCATAAGAGTTGCGCCAATGGTGGACAAGATGACTCCCCACAGCTTTGGTTGACCCTCAATCGTCCAGAACCGGAAGGTTTCTCTCCCAAAAATTACTGCCATGATGAAATGTTAAGGCCGTACTGGTGTTTGACACTACGGTTTGGGAGGTTGCTTCAATGTAACGTAGACTTGATGTCATTAGTGTTATACACACCGACCTTAGAGACCACAAAACCAAACCAAATTAATAAGAGAAGAGAAACCAATATATTTTTTCGCCTAATCAGTCATACGGGTCGATACACATGGATCATTGGATCGGTTGAATGAAAATCATTCAATTTTCACTAAAAACAATGAAGAGAAACACTCGTGTGAGTGGCCCCAAGGAGGTAAGAAAAGTTGAACTTAAAACCACACACTTCTTGAGGCAAAGGTCTCTTGCCAATTCGACTGCCTCCTTGGGATTAACCATCTCTTCCTTCAACTCTTCAGGATTATTAAGCCAAAACAAGGTTAATTTCTAGAGGGAAAGAGAGAGAGATTACATGATGAAGCCCAACAAGAATGCCCAGAAGAATATTTGGAATGTGAGTGGAGGCCTTCTGCCCCTGCAAAAGCAAAGCCGCGGGAAGCATGAGAGAGAGAGAGAGAGAGAGAGAGAGAGAGAGAGAGAGAGAGAGAGAGGGAGGTGATCTTCATTATATAACTACCTTTCTAAGAATTAAGCGAGAAGGGAGAGTAGGATGGTAGAGATAATCTGCTCGTAGACAACAAATACAGGGCCACTGACACCACCGGAGATGATGGATCGCAGGAGAACAGGAAGAACCGAGAAGCAAAGATTACTTAGAATGAGAATTAAATGAGGTTTGCAGCCCTCCACCACTGCAAAGGACCCCATCTGGGTTTCTTTTCTTTGCTCCAAATCAGAACAACAATGGTGAACGGGTGAACCCTCCAAGCCCCTATATTTTTTCTCCTATTTCTCCTCTCCTCTTCATCATTGGATTGGGATTTTTTAAATTAGCGGACGAGAAGCAAATGCATGGGAACAAGTGAAGGACAGAAAAGTCTTTTCAATAAGAGAGTTAAGAGAGGCAGATAAAGACTGAACACGTTATAAACTTGTAAAATTTTTACTACATGGTCACAAATTCACCCTGTACTAAAATCATTCTTGTACAGCCTGATCCACATAAATAGAATCCACCCAAAAGAAACCCCGTGGTGGATTCGATTTGTATGGATCAATCCCATACTATAAACTAGAGAGAATCTGTTTCATGGGTAACTATCCATTTGGGGAGGACCCCTTGTGGATAGGAAATCCAGATTGGGGAAACCCATGACCTCCCTGAGACACATACACTAGACCTCCACTGACATGCGACCATCACTGCGCTAAAAGGAGGTTTCCTTAATTTGTACGGCGTGATGCTTTCAACATCAGTTCTAGCTTCGAGTGATCCAAAATCAAGGGCGGGCCATGTAGCTATGCTCTAATGCCCACAATCGCTACCTAACTTATGTGAACACTTTATTTCATAGTTTCAGTGGTGGCCTACCTAGGACTACTATTGTGATGTTTTACAAACCATGTATTCGATACACAAATACAATGAAAAGACAATTTAATCCTTTTCACTATG
Organism: Macadamia integrifolia; assembly: GCF_013358625.1. Taxonomy (NCBI): domain Eukaryota; kingdom Viridiplantae; phylum Streptophyta; class Magnoliopsida; order Proteales; family Proteaceae; genus Macadamia; species Macadamia integrifolia. The sequence continues at coordinate 23,488,353 of NC_056560.1, read as the reverse complement.
GAGAGAAAACCCTATTTCTATTTATTTATATCAATAGAGGGAGTGTGGCCCCTTATGTGCCAAACACGGGGAAATGTGAAATGACCACCGTACCCTTGGTCCCCTCCTGATTGATGCCCTTGTGAGTGTTATGATTGGCCAGTTCACAGGTGCAAGGGCAATGCTATCGAACAGGATCCTTTTCCAATATCAATAATATTACATAGATTAAAAAAAAAAAAAAAAAAAAAAAAAACATTGGTAGTTATTAGGGTAACAATAAATTATGACATTTTCAGAAGTCACAAGACAAACATGAGGTGTCTTTTGTTCCACTCAAAATTGAGAAAATACATAGTAATTGTTAGAATACTTATAAGCATGCATACACAAGAAGCATGAAATATTTGAAAGATAATTTAATTGAATTAGACTTTGAAATTTGACACATGACTAATCTATATCATGCCATGTTCTCTTTATCCAATGGTAGAAAGAGATTGGTGTGAGAAGTGCTGGTGACTAGCTTACAACACTCAATCCCACTGGTCAATACATTGGGTAATACTATGTCATAACATAGGAGTGTTGTCTACATCAATGCTCCCTATTTCTATCTCTCTCCTCCCTCGAACAAGGGGCAAGGATGTCTTTTCATATGAAAGGATAAAAATAGACTCATGGAAATACTAGCATGGCCACACTCCCAGACAGAGTTCTTTTTTCCTTCATTAATATAAACCCAATGCATTGGGTAGCTGGATCATGGTTCAAAGTATCGGATTGCCTGTATCCATATCGGTTTTGCATTTTTTTTTATAGGTAAATTGTATGTATTAAGAAAAAAATATATATATATAAAAACATAGAGAAAGACAACCCCTACAACCTTTTTTGGAAGACCAAAAGAAAGGAGGAGAGGCCCCTAAATCACGCAGGACAAACCCTGTAGCACAATTCTTGTAATATAGGAAGAAAAGCTTTAGCAATTGGGAAAAGATGTTATAGATAAGTTAAGTAGCCCAATCTCGAGATCGAAGAAAATATGGGGCACTTTTCATGCGATGCCTTTTCCGCAAATCGGTTTTTGCATGTTCTCAATACCTATCGGTTGAATGGTACAGATCAAGGGTAAAAAAAAAAAACTAAAAAATACTTTCTAGTTTTATATTTCAGAAATACATACCAATAATAGACTTGATCCAGCTGCACCCAAAATTGCAATAACCAGCATGAGGTACCCAATGAGCTCCTTTAAATCAACCAGTGCTGAGTCATTGAACACTAAACGTACGTTGATGAGTTGTGGGTCTTTCCAAACAACCATCACAGTTGTGCCAATGGTGGATAAGATCACTCCCCATACCTTTGCTTGACCCTCAATCGTGGTGAACCTGAAAGTTTCTCTCCGGAAAATCACTGCGATAATGAAGGTTAAGGGCGTACTGGTGTTAAGCACTACGGTTTGGGATGTTGCTTCAAAGTAGCGTAGACTTGATGTCAATAGCGTCACAGACATGGACCTTAGAGACCATCAAAACAAAAACAAATTTAGAGAAGCCAACTCTTCTACTTGAGGATAATTAAGCCAAAACAAGGTTGAGAGAGAGAGAGATTACAGGATGAAACCCAACAAGAGCGCCCAGAAGAATATTTTGACTGTGAGTGGAGGTCTTCTGCCCCTGCAAATCCAAAGCCAGAAAAATCAGAGAGAGAGAGAGAGAGAGAGAGAGAGAGAGAGAGAGAGAGAGAGGGGGGGTTTGGTCTTTTATGTTTTTGTACCTTTCTAAGAAATAAGCGAGAAGGGAGAGGAGGATAGTAGAGATAATGTGCTCGTAGACCACAAAAACAGGGCCACTGACACCACTGGAGATGATGGATTGCAGGAGAACAAGAAGAACTGCGTAGCAGAGATTACTTAGGATGAGAAATAGATGAGGTTAAAAGCCCTCCAGTACTGCACAGAAGCCCATCTGGGATTATGGGTTGGCCTTCTTTGCTCCAAACTAGAACAATGGCCAACCCTGCATGCCACTCAACTTTTCTCCCTATTTCTCTCACCAGCAAAATTAGGATTTTCTTTCGATATTGGTTGTATCAAATATTGTTTTTTTTCCCAGGTACACCCCTCTGGTTTGTCTTATATGGAGTTTACATCCTCTTCAGCAAGTGATGAGGTGCAGTGACCATCGAACAACTGAGAGCATTAGGCACACGCCCAAAGGAGCTCTCAGTCACCCGATGCTCATTGCACTAGTGCTGCAGCTGCTGCAGACAATTTTCACACTCCTACATGTCAGTCCATATGATTTTATTAACTACAATGAACCAAGTTTCTCTTCACTAACGGTAAAAAGAGTTGTGTTTTGTGTCTACCTCAGGGGATTGGTCCACTAGTGAATTGTCATGGGTAAAATGCCTTATGAGATGTCTTATCTATGTTCAAATCACATTGACAGCGCCGTTGGGGCCATTCACAGCCGAATTAATTTGGGACGACTTAAGAACCCCTTTGGGGTTGGCTGGACTAGGGGAATAGTCATCGCAAAGGTTAGGAAATCTTTGTTAGCAAAAAAAAAAGTATATACACTTATTATTGCGCTTGTATATATTTGAAAAAAGTTTTGAGTCCATTATATGAACATGGGTAAATTTGTAATTGTGGGAGGATTAGGGTCTCGACTCTCTAAGGTGCTTATATATGATCTCTACGAAGGAAAACCCCAATAGAAGTTCGTGAACCCTAGCTAAGATAGTGTGGTAATCATTTTAGCCCTTTGGAGAAAAATTTTCACCCAAATATATGGGAGAGGGATAGGTATGCCGTCGATATCAAGTATGTTAGTGGATAGTACTAATATGATCACATGATGGAGTATCATTCAGAAATGATATGATGGTCATTTCAGAAAAAGAGAAGAGAGAGATAGACACAATGGGTGCTAGCATACTTGATATCGGTGGCATACCCAACCTTTTCCCCAAACGTATATTAGAATATATGCCACATTTATTAATGTATTTTCAAATCAGTGTGCCTCATAATACTAGTATATGTCCCGCAATAATATTTTTTCTTTGGAGACGACTTATCTGCTTATGTTATTATCTATGAGATCTATACTAATTCTCTTATCACAAAATTATTGATTATAATAGGCTTCTGATCCCTTATTATGGCTAAATCAAGGGTGAGTGGATGGACATATCATCAGCAGTTATCTCATTCTTCTTCTTCATATCGTCAGCTTTTGCCCATAATATTAGGTACAGCCCCACAACTACTAGAAAAGCTCCCACAATGCTACAAAATCAAATAAGCAAACCGATGAGAAAGAAGAATAAAAAACAAGAATTTAAGAATATTAATACATACAATGATAAAGTACTATGGAGTTCAATTCGAACAAAATTCTCACTAATCTTACCTAAAATTGAGAACAAGGCTACAGTCACTCATCCTCACGCCTTCTTAGATCTAGAGAAAATATCATTTACTACAAATTTATAGTGAAACCTATATAGGTACACTTTACTGTAATAGCATATCCGTAAAACCCTAAAATATTTCTTCGTAGATTGATTTACCTGCGTTCCTACAGTTTGTCGAGGGCCGAATAACAAAGACGACATACAAGATGGGCAACGATCCAAAAATAAATAACATGTAAGGTGGGCCAATTACTTCGGGCCTCAAGCCCGCGGAACCTTCAAGCCTCAAGCCCTTGGACCATTCGGGCCCGGTTGGATTTGACTGAATAAGGACAAAACTTAGCTGGTAGGGTTGAGGATTTATCAACCCGAGATCATGGCTAGGCTAGGACATGAGCTCTCCGGTGCCACTGGAGGCCCAATTGCATCCAACAGATCAGAGGATTTGGTGTTGCATGTCCATGTGTTGGGTTACATGCCCGGTCCTCCGAACCGTTCGATGTGCATTGGACCTTCAGGGGCACTAGAGAGGATCCGGTTCCAAGACCCATGAGGACATGGGATATCAGCTTGGGTATGGTTTCAGATTTTCACCCAGATTGGGCTTCTTGTGGCTTTGGTTCCATTTTCTAGTGTCCAAACATCATAATGGATTTGCTAGATTGGGTTCTGTTACCATAAGTCTTTTTTATTCACAACTGAGTATGCTTTAAAGACTATCAACATTGATTATAACCTTTTGGCTTTCAAATCTACATTGAATTGTAAGTTTAAGATTTAGGAGTAAGTTAAAAGAGTAAACTGACCTCCCCAAATGTGCAGAGTCACCAAGTACAATTGTTTCCAATAGGAAGGAGAAAACAATGAGGAGTGGTGTAAATGCTGATGTAAAGACTGGACCCCTTTTGTGTATGCTCCATGTCATCACATAGAATGAGAGTCCTATTATCCCAATTCCCTACAAATCCCAGGATGATATGTATAATTTCAGTTGCAATACAACCATATGCATGCAACTTATATTGTATTGTGTTGTGGTCAGATATCAACAACAAACTCAATCTTATTCCAATTTAATGGAATCGGCTATAAGTTCAAATAGTCATTTACTAAATATGTATTTTTGTTTACTTGAATAATCACTTATCAAAAAATCTAATAAATTACCCCAAAGAGGATGACTACAAGAACTAAGCCTCCATCCCATTGAAGTTCCCAGGATGAACGTGGGATCACAATTGCTGTGACTATGGCTATTTGGATGGTCCCGAAGAAGGTCATCATTGCCGTCAATGATAAATCCGCTGGATACACTCGCGTAACATGGCCCTGCCAAATCAAATTTAAACATTCAGAGAATTTGAATTACATACATACATACATACATATGAGGATACTAGATCAGGAGACCATGTAAGGGGTATATTATTTATCCTTGATAAAATCAACCTCAACTAACCTTATATGAAATCATGCTAGGTTTAGTTTGGATGTCTCACAAATCTATTATGTGCATTAATTCTATCATAATACCTCTATCATGTTATTGGTGAAGCATGATCTCAGTTTAATCCAAGAATTACCATTCACTCTTCCCCAAACACCTGGTGGTCCCAAATTTTCATGGAGATATTTATATAGGAGGTAGTTTTCTATTTTCAAGGACTTAGGGTTTCTCTATATTGTAATGCTTTTTAATGCTATATATGGAGTGATCGTAAGGAGGAGTGTGTGAGGGTTTGTAATTTCTTCATGAAAATAGTGGAAGCTTTGGTTTATCCTTCAACCCGTGGATGTAGCCCATCTTTTTTTTTCGCTAAGAAATCATATGTATTAAAAAAGAGAAAAAAGAGAAGAGAATATACAACTAGGGAAAATAAAGACCCTCAATTGGGCTCAGAGGGAGACTACTCCACCTTCTGCATTGGCATCAGCAGAGAAGAATCCACATCAAAGACCCAATCCCAAAGGAAAAATAACACTGAAGAAAATTATTTAAATCGGTATCTAGGACGACACTGACTATCTAATTCCAGATCCATTAGAACTAGCGCAAGCCACGTAGATATTGGAGAAGATAACTCATACTTCGCAACCGACTTAGCGAGGAAGTCCACAACCGAATTTGCTTCACGAAGGCAATGAATTATATTCCAAGTCAGCAATTGCAGGTATGGAATCATACTCATCCACCTTTGTAATCCAATCCATGGGATTTTCCAATTCGAAATAAAGATAACCACAGCCACCAAATCGCACTCAATCTAGAGTTTAGTGATCCCCATCTCTCTTGCAACTTCCAAACCCAAAATAACAACCATTATTTCTGCTTCAAAATTTGTTTGGGACCCCAAAAATTTTCTGAACAACTGTAGAACTTCAGCTTTGTCATTTCGGAAAATCCCACCTGCCCCTGCTTTTTCTGGATTTCTCAGAGAGCATCCGTCTGTATTGAGCTTAACCCAACCAAGGGGTGACAAACACCAAAACACTTCGAGAATCTCCTTTGGCTGTTAATGCCTTATGGAAATGCCTAGATTTTCTAGCACAAAGAAGATCATCAAAAGAAAGAGGGGATCCTGTGTTACCTATTGCCTGAAGACTGATCTCACCCTTCACCATAGCAAAGCAGTGTCTGATAGTCTTAGAAATCTCCTAGAAGCGCCTAGCATTTCTTTCATGCCAAATACTATAGAGAACAAGGGAGAAACCACACATCCACACAGATTTGCAATGGATCTTCCTTGCAGATTGCTTCCACCAAGTTATGAGGTTGCTCATATCAACAAAGTATGGCCACTGGATTCCGAAACCACTACAAAAAGCCCATCCACAAGTTTATTGCGAAGTCACAATTGTAAAAAATATGGGATATCGACTCTTCCTCTTCACCGTAGAGACAACATTTAGATGCCAAATTAACCCCTCTTCTGTGGATCATGTCGTCCATTGGCAATTTATTCTGAATCAAACGCCAAGCAAAAACAGATTGCTTTGGCTATACACCTTATTTCCAAATGATATTAAACCAATCTACTTTTTCATGTTTTTTCCGAGTTTCCTCCCAAGCCGATTTAATGGAGAAATACTTGATGGGGTGAGACACCAGAGGCAAGAGTCCTCAACATTATGAATGAAAATTTGCTTTGCTTTCTCCCAAATAGCAGCAAGAAATTTCGATTCAACCAGGGGGAAAACCCAAGAAGACTGGGAAATAAAATTTTCCACTTTTACCTTCAATCCTGAGAAGAGATTAGGGTCCAGATTTGATTGCTCCGCAATGGAATTTATACCCAACCATCTATCCAACCAGAAATTAATACATTCCCTATAGCCAACAATCCACTGTTCAATGTCAACGACAAAATTCCAAACCTTTTTCAAACCAAGAGAAATGGAAGAGGATCTATAGCCATGCCTTAGCGATCCATCCTCTTTGATAAATCTCTCCTTGAAGAACCTACTCAAGATAGAGTCTTTGTGCTTGATTTTCCACGTCAGTTTGCATAAGCAAGCAAAATTCACCTCGCGCAGTCTTCTAATTCCCAATCCACCTTCCCTCTTGGGCTTACACACATCTTTCCATTTTACCACTACCTTCTTAGTCACCTCCATATCACCTGACCAAATAAATTTTCACATCTAGCGCTCAACCAGCTTCACTGTCCCTTTTGGCCACCAATACACAGAGAAGTTGTGAATAGGGATACCTGAGATGACTAACCGCACAAGCTGCACTCTCCCAGCCATAGAGAGGAGTTTGCCTTTCCAACCCGACAATCTACCTTTTATCTTATCAAGTAGAGAAAGTAAGTGACAGTTCTTCACTTTACCTTTAAAGATCTCAACTTCCAGATATTTTGTGGGAAGATTTTTTGTCACAATTCCCAAGTATTCACTAATAAATTGTTTTCTATGTGGAGCAATCTTCCCAAAGAACAACTTATTTTTTTTCAAATTAATTTTCTAGTTGGAGAAAGCTTGATACTTTGATAAAAATTCATGCAGCTGTTTAACATACCTGGCTGATCCGTTCATAAAAATAAAAATATCATCAGCGAAGAAAATATGGGAAGGGATAGCTGCACCTTTAGGGCCAGGGAGGACTTTCAGTTTCCCTTCCATAATAAGGTTCTTCAATCCCCTACACAACACTTCATCTGCCAGGATAAAATGGATTAGAGAGAGATGGGATCTCCTTGCCTTAGACCTCTGCCAACACAAAAAAAAACCCACTGGAACCCCATTCAATAGGATAGAAATCCTTGAAGAAATCAACATTTGATGAATCTTGTTTATCCATCTAATGGAAAATCCAAATTTCTCCAAAGTAGCAAAGAGAAATTCCCAAGATAGGGAATCATAAGTTTTATGAACATCCAGCTTTAAGCCCAAATCGCCACCCCTAACTGTTGAGTGCATCAAATTCGCCAGCTTTGAAGCAAGACTGATGTTAGTTGAGATGACCTTACCCTTCTGGAATGCACCATGTTCTTCAGAAATTAATCTTGGAAGAAGCGTAGTCAGCCTAGAAGTAGAGGTTTTTGACAAAACTTTACAAAAGAAATTTCCTATACAAATGGGGCGGAATTTTTCTAAAGAGGTTGCACCATCAAATTTAGGGATTAGAGTTAAAAAAGCATTATTTACCCCATTATGAAGCTTGCCCACTAAAAAGAAATAGTACACAGCCTGCAGAAATCCTTTTCCACAATAGCCCAACATTGTCTAAAGAAAATCCCTGACAAAACCATCTGGGCTAGGAGAGATTTCCGCATCTAAGTTCCAAACTGCTCGCTTGATCTCCTCTCTTGTTGGAATAGCTTCCAAGAGATGATTATCCTCCTCAGTGATAACCTTTGGAACCTGCTCAAGCAAGTCATAGTGAGGTGTAACTTACACCGATGCTTCAGTATGGAAATTTTTATAATATTCAACTATATATCTAACCAACTCCTACTAATCAGAGATCCAAGAACCATCATCTTGGTGTAAAGTACTAATATGGTTTTTTGATCTTCTAATCTTCACTAAGAGGTGAAAGAATTTAGAATTACAATCCCCATTCTTCAACCACTTAATTTTAGCCTTCTCAGACCACATCTTCTCCTGCAATTTACTAGCATTCAAAAGAGCGGTTTTTGCATCAACTTCGGCATTAAAGAGGTCATCCGTCATACTTGACAAATCGATTTCATCCTGCACCCTTTAAAGCTCTGCAGATGCCTTGTCTACCTCCTCATTTAGATTTGGGAAAGCATCTTTAGCCCAAGCTATTAGACCCACTTTTAACCAATTTTAATTTTGATGCCAAAATAAAAATAGGATTCCCACTCACTGATTGAGACCAAATATTACCCACCACAGTTTGAAACTGATCATTCTCCATCCAGAAACTATGAAACCAAAACGGGATGTTATTTGGTTTAGTAATGTCACATGATTGAATCAAGAGAGGGACATAATCCGAAGCCGAGCAAATAATAACTCGTTGAGAAATATTTCTAAACATGTCAATCCATTTTTCATTCTAAAAGCTACGGTCCAAAACAGCCATCATATTACCCCTCTTCCTATTATTCGACCAAGGATACTTTTTACCCTGAGACGGGCAAGGGAGAAGCATACAAGCATCAATCATGGCTTGGAATTCCGCTGCCAACCCCATATTGAAAATACCAGGTCCTCTCTTCTCATGTGATAATAAAGTGACATTGAAATCACCAACAACAAGCCACGGGGTTGCATTTACATATACCGCCGCTAAATCAGACCAAAGAGCCTCCGCTCAATTTTGAAGTAGCTAGAATGGATAAAAGAAATTAATCCTCTCTTACCCAGCCAATCTACCTCAACTGTGAGCAACTGATCGGACATAGAAATAATAGATGGCCGAACCATACCCCATTTCCAAATAATCCACAAGTTAGGAACTCTGTCCCGACGAACATTGTGAATAATCTTTGTAGATGAGTTACGTCCACGACCTAGTGATAACCAAAGCTTCCACTATTCTGATGAAGAAATTACAAAACCCAAAAGCCTTTACCTCCTTACGAAAGAAACCCTAATCCTAGAAAGTACAAAATTGTCACCAGTATAAACGACTCCCAAAAAATTCAATTAGGATTCTACCATTATTGGAGAAAAATCACCAATACTTCCTCGATTAAACTAAAATCAGGCTTCACCTAAATAACAAAAACTTCAATCTTCAAACTAACTATCAAAATAATAATAATAATAATAATAATAATAATAATAATAATAATAATAATAATAATAATAATAATAATAATAATAATAATAATAATAATAATAATAATAATAATAATAATAATAATAATAATAATAATAATAATAATAATAATAATAATAATAATAATAATAATAATAATAATAATAATAATAATAATAATAATAATAATAATAATACATTAAAAAAAATAGAAAACTCAAATTTACCATTAAAATGTTCCAGAAGCAAGATGCAAGTACCCCAAAGATGATCATAATACCACCAACATAACCCTCATCACTATCTACTTGAAAACTTGGAAATTTTGTTGATTTGAGAATGGTGGGTCCTGTCCAAAGCACTGTAACCAATACTCCTGCAGTAGATGAAGTCACACCCCAAATCTTAGCCTGCCCATTACTGCTCCAAAATTGAAACTTCTCCTGCCCAAAAGCCACCGCTAGAACGAAGATGACCGCAGTTTTCGAGTTCAAACCAATGCTTTCATAGGATGACCCAATGAATTGTAGTGCCATTGTCAAGAGCAACTGGCAAAGCGTCCTATTAATTTTCAATGTGGAAATTGGACCAAAGATTATTTTCGCCATAACAAATATGGTTGGACTAGGCTGAAATTTCTTAGCCTGGCCGGCCCATTTTATGAACCTGACCCAATAACCCAAAACTAATCGGGGCAGCTACGTGTACATTTTATTCTATGGCACAATCTCCTAGATCTACGAGATAAAAAAAAATTAATCACAAACAAGTAAGATAGAAAAACAAAATCAAATCTACTTATTTTGTAATTAATTTTCTTATCTCATAGATCTAAGCAATTTTCTCTTATTTTAATATGAGTTGGGTATACTTAACTGTAGGAATCCCAACAAGAAGGTATAGCATAGTATCTTGACGGAGAGTGGGGGCCTCTTCTGTCTGTAAATGGAAAAAAAAAAGCCTAAATAAGTATTATTTCTGTTGGGTGAGATTCGAAAGTAGAGAGCACCTATTTTTTATGGCCAATTCACTTCAGTTGTTTCACGGGATATTATTAAACTTTATTCCCCGATTAAGAGATAGATAAAAACGGAATTAATAATCCCACATTGGATGTAAGTAGCCCAATGTGAAGACTTAGGGCCCGTTTGATAACGTTTCAAGAAACGCGTTTCTGCCGTTTCTGTTTCCAGAAACAACAGAAACGGAGCAAAAACTGTTTGATAAAATTGTTTTGTTTCACTTATTTTTAAAAATAGAAATAGAAATAGAAATTTTTATTTATTTATGGTTCAAGAAACGACCCAAGCGAAACAAGTTTCGCTGTTTCTGGAAACGACTTGTGGCAATTCTTTCATTGGTTACCATCGACTTCTAAAAACATGACTTATCAAACACCTTCAATTCCATTTCTGTTTCTAGAAACAGAAATTTATGTTTCTGCCGTTTCTTAAAACAGAAACGGTAGAAACGTTATCAAACGGGCCCTTAAAGGTACTTAAAGGTACTTGGGCACCCTCTCCTTAATGACTAATTTTTTTAGGATGAATTCTACCCAAGTCCCTAACAACATATGCGAAGCTTAGACGAGGAGCATTATATGGGAAAATCTCTCGGTATCTCAAGATAGAGCCCTCTTATGGGGTCTGATGGTGGTATCCATATCTTTGCATTTGCACGTTCTTTCAGGAGCTTCATTGGTATGAGTTTCTGCATGTTTGCTGGGAGCAAAATCAAGTGGCAGATTATGTCTTCTTTGGCTTCAGACTTTTCAAAAATCATTTTTTACCCTCATGATTTCTCAAAGGATCCTTGTAAGTTTGTCGAGGATGGTGCAAATTCTGTTGCAGGCTGGGGATGCCCGTCTTGCTTTAGAGGTCTTCTTTGTTTCTTTTAGGTCCTCCCAGCCATTGGATGCACGCTGGGCATCCCAGTGGCTGAAGAGGATCTGGTTCCAAGTATGAAATAGTGTTTGGAGAATTTACCTTTCAAGGAAGAAGGCAAGAACTGATATGACGACGGTGGCAACAATGTGCTCATAGACGACAATGGCGAGGGCATTGACACCTTTCGAGAGGATGAATTGGATGAGAATCATGAACACTGCAAGGCATAGCTCATTTAAGGTAAGAACGAGGTAGGGTTTGCATGTCTCAAACCATAACCCAAGCCCCCTAAGCTCCATCTTTTGGCTTCTTCTATCTCAAAAGCTTCACCAGAAGAAGAACTTGACCTTCTCAGCCTCTCAAAGGTGAGGTAGATATTTATTTTGTCAGTTGAAATGCTTTAGCAGTACATGTGACGGCTAGTATCATTGACAAACGGTTAGGACCATTAGGTATACCTAAAGTTTGATAGTGATGGCCACATAATTGTTGGATATAACTATTATCATGTTTAAAAATAGGTCCCTTCTATGTGTAGTTCACGTCACTATTTTTTTCTATTTTTTGGGTTAATCTTTAAAATTGTTATAATGAATTGAGGTTGATGGATATAACCTGTAAATTCACCCTCAAAAGAATCTTGTAGGGAGATAAGTATCTTCCCCATCACATCACCAGCATTGGAAGACCGGCATGAAACTACCATAGCTCCAATTGCAAGAAACAAAGGTATTTGGTAGAGTAAGGCAACAGCGGGTGCGATAGGCATGGCTCTAGGGCTCACAGTGCAATAGTTCCTCTTCTTAATCCTGGTATCAGCTGATTGTTTGATCATGGTCTGGGAGGACACACAAGGCAGCGGGGCCAGAATTGGTGTGCTGTGGATCGAAGGACAAGACTGAGGATTTAGAGGATATGTGTGGTGAACAAGAGGGCTGCAGAAAAGGGGGGCAGGGAATTGCAGAGGGTGAGGGTGAGGGCTAGGGCTGGGGCGGGGGCGGGGGCGGGGTCGGCTGGGCCAGAGGAGTGGGAAAAAGACTAAGAGCATTACAGCAAACTCACCACAACATACTACCACTTATATGCAGTATTACTGTTGTGTGTCTCGCTCTAAAGCCAAGGAAGGAAAAAAATCCTATCCTAATACAAGGAAAGGATATAACCACTTAGACTAAAATCCACTCTAAAGCAAGGGAGGGAAAAAAATCCTATCCCAATACAAGGAAAGGATATAACCATTTAGACTAAAATCCACTCCTTAGTGAATAATCACATAGGACTGCACTTTTAATTGAGAAAGATTCTATTCGATGAAAAAAATTACAGATGCTAAGTTATTAATTTACAAAAATAGAATGCCAAATTTATAAATGTGTTGTTAAATCATTGTGCTTGTAATACAAGTGTGTGACCCACAATACTTTTCTAGTCGTTCCTTTCTTGACATTATCGGTGAGATTTCTACCAAAAAAAGACATTACCTGTGAGATCTAACTAAAGCTGATTATGATATGCCTTTGATCCCTTATGGTTGAATCAAGGGTGAGTTGACGGACAAATCATCACTTATCTCATTCTTCTTCATATCATCAGCCTTTGCCCATAATATTAGGTAGAGCCCCACAACTACTAGAAAAGCTCCGACAATGCTGCAAAATCAAATAAGCAAACCAATGAGAAAACAGAACAATGAATACATGAATAGATTATTAGAACTTATTCAGGTATAAATTGTAATAGAAGAATTAATTCCTTTTGAACTAAAGGCCTTTTTGTTTTCCCTTTTATCGGTGCAAAAATGTTTCAGTGGCTTTACAGATTTTTCTCTTAAAAATGGTACATTAGTTTTTATTTTTGAGAAAAACTCATTCTCACCCTCCGGTTCTGGTGCTTTGTAGCTATTCTGACCATTGATAAAGAGGATAGAATCTGGATTAGATATGTCAAATTTCATACTCAAATTCAATCAAATATCCCCCTATACGTATCAATGCACTTCTATCATAATCCAACCACTACTGTGCATTCTCCCATTGTCCGGATTCTTCAAAACTCTATTTTGCCACTTAACAAACTGTTTGGGCTGAAATTTGATGTGTGAGTAAAGGGCCTTGGAGTCTACATAGTCACAAAATTTGGGCCCTATCTAATCTGCCAGATTTCTAATACAAAATGGTATAGTGATTATTTATTTATTATTATTTTTTTTTTTTTGGAGAAAAACTCATTCTCACCCTTTTTTGGTGCTTTGCAGCTATACTGGCCATTGATAGAGAGGATAGAATCTTGGATTAGATGTGTCAAATTTCATTCGTCTCCCCGACATCTCGTTGCTGAGTTTTTCTGTCTTAACATTGTAAGAAACCCCTACTCTAAAAACAAAAGGACCAGACCTCACATGCAAATTGAACAAATTTATTGATGTGATGCCTTTTCTTTTGGGATTAGGAAGCTATATTATATTTTACAAAAAAGGTTCCCCACAGTGTCAGTGTGAGGAGGAATGTGAAAGCCACACCAATACTGGTCATGAAAAAGGTATCATCCACATGAGGCCTAGCAAGAAAGAGAAAATAATAAAATTATCCCATTTGAGAGGGAAATTGCACGATGCAGAGAAAATAATAATAATAATAATAATAAATAAATAAATAAATAAATAAAACCATGTGAGAGGAAAATTGCACCATGGCATTGGGAAAGTTTTCCCTATATTTTATCACCCCAAAGTGAAGGAGCGATTTTATCCCTAGACCTACTTTTTGGCTTTTGAATCTACATTGAATTGTAAAGTTAAGATTTAGGAGTATGTTAAAAGTGTAAACTGACCTCCCCAAATGTGCAGAGTCACCAAGTACAATTGTGTCCAATAGGAAGGAGAAAACAATGAGGAGTGGTGTAAAGGCTGATGTAAAGACTGGACCCCTTTTGTGTATGCTCCATGTCATCACATAGTATGAGAGGCCTGTTATCACAATTCCCTACAAATTCCAGTACATAATTTCAGCACAACAGAAGCATATTAATACAACTACAGTGTTCAGATCCATTTATTAAATATGTATTATTGTTTACTTGAGTAATCACATATCAAAAAACCTTATAATTACCCCAAAGAGGATGGCTACAAAAACTAGGCCTCCATCCCATTGAAGTTCCCAGGATGAACTTGGGATAACAATTGCTGTGACTATGGCCGTTTGGATAGTCCCAAAGAAGCTCATCATCGCTGTCAATGATAACTCCGCTGGATACATTCGTGTAACATGGCCCTGCCAAATCAATTTTAAACATGTTGACAATGTGAATTACATACATACACTTTAAAGGAATTGTAACACTTCTATATCGTATCTAACAAGCAATCAAGTGTCTTCCTAAAAACAGAACATTCACACCATGTTTGTTTCTTTCTTTCTCAAACTTTACGGATAGAAATATCAAAGGTAGTTGCAGAGATTTGGTTGATATATATATATATATATATAACTCCAAAGTAACTATCATATTGATCACACTTCAAAAACTACAAAAGCAAACTCAAATGTAGTATAGGACTTCAAACTTGAAGACTGAAGGGACAATAAACTTAAAAACTTTGTTAGACTCTCCACTAGTACTTTTCCAACAACCCCCTCCTTGCATTGGCTTCCCCTGTTTACAGGACTTCACTTCATTGGGTTTATTAATTGAAGACTCTTGTCTTTAATCTGAAGAAATTAACACATTTCTTCCGGATTTTTCATCATATGGTTGCTCTTCCAGTGATTTATCTCCTATAGTAGGCTATATGATATCATTCATCCAATCATTTTTGTATGTCAGTACAGACATCTGACAAGTCTCTTTTAGTGTCATCTTATAGCTTGAGACTTGGTTTCAGTCTTGTTCCTTCATTCATTTGTGTAGATCTATGAATGTCATTTCCCACTATATCTAAACGGGGCAGTGAGTTACCCTCATCAGGGTCTTTGGAAGCCCTTTTTTTCCTGATGAGCTTCTATATCATGTATATCAGTCTTGGCCTAATGTATTTCAATAAATTTCACCCTTCATTTCAACCCGGGAGGAGGGTTTGCACCCCAAAAAAACAAAAATTGAATTCTTTTAGCTTGAGAATCTTTTCATGATCTTTTGTTTTGATAATAGGAGTCAGTTTTCGTTCACCCACAGTGATATCCATCATTGTCATAGGATGGGTGTCAAGTGATCCTAGGATTTTGGGTGAACCCTTCACCATGGGTGTGGAAAAAATTTCTCCTTATATAGTATTGTAATGTCAGGGAAGTTGCAAATTGAAAGTTTACATTGATATAATAGTGTCGAGTCGGTAACTGTAATCTCCGGTTACATCCAAGGGTTCCTTTAGAAAGAGGTTATGTTTTGGTCTTGCAGATAAAAGAACCCACATTAAAGGATTTTATAGTCCAGACCTAATATAACTACCAGTGTTCAGAATTCATGTCCTTCAACAAGAGTGCCATCAAAGGATTTAATAGTCCAGACCTAATATATCTAGAAGAGTCAAAAAAAAAAATGTCCTTTCAACAAGAGTGCCATTAACTCAAAACCATAATGCAGTTTTCCTATGTTTATCCAAACCTCTACAACTTTAAAAGCACATTTTAGTGTGCCTGTTTTGTAGAAGAATTTTTATTGTTGATCAGGTATGGTAGGAGACTACTATAATTCCATGAAGGGATTTGGTGGCTGCTAGCTGGTGAGGGTAGAGTAGAAAAGTTAGTATCTAATTCTAAATACATTCTTGGTCCAATGTAAAAATCTATTGCAATTTAGGCATAGAGAAAGATGAAATCTTCATCTTCCAACAGCTCATGCTGCACAATTCAAACCCTAATTGGGAAACTTTGGTATGGATTACAGTAGGACAGGACAAACCAACTAAACCCTAATTGTGCTAACTAGCTACTACAACAGAATGAATCAGGAAGAAAAAAAAAATCATTGTGATTCTCACCACCAAAATGTTCCAGAAGCAGGTCGCAAGAACCCCAACGACAATCAAGATTACACCAACAATGACATCATCAGTAGCTACTTGAAAACTTGGAAAATTTGTTGATTTCAGAACAGTGGGTCCTGTCCAAAGCACTGTAGATAATACTCCAGCAGCAGATGAAGTCACACCCCATATCTTAGCTTGCCCGTTACTGCTCCAGAATCGAAACTTCTCCTGTCCAAAAATCACTGCTAGAACGAAGATGACTGCAGTTTGCAAGTTTAAACCAATGCTCTCATAGGATGATCCAATGAATCCTAGGGCCGTTGTCAACAGCAACTGACAAAGCGTAATCCTATCATTTTGAAGAACAAAAACAAACAAAAAATGGAGCAAAGGTTATTCTAGCCTGGCCAGCCCAATAGCCCAAAATTAATTGGGCCAGGTTTTGACACCATAGCATACCACATCAACATCGCAATATATGAATTAGCCCATATAATAAAAGACCAGATAAATATCTCCAGGTATAATTTCAACTTAAAATGAATAGAAGCAACTAAAATTATAAAAGATGTCATTTATTATATTTTATCTTCAAAGACAAAGTTTTCTATCTGAGAGCTCCCCTTATGCCATATATAGGGGCACAAAATGATCACCATGCGCCCCTCTTGTAGGCATGTGCCCTTGTGTATAGATGCAAGGAGAGCTTTCGGACAGAAAACACCTACCCTTATCTTTATCTCTATTAGATGGTATTTTGGTAATTTTCTACTAAAATTTTAAAATTATACCAATGAAATCGATCTTCTATCACATGGACGAACTCATATACAGTCAACTGTCAAGTGACTAACGGTGAAGTGTTATATTAAACTAGACATTGTGACACCTACAAGGACCGCTTAGAATAGAGTTACTGGGTATACTTAACTGTAAGAGTCCCAACAAGAAGGCATAGCATAGTATCTTGACTGAGATTGGCGGCCTCTTCTGTCTGTAAATGAAAGAAAAAGAAAAAAAAAAAATCATGAACCAGCTGGGTAAGTCTTATTTAGTGCTTGGAGAATTTACCTTTCAAGGAAGAAGGCAAGAAGTGATATGACAATGGTGGCAACAATGTGTTCATAGACGACAATGGCGAGGGCATTGACACCTTTTGAGAGGATGGATTGGATGAGAATCATGAACACTGCAAGGCAAAGCTCGTTTAAGGTTAGAAAGAGGTAGGGCTTGGATATCTCAAACCATAACCCAATCCCCCTTAGCTCCATCTTTCCGCTGCTAGCTTCTATCTCAAAAGCTTCACCAGGTACTCCATGGAACAACAACTTGAAATTGAACTTAATCAGCCTTTCAAAGGTGAGGTAGATAACTAGATGAGCACGTGATGGCCATCTAACTTAGGTCTTGTCTTGGTCAATGGGACCAGAGACTTTTATTGTTGGGAGTAGTTGAGTAGTGCTTATTGTACTTCTATATGTCATCATGGAGAGTGAAGTAGTTCACTTCACTATTATTTTTAGTTGCCCTGTAAATTTATTTTAGAGAGTTGAGGTGGATGGATAAAATTTTTAAAATTACCCCTAAAAATTTTAAATACAACAAAATTGTTCTTAAATTTCCTATGTTGCTCAATTTGTTACATCCTAGAAGTTTTTAGGTTTAACATGCAACGATGTACTCAATTATTAAGTGAGATTTTCAGACTATTGAAACTTGTAGATCCATTCGAGAGAGATCAGATTCCTCTCCCCTGTAAGTAACCACCCCATCCATCTCACACCATTCATGGGTGTGATCAAGTGAAATCATATAGAAGCAGGATTGAGAGAGAGAGAGAGAGAGAGAGAGATGGGATGCAGGGCTTTGTTTTGGTGGTGAAGCAGCAACAATTATAGCTTCCTCCCCTCCCAACTTCGATCGTGGGGGATAGGGTGCAGGTCGAGAAGAGGGGGTTGCCACAAGGAGTGAAGGAGACAGATCAGGAAGTGAGACATGTTTGATATGTACCATGGGAGCTGATGAGGGGGTGGAGAGGGGAGTTAGGTAGAGATTTGGTGAAGTGTCATAATTATTGTATCTAACCTCAAATGTTAAATAAAATGAATGAACAAAAATACACTTTTTTCACCATGTTCTTCAATTTAATTTCTTCATCCTTAGAAATAAAAATTTGAATTCAAATATTTTTCAACTCTCTCCTACTTCTCACATGCACGTTTGGATTGTGTGCACTCAGGTAATGAGCCATTTTTTGCAAAAGTTTTCCTTTGGCCATATGGTCCTTTCTTATAACCGAAATTACACAATTGACACAACTACTTATGCTTAGCACCCTCAGCTCTCAGGTCTCACTGCCTCAGCGCTAGGCTACCTGTTTTGAGCTTCGACAAACTGTATTTCAGCTATTCGATATTAAGGTCCTTTTTCATGGCTTCCTACATGGTCGTTTATCCACCCTCTCTCTTCTACATGGCGTCTTTCCTCATAGCTCAGCCATCAAATCTTCTCTTCTACTTCACATCCATTACCTGACAATCCATAACCGGCCTCATCACCAAAATCTCCCCCAAACCATCTGTTCTTCTTCACTGCTTCGGTCATGCACAGACCTTCGAATGCTCAAACAAACACACGCTTCTCTCATACTCTCAAACGGGTTTGAACCCATCTCTCTCGCCCCTAAATTGATAACCCTGTACACGGTGTTCGACGATCTGGAAAGCGCCGTATCGGTATTTAAGGGCTTACCAGAAATCAATACTTTCACCTGGAATTTAATGATAAAAGCCCATGTGGATTCTGGTGCCTTTGATTCTGCTCTCTGCCTTTACCGAAAAATGCGAGAAGCTGGTGTTCCCCACGACAGTTTTACGTTTCCTGTGATCAATAGAGCTATTTCATCTCTTGATCGTAATCTTGGATACGGAGAAGTGGTTCACTCTCTTGCAATTCAAATGGGTTTTGGATCTGATTTGTATTTTTGCAACACATTGATCGAGGTGTATGTGAAGCACAGATGTACTGGTTGTGCTCGTCAAGTGTTTGATGAAATGTGTCATAGAGATTTGGTTTCTTGGACATCGATGATTTCTGGGTATGTTTGGAGTAGAAATTATTGTGATGCTTTCAGGTTATTCAATGATATGCTAACGGAGGAATTCAGACCCAATTCAGTGACGATGTTGATCATGGTACAGGCGTGTTCTATATCTGGAAATCCAGTTGGAGGTATGCAACTTCATGGTTATCTGATCAAAAGTGGGCTTGAGAATAACGTGTCTGTACAGAATTCAATCTTGGCAATGTATGCCAACACAGGGAACCTTGAAGATGCAGAAATTCTTTTCGATGAAATGGGTAAAAGGGATGCTATCTCATGGAATAGCATGATCTCTGGTTATTCCTTGATAGGAGATTCTATGAGAGTAGCTGAGAGCTTTGACAGAATGCGTTATGAAGCTGCCCCCAGCCTTGAAACCTTAACTTTGGTCACCTCGGCCTTTGCCAAGTCTGGTAATCTTATTCAGGGTGAAAAGATACATGGTTATGCATTAAAATCTGGACTTAGTGATGTAGTTTTACAGACTTCTCTAGTGCATTTTTATGCCAAGTGCGGTAAGTTGGGGATATCAGCTCAATTGTTCCAAGAAACCTGTAAGAGGAACAGCATCACTTGGAGTGCAATGATGTCAGGTTTTGTTCAAAATGGGTATTTTAAAGAGGCGATTGAATTGTTTCAGCAAATGCAGTTTGCAGGTTTGAAACCTGGGGCTGACATGTTAAGAGTCCTTGTTCTTACATATACCCATTTGGGTGCATTACATTTGGGGAAAGGAGTTCATGGTTATGTAACAAAGAACATGATTTACAGCTCTGAAGAAGGTAATAAAGCCATGGAAACCTCTATCCTGAATATGTATGCAAAATGTGGAAGTATTGTTTTGGCTAAAAGGTGTTTTGATCAAATGGTTGACAAAGATGTTGTATCATGGAGTTCAATGATTGAGACCTACGGGATCCATGGACTTGGTTACGAAGCTCTGGAACTTTTTTATCTGATGGAGAGGGAAGGTGTAAAACCAAACAATGTCACCTTTTTAAGTTTGCTCTCTGCTTGTAGCCACTCTGGTCTCGTTACTGAAGGTTGCAGAATTTTTAGTTACATGAGCCAGAGATACTTCATTAAACCTGATATAAATCATTATACTTGCATTGTAGATCTTCTTGGTCGATCCGGGAAGCTCTTAGAAGCCCTAGCTGTAATTGAAAAAATGGTTGTGAAGCCAGATGGTCGGATTTGGGGTGCTCTGCTTGCTGCTTCTAGGGTTTATTCTGATGGCAAAATTGGCTCTTATGCTGCGGAGCGGATTTTGAAGTTGGAGCCTGATAATGTTGGTTATCATACATTACTGAGCAATGTTCATGCCAGTGTTGAGAGTTGGGCTAAAGTTGAAACTGTGAGGATGGTCATGCATGAGAAGGATCTGAAGAAGAAACCAGGTTGGAGCTATATAGAGGCAAGAGGGAAGATTCGTGGGTTTGTTGCAGGTGATTTGTCACTTGCTTAAGTTGAAGATTAGGACAACATTTGATGATCAAGGACAATAGAAAAGATTGGTTTGAGCAGCTCATTTTGTTTCATGAAGAACAAAGATTCTCAATGTTAAATTATCCCGTGATTAGTCCATAATTACTGTATAATTTTCAATAAATATATATATATATATAAAAAAAAAAGAGCCTTTTGTTTTTGGGGAAAGAAGATCACAAATCACTATTAGGGCATGAAATGGAGCCGTTCAGATATTAGCGCTGCTCCTACTGTCCATTTTACTCTGGATTTTGATCTTAAAAAGAGATCCATTTTAAGATTTTGAATTGGACCTGTGCTTGACTTGTTCAGATCCATGGCAGAGACAGGGATGCGTTCATATATTAATGAACCCATCGCCTGGGTTTGAAGGTTGATTCCAATGAATCGTCAAAAGTCATTAGGGCCCTTCGAATTATATAAGTATTTGGTAAAACTTACTTTTACATAAGTTTTGCTATGAATTTAGCTATGAATTTATAGGGAGTTAAGTCTTCTAAACCCCCCCAACCCCCAACAAAAAAAAAAAATTTTCCTCTAAACAAAAGGCAGCATGAGGACAAGTGGTTATAATCCTATTCTCCATTGTTAGTAGAACAATTCTGGTCTTATCATGGACATAGGTAATTTTGTCGAATCATTTTAATCTTTGTGCTAGCTAGGTCTATGTGATTGTTTTTCTTTTTGTTGTTTTTGCTTTCTTGCATCGCAATGAGATTGCTGAACCATGCATTATGCATGTAATATTTAAAATAATTTCAAGTTTTAAAAGGTGCATAAACCGCTTATATTGCGATCACCTTATTGAATGATAAAACAATTGGGTCACAAGAAGCCAGCCACACTTATTATAAACTCCCAACCTAATCACTGTCATATCAAGAAAAAGGTGAGGAGGTAGGAGATCAAAACTTCAACCTTCCCTGAACTTATGCTAGAGCCCTATGTTAGAGCCCAACTGCCCATCTCCCTGCCACTGAGCTAGAAGCTCATCCCATGAATTTTCTGCTTATGATCAACATATGACAATAATAGTATTTATGGCTTTGTCTCTAACAGAGCATATCTACAAAGAAAGCGCTTTTCATTCTACAGTAGAGATGAAGACATATGGCTAACTTACTTCTAAGAGCTAGTTCAATTATGCACATTGATATGCAGGATCAGAAGAATTTAGCTCATCTCGTAACAATGGCTTGTTATGAGAATGTTTATCTAATGTAGAATTTCCAACTTTTCCCTTCAGTTTTGTTGACATTGTATCATTTGATTTGGCCCACAAAAGGAGGTAAAGTCCCAACGTCACCAAAATGGCCCCAGCGATGCTGCAAGATTACAACAGTCCATAATCTTAAGATAAAATTATGGGAGGATTTGAAGTAAAAGTAAACGAAAAATATGTAGCCAACCTCCCAAACTGAGCAGCTTTTCTCAAGATGATTGTCTCTAAAAAGAAGGAGAAGACGATATTCAGTGGATGAAATGCTGATGCGAACACAGAACCCTTCTTATATATGCACCATGAAGTCACATAAAAGCACAGACCTGTCACTAGCACACCCTGCATGTAAACAGCCAGTTACAATGGAATTTAATTAAAGGCAATAAAAGAAGAAAAAAAAAATTTTTGACAGGGTTGGGAGAAGATCATCCATATAAGATTCCGCAATCTAAATGGTGTTGGTGGCATTGTGCCAGGCCCTACCTTCTATATCATATCAATCAGTCTTGAAGAAGGATCTGCAACCTTTGAGGAGGGATCTACTTGTGGTTAAACCATTTAGATACTGTATTCACAATCTTCCTCCTTAATGTATATCTCTACTCTATTCTTTGTGGCTTAGTATCCCTTTCTCCTGTAGGCACCTAGGTCGATCTATATCATGAATGCTTGGTGTCTTCTTCTTACTCTTCTTGCTAGTAATTTTGTCATAGACCCCATGAATGCTCATTGTAGTAAGCCTAGCCATACCCTTCCCCTTACATTTCTCATTTTGTTACTGGGAAAATTACCAGACCTCAAGTTGTGAACCTTTAAAATTAGGTCTAGAAGATTGTACTCTTCATAGCTGCTCTTTGTTACATTCATTAGCACAGTACGTATGGTGTGATAGATGCATCCCATCTATTAAATTATGTTTTAATACCTTTCCTCTTCTTTCACCTTTGACAAATTGTATCCATCCAAATGCATCCTCATAGCTTTACTAATTGTTTTGAGCTATTTTCTACACATTGCAACATTTGGATACCCTGTTTGCCAAATTGTTTTCATCTTGTTATCCCACCTCCATAATGCTTAATACCACAGTACCTGCAGTTTTCTACAACTTATTGCCCCTTACCCACTCACCCATGCTGGCAGCATGTTTTTTAGCCAATAGCAATCACAAGCTCACTTTGCAGCCAAAGATGGGAAAAAAATTCACACATACATATGCTAGCACGATAGAGAACTCAATGAAGTAATAAGTATGTAATATACATTTATTATCATAACACACTTACATATTAAGTAACAAACATCAAGTACAAACATGTTAAACATACTCAATTGAAACATATTGGAAAATTACCTAATAAAGATCTTGATATAATTTTATGAAGTAATCAACATTGGTCACATATTAAACACACACCAACATGTTTAAATAATTACATTATTATATACATTTAGGAGCCTTGTATCTCATGTTAGAGACTTTTTCATTGTGTTTTCATCACTTGATTTCACTGTGTAATCAACATTGGTCACATATTAAACACACACCCACATGTTTAAATAATTACATTATTATATACATTTAGGAGCCTTGTATCTCATGTTAGAGACTTTTTCATTGTGTTTTCTTCACTTGATTTCATTTCTCTGTAACCTGTTGCCTGGTTCCTCATTTGGTGGCTGTCTTGTGCCTTTAGAGAGTGTGCGTGTGTGTGTGGGGGGGGGGGGTGTTCTTGTTTGTTTGCTGCTTTTCTTCTCTAACTGATGGAACTTTACTTCTACCTGTGCAGTTTTGTCTTAATGAACTTCTACATATAGAGGGGAAAAAATTCAGTTTAAGGTTTTATAAAAAATTTGTTAGAATAATTGACAAATTTTAGAATAAATTTTGAAACTGGAGCGTAGTCGGAAAGCATTCCATATAACGCTGCATTTTGGCCATGCGGTGGCAGTGTTTGATGGGACCCAAATTTAGTATAAGTTTCTTATATCATCATATAAATATGGTTAGAGTTTTAGATTAATCAAATTTATCCACACAAAATTTTAGAACTATATATTAAAGGTGACTTTTGATTCGGTTATAAACTGCAGTATGTGAACCATTGAGAAAAAAAAATGAGAATCCTCATACACGGTAACCATATGGTTAGATAGGTTATTAAATTTGACATAGGGCTTATCTTGGTTATACTTCAATTGATCATTCCTTAAATTCCTAGAATTTAGATGATATGATCTTGACTTTTCAACAAGGGTGGTTATTCATTTAAAATTGGAAAAAGGGGAAACCTTGGCATCATCTTTCAACTGAGTAAAATCCTAAGAGACAGCAATAAGAAACAAATTACCCCATAAAGAATGAGCAGAACTTGAAGACTCCCCTCCCATTGTATCTTCCAAGCAGTGAGGTCTCTCTCTGTAAAGGCTGCAACAGTTGCGGTTTGAATGGTTCCCCAAAAGCTTATCATAGCAACCCATGACATGACTCCACGATACTTAGCTGCCACATCTTCCTGTAAAACATGTCCAATGTACTTTTTACAGGTCTTGTATTTTATCAGACTCCCATTGAATTAGATGTCATTTAAAACTGGGTTGGAGACCTATGGCTGTATCTGCGGCTGGACAATGAGGGCAAATCTGGGCTCAATCAAATTGGAGCCTTGAGCCTTTAAGTGATTTCTGTGTGCATAATAAGCATATATTCTTGTAACACATGGCACTGGCTAGGATCAGTTGGAGCCGAAGCCTACCCAAACCCATCTCATGTGGAGCTGTGGCCCTGAAGGCAGAGCTTGTGAGCTGGCTCCACTGCACATAGCCCTCTACCTTCTTTTGATGGTGAATGGAAATGGATCCAAAAGGAAATTAAAGGAAATTCAGTCTGTGATGTTGTCAAGATGGCATTTTTCTGCTTCGGTTTATCATATTTGGTGGGAAAGGAACAAGTGCAGGTGGTTTTCTACTTCTCACACTTTCGATCCAAATCAGGACCTCCATTGATTTTGAGATAAAAATGAGGGTCAACAATCTTCACGCCTTTGCTTCTAAATGTGCATAACCGCCACATTGTTTCCTCTTGGGATCTTCAGATAAGGCTTTAATAATATGTTTGTTCCACCAAAAAGAATAGTAGTATCTTTGTATCTGTTTTGGGTTAGAGTCTCTCTTCTCTTTGTTCCCCTATTGGGTGTTTTTTTTTTGGGGGGTTCCTTTTAAAAAAAAAAATTACTCACCCAAAGAAAAAGGAGGAAAGAAGAAAGGACCCTTGCGAATTAATTGGTGCATGTTCTGGTCAAGGCTGAAAACAATGGATAGTGGAAGGACACAGTGGACAAGTTGTTGGAGAAAGAGTCCAACCAGGCTTAAGTGACCTAAATCAACTTGAACACAGATAAGCTTTACTAAGGAAAAAAGCAAAGATAAGAAGTATATATATATATATATATAGAGAGAGAGAGAGAGAGAGAGAGATATAGAGAGAGAGAGAGAGAGAGAGAGAGAGGGATGTATCACAACACAATATGTGTATGGAATAGGAAAGGAGGGAATTTTGTTTGCTGACACAGCTCGCTCTCTTCCGGCGCCACTGTTGCCTTAGTGCACTTTTTGAGATCACGTGCACATAAGCACAGGCTGCATATATGGTCAAGTGACGAAACCTATTCCACTTGATGCCATTTAAAAGGTGAAGAGAGGTATTTAGGGAAGCAAAATGGACACGTGTTACCAACTAACCATATGTGAAGCCTGTATGTACATGCAGGTGATCCCACATTCAGGGTAAAGAGAAGTTATGGGATTTTTAGTATATATGCTTAGGACAAGAAGGGTGAGGCTACACCATTAGCCCCTCTATCTATCCCTCTCCTTAACACACTCCCCTCCTGCACCCTATTGGCCAACAGTAACCTGCCCTGATTTGTGGGTTCTCCATCCGCTAGCTCAAGAAAACCTCTGCCTTTATTTTTAAATTAAAAAGAAAACCATCCCACTATTAGTGGTTTTAGATTCTAAAGGTCCAAATAGGGATATCATAGGCTTGTTCACGGAAGTTTTCTAGGCCCAGAAATGAAAAACAAACACATGATCCTACGACTTTCTTATTTGAAGTTAGAGATCTCCTTACCACTAATAAATTTGCAAATGAAAGGGAGAGAAGTGAGGCACCAGTCATGAGCCACCCAATGAACTGGCCCTGAAATGTGCCTTCTGGCCGCACAATCGCAGTAGCTGGCCCCCTCCACAATATCATAATAGTGGTGCCAACACCCGACAAAGTGATGCCCCATAACTTGGCCTGACCATTAACTGTGAAGAAGCTAAAGCTCTCTCGCTGGAAAGCCACTGCGAGAATGAAAACGAGTGCCGTCTTTGAGTTCAGAGCGACGCTTTGGCATGTTGCAGAAATAAACCGTAGACTCCATGTCAGAAGTAATTTCCCTAATGGTATCCTGTACACCGTTACACATACATATACAGATAATATAAAGCATCAAAGCAGTGAAGAAGAGAATGATGAACAAGTAGATTGCACAATTGCAGTCCCTGAACCAGTCCGTCGGTCCGGTCCTAACTACCCTTGTATTAAAGGGCTATGTTGGTCTTCGGCCTCATTAATAAATTGACCAGGTCATAATTGACAACTTCGGCCATCCAATAAGAAAATAAAGCCTAAATTTGTGCTAGAGTGACTTAGACCTCATTTTTTGGCCTATTTAAAATTTGCCAATTGCCCTATCCAACCTGGCCCTAGTTGAAACACTGCTTAGATACGATTAGCATTCAACCCATTTTAATTTCTGAAACAGAAACTAAATGGAGAACCCATCAATGTGTATATATATATAAGGAGAGGGGGCTATCCCATATGGTAGAGGTGTCACTGAACTTCTTTTCTTTGTCTCCAGTTATTAGAAATTCAATTACTTTAAACAACTAATCATCCAAGAAAACATAAAACCAGAGATTTTATTGCTTTAGACAACTACTTATCCAAGCGATTATTGGGTCAATCCATCCATGAGTTGGCAAATGTGACACATCAAACAGGTTATACTTATACCTGATTAGATCTGGGTGGCAGTCTTACCCTTCAGGTAGCCCATGTTACTAATGAGAAAGGGCTCTCTCAAGCAAAGGATGCAGGATTCTCTAAGCTGTGCTCAGTATTTAAACTATTTATTAGAACGTGATGGACTCTTGGAAGAAAGGTGACAAAGATCTCTCAACCATGGAGAAGAAGACGGCCAAACTGTCGTACACACATCGGACAAGGCCTTCCGCGCTAAGGAGTAGGCAACACAGTTGCACTCCCAAGGAATAAAGGAAAAATTACAAACATCGAACCCATACGCTAAATCTATCATGTTCTACCTAAATAATGAGGACTATAACAAATGGGGCTGCCTACTAGAAGATTTACTTGAAGAAGTATAAAGCACATGAGTAATTTTGTTTGAAGACTGTGTACTATCATAACCTACATACACTAAGGGGCTGAACTGGGAAAGTCATATTATAGCACCTTCAAATCTGAGGAATGATTCTGCATTTTCTGTATAATGTCTGTTTTATGAATTATAGTTAGGTTGTACTCTAGAGGTCATATCAATGTCATGGTTTGTAGCTGTTTCTTTTACTATTTGTATTGTAATTTACAATACCTCCTTTAGTTTTCAATAATGGAATATATTTCCTCAATTGGAATTGGCCGGAACCCTAAGTCATAGCAGCGATTTTTATTTTAATTTGGGATTTTTTGATTTAGTCTTGTAGATTTACATATAAGAGAATAAGTTTCAGTGATTTTGTAATAGTCAACTAAAAGAAAAGAAAATGGTAAAAAATGAAGATCAAAGAGAATTCATGAACGATTAACATATAAGTTATGAGAATTGGCATTCATTGGAATCAGGGTCGGTCGATTTCGATGAGAATCGGCTGATTCTGTTGCTTCCAATCCTATCAATGCCCATAACTCTTCAACCTTGCTCTTTCTTTTATCCTTCAAATGAGTCTAATTAAAGAGGGGAGATAACTTACTGTAACAAACCCAACAAGAACGCCAAGCTGATTGTCTGTAATGTAAGAGGAGGCCTTCTTTTTCTGCAAGCAAAAGTATTGGAAAATGTCAAGTGAGAGGGGAGAGAGAGAGAGAGAGAGAGAGAAAGAGAGAGAGATGGGTTAAGGGTTTGAGCCAAACCTTTCAAAGATGAAAGCGAGAGAGAAGAGGAGGGAGGTAGCGACGACGTGCTGATAGAAAACCAAAACACTGGCGCTTGCACCAGTTGAGATATAGGAATGAAGGAGAACTATGTAGCCTGCAATGGTTAATGAAGACAAGGTCATAACCATATAAATTTTGTAGCTCCCAGCAACATTACCCTTACCCAAACCCAAACCCATTTGGGAATTCCCTCTTTCTTCTTTCTCTCTCTGCTAAATTTTGGAGCTTCCTGCTAAATTACCAAACCCATTTGCTGTTCCCTATTCTTCTTCTCCTTCTGTCCCTCTCTCTCTCTCTCTCCCTCTCTCTGCCTTTATGTTATTTTTCATTTTATTTTTCAAAAGAGGTAATGTTTGGGCATTTTTCAAGTCAAATAACCAACAGGGAACCTAATTTTAGGATCTATTTAGGATCTAATAAACAGGGAAGAGACACAGCCACCAACATATAAATAAGATCTGTGAAAGGTGTAAATTGGTGGAGCCGAGTCGGTCTTGGTCGGGCCTAGCCAGATCTGACGAGCCTAGATCTTGGATCGTGACTTACCTATTTAAGGAATGAGTTGGTCTCGGTCAGTCTAGTGTCGGGCTCTATCAGGTTCTAGGCTTTAATTAGTCTCCTTCTAATCCGGTTATAATCGAATCTTGAACAGGATAATAAACCAATAAAACCTTAAAGTGTCCTTAATTGTCTTAGATTTAAGATATTTAGTATATTTTATTAGATCATCAATAATTTATAAAATATATTACACTTAATTACATTCAATAATCATACCATCATACCATTATATAAAAGCCTTTTACTTGACAATTTTGTCCTTTCTTCTTCATTATCTCTTCTTTCTATTATTTTTTTATTTTCTTATATTGCTAGTACCCTTTATATTATTCTAGGGAAATATTATAATATTATGGGAGAGGGATAGGTATGCTAGCGTAGTACCTAGGAATATTAGGAATGCTAGCAGGATTTTGACCGTAAAATTTGATCAACTTGAATTAAACCGTTGGATGGAGAGAAGATATACAAACTTTCAATCCACTGTTGTTACACATTTCCTCTCCCTCTTTCTCTCTCTTCTCTCTCTAACTCTTAAAAGCCATTCCTTTTACCATATCCAGAAGGAGAAAGCGAACTCCGATTACTGATCTTCCCCACCCTCCGATGAATGATCGATTGTTGCCATTTGAATCCAAGATTTCAAAACAAGTGGCGACCATCGAGCACCAACAACAGCAACTTTCCTCCATTACAAAACACCAACAACAACTTTTCTCTATTATAGAGCACCAACAGCAGTTGCGGTTCTCCTTCCTTCTAAAATCGAGAGATGCTATTTTTTTTTTTTTTTTTTCGTTCTGTGCAGTTAATGAAATACCCTTTCGATCCTCTACAAGGAAGACCTTGATTTCTGTCTAATTTGATTATGTGAGGATCTCCCTCTTCCAATTTCTTTGTAAACCGATCAGTCTTGTTGGTAGCCCATAGTCCCTTTTCTCACGGACCGGTGATGGGAGTTGAAGAGGGAGAGGAATAGAATGACAAAAGGGAACGGTGATGGGAGTCGGAGTCGGAGTCAGAGTCGTAGAGGGAGAAGGAGAGGTCGTCAATCTTGTTGGTAGCCCATAGTCCCTTTTCTCAGGGACCAGTGATGGAAGTCGGAGTCGGAGTCGGAGAGGGAGAATGAGAGGTCGTCAGTCTTGTTGGTAGCCCATAGTCCCTTTTCTCAGGGACCGGTGATGGGAGTTGGAGTAGGATTTGGAGTCGAAGTCGGAGTCGAAGAGGGAGAGGGAGAGGGAGAGGAACCGTAGAGCAGCAGTGGTGGGCAACTTAGGTAGGACAATAGATACAAACGATTGAGATCAATTATGTTTCATCTAAGGGTCAATAAACGCTAGCATTCCTAATTCCATTGTAACCTGCTAGCATTCTTGTCTTTTTCCCAATATTTAAATATGATTTCAACTAAATAACTTTTATGATAAGATTAAATAATATCAAAATGCAAGCAAGTACCTGGTGATTTCACAGGCTTGATGGCAACACTTTGAATTGTTGAGATGGAGGTGGATCAAGAGTGGGAAACAATCTCACGTCAGACTAAGAAAGGGCTTTAGTTGTCAAGCAAAAGAACCAAATTTATGAGCAAATAATGGAATTAAGGATGAGCTATGAGAATTGGGATGTAAAAAAGAAGGAAATAGGTAGAGGTGATGATCAGTATAAGAACGATCATTATTCATACTTGAAAGAGATGCGCAGAGAAGGACAGAGATAGAAAGAGGAAGGTTAGGGGAGGAAGCAGATGATGGTTACCATCAACCTTTAGTTGCATATTTATAGAGGAAACAATAGTCATGTTAGGTGATGGCAGATGCATGAAACCATTATTCATTTACCATCAACCTTTTCTTTTTAAAAAGTTAATCAAATTCAGAATATCCTTCAAATTTTCATAAAAAATATGTTCTACTGAAAATGAAATACAAATGACTCTGAATATCAATAATTCTTCACACTGCCACCACCTTCTTCTCACTAAGGAGTTAAGAGTCACAGGATCAATGAGCATCCCTATTTTTGTAACTTGTAAAATATATATAATAGGTAACATTCCTGTAAATGCCTTATAGATTACAACTTAGTGACCTATAAGCGTTGGTCGTAAGCGCTCTGATACCATTATATATATAGGTCCTTTGATACCATTATGTGTGTGTATATATATCATATCGCTTTAGATGCAATTTCTTCTTTCATTTCATGGGACCGACCATAACCCCTTGCTTTAGGAACTATTTTTTCTTTCTATTTGCAAAAAATAAAAAGAAGGATGCCAAACAAACAAATGAAGTTAAGCAATAATGAAATATTGGAAGACAACTATGACATTCCTCTCTTTAGTTGAATCACCTAAAAAAATTAAGTCTAGGTCATACACATAAGCATAAATACTCACATTTGTTTTTTATTGCGTAAAAACCCCTACTCAACATTTTTTTTTTTTTTTTTTTTT
>NC_056560.1:23418114-23450599 GCF_013358625.1 Macadamia integrifolia | reverse complement strand
TTTTTTTTTTTTTTTTTTTAAATATAAAGAAAAGTAGTAAAAGAAAAGAAGAAGAATGAATTATGATTGCATCATCACCAAGAGGAGGATGAAGATCACATTTTCTTTATGAACAAAAAAAAAATGGTAGAGAAATATATAAAAATTCCAATGTTGAACCTCTCTCTCTCATAAAGGTCATGTGTAATGCACAAAGCTCCCGATATACATGGTCTAGGGAGGCTCATATGTACGTAATCTTATCTTATTTCGCAAAGAGGTTGTTTACCAACTTGAACCCACAATTAAATCCTTCTATTAAAATATATAAAAATACAATTTCGAACTTATCTATTTGTTTTTGTCTTTCCTAATTAATCCAATAGATAATTTAAAGGGAATCTCACAATTGATATTGACAAAATTATTTGCCATGTAACAGATTAAAATGGCTACAATTTTTTGAACAATTAGATCTCAAAGGTATCTGCTTATATGCCAAATTTTAGTCAAAAAAGAGTTGGTCAGATGGGGAAAATAAAATAATTCTTACAAATGAAATTTATTCTAATTCAGCCTTTCATGCCACAAAACCTGCTGTCAATCTAGAGATATCCTCTTGCCAGTTTAGAAAAAAAACATTTTCCCTTATTAAAGGTAAAATTATAATGAGTTCATTAAACAACAAGACCATACAAAAAAATATTTTCATAAAACCCTTTTATGAGCTTGATAAATATGAAAAATAATCAATATCCACATTGCTTCGACATATTATTCTACACCATTCCATCCAACCAAGCTTTAAGAGCATTTATGTAAATGTATTAAAGCTATCATTAATTTGGAATGTAAGCTAATACTTGAAAACCTACTCAGGTTCTATTTCAATTATATTTCTTTTAATACTTCACTTTCCTTATTTTGAAGAGAATAAATGAATCATTCTCAAAGGATCACAATATATAGTCTATCCTATTCAAATATAACTTATATTAAATTGGTAGTAATATTTGTTATACGTGGTTGGGTTAAAATAATTAGTATAGGTGTAATGATTCTTGAATAACAATAATGATAATAGTGTGAAAGTAAATATTGGAGAGTTGTATCTGAAAAATAGATTATTACAATACCTAAATTCTGACACTTTTGTATTATTTTCTATTCATCAACGCATGCATGCGAAGTGGTAAAAAATATTTAACACCCTAATTCGGGTTTATTAGCACTGCACGGTACATCGTAGCGCAAATTCAAGGTTGGGAGCCCTCAGACACATAGCTTAGAGTATAGGCGTGTAGCCCAAGGGGCTTCCAACCTTTGGATCTGTACTATACGCTATGTCGCGCAACAGAGGATCTCGATCCTACCACCCCATCCCTTCTAAAAAAAATTGTAAAAAATGCTAGTGATTAATGTTTAATAAGCAACCCACTTTAATTGCAGAATTTACCATCATTTATGTCTATTTGACCATTAGACACTTATTTGGAAAGGGTAAGGACAAATTTTATTAATCATGAACATTTATCATATTAAAAAACAAGATTTTGAATTATGAATAATATCTTTGTCATTTTACAATTAATTGCATTTATGATACTTAAAACAAGACGTTTAGAAATGATATCTTTGTCATTCTTACATATCTTGGAAAGGATCAGGCTACATTCATTTTTTTTTTATAAATAAATAATATATAAGAGAGAAAGATAGCTAGCTGGTCAGGTGGTTACTGTGCCAATAGGAGTGCATGTATAAATATTCAATCAGATGGGTAGGGGCATCTTTTCATGTAGTCATGTGTTTGGGCGTAGAGATGCAACCAAGTAGTGTTCCTTTCTTGAAAAAAATGAATACATTGTAACATTGGTACAATGGTAAAATTGCTCAATGTGACCTAGTGGTAGCAGGTTCAAGTTGAGAAACAATTTTTCCGCAAAATGGGGGTAAGGATTTGTGCATTATGATTCTTTTTAGACTTTACAATGATAGGAGCCTCATACCAGGTATGCCCTGTGTCTAAACACAAATGGAGGCAAGATGACTATCATGCCCCTCATCAAAAGCAAAAATTTCACCTATATTGATATTTTTATTGATTCCTATACTAATGTAGAAGTTATTCCGCCTTTTAGGAACCCTTCCAGAAAATAAATAGAAGGAATCCACTAAAATTGATGGAGCTATACCCCATTATATCATTCTCAAATTTTCTCCCTGCCTAATAAGGTAAAAAAATAATAATAATAAATAAATAAATATAAATTAAAGGTGAAAGAGAAAGGGACTTCAAAGTTGCAAAGGCATCCAATGTAGCTTAGCTACTAAACAACAAAGTTAAATTAGTACAATAATGTAACTATTTTGCTTGATCGTGCTGGCATTTGTGATTGTCTATGATGGCACTGAATCCCAGAACAATCATAGGAGGTGATTTGAGAGATTGATGGGGTCAATCCGATCCGACCGAGTCAACTCCATTATCTTTCTACTAAACTCTAATTGGAGGTGTGAAATTATATACAAATAGGGGTACCCCTGATCCCTCCTAAAAGAGGGACATTTATTCTTGGAGCCTCCCCTCCCCTCCCCATCACTCTCCATAATTGAGATCTCTGGATTCCTTCTAGGAAATGGTGACACTACCAAAAGGATATTTCTCTGCTTCTTACTGTGAGAGGCATATAGTGAGCATGCGTGGCCGCGTGGGGGCCATGTTTTTAAATAAAAGAGTGTTTATCAACCCACAAGCTCCCTGTACAGAAACTAATGGCATCCATGATAACACTTTTATTTTTTTTTGTTATAATTCATAAAAATACATTTTTTATTAATTTATTTTTATTTTTATCAAATTTTGTTTACATTTCATAATCATTCTATTATAATAATAATGTTTCGTGTCAAAACTAGATATTTTTGTTTTCATAGCAAAATTCTGTTTTGAAATCAAATTCAAACGTTGGAACATAGTTGTTCCAACATTTCTTATTTTTAACTTCTTTTTTTTATCCAATTCGTTTCAAAAAAACAGAAAAACGAACCGTGGACATCAATTGGAAGATTTCATTTTCTTATTCTTATAAAAAAAAAGATACAAACGTTTTTTCGGATGAATACCAAACACAGCCTAACAATTAATTATTTCGCAAATAGAAACATGGCCCAGTAATAATAATGTTATCATGCAAGCCTTAAGTTTGTAAAGAATTTAGTTTGTAAAAAACATTTTCTGACATCCTCAAATTTAATCCATGGGAAAGCCAGGGTGGGAAGGAATCTGCACTACCACCACTTAATGGAAATCCTTGTGGATCTCACATTTTCAAAATTTATAAATTTAAAAATAAATAAAGGAAAAATGTTGGGTATGCCGTCGATATGTAGAACACTCACTTTTTGCGAGAAAGCATGGAAAAGAATCAGCACACGAACAATGTGTGAATTTTTTTCCCCTCAATCTATATTTATCATTTTTTTAAGAATCGAAAATGGAATTGACTCAATTGGCCGACGCAGATCAGAATTGACTAAGTCCGATTCCGATTCCGATTCTAATCAATTAAGAGCGTGGAAAAGTGGATCGAATGTAGGTGGCCGATCCGATTTGGATAAATCGTTCCACCCGATCTGGCCCATCAATCATGGTTTCAATTGGTGTTTTTTGAATTTTTTTTTTTCATATAATAGCATTCAGTTAAGCCAAAATTTTGTATTTTATAGTTTCAAAAAATCCATACAAAAAAATTATGGGCAAAAAAGATTCTTGAGGCACTGTCACTCAGACACGGAGAGGGCGAAATGATGCTCCCACCTTGATGAAATACAAAAACACCATCCCTTTTTAATGCCCATGTGTGCCCTTCATTGGCTCTTGTATTGATGCCAAGGTCACGCAACCAAGGAACATTATTTTCCCAAAATATCACTATTGTGAAAAAATATGATGAGATAGTATGAAAATCGTAAATCGGCTATTGTTAACTATGGTTGAATTGTTCAATTTGGATTTTTGTGAATTTTTTTGATGAAATAACATTTGATTAAGGCAAAAGGGAAGTTCCTAGAAAGACAAAAGTGGCCCCTCCATCAATGAGAGCCATACAAAAGAATCAATAGGGATGGGATTACATCCACTTTTCATAAGGGGCAGGGTGTTCATTTCACTCCCCTTTGTATCTGGACGTAGGGCCATGCTGCCTTTCAAGCTTCTCTTGCGGTTAAAAATAACTTGTAATTATTGTGTGAAATCTTAAATCTATTGTTTTATTTCATAGAGTCAAGGTTAAGTTTGATTTTTGTGCAGTTTGAAAAGAAATAACATTCAGGCAAGCCAGAAATTGATAAATAATTAAAATAAAATATACTTATATTGTGTGGAATTTCTAGATGTACTTATGATTTTTATTTTATTTTATATTTACTTAAAAAAAGTTGAATTTTTTGTGCAATTATACTTATTTATTTAAAAATATTTATTATTTGGGATTTTGTTGCATTCATCTCTAAATTTAGAAAATTGATCAAAATATTAACTGTTATATATTAAATAAGCAAGAAATCACTACCTGGTCGCATGGCCCTTGCACCAGCACTGGGGACAATGAGAACGTACGCAAAGACATGAACACTCATAGGATTCTTTATTTCACAAGGGATATGGTGATAATTTCACATAGGCACAAGGGCCACACAGTAAAGTCCCATTGACATTGTGCTACAGAGTACGGACAATCTCTTATTTCTTTTTTTTTTTTAATTAAAGAACGTTCAAATTTCTTGATGTTCAATAAAATCTCAGGGTGCTTCCCCCATATGTTTACCTTTTTGTTATTTTATGTCATAAATTGACACTGTTCCTCATTTAAATCATTTTTTTTTTAAAGGCTCTTACAATTAGTATTACTACTAATGGTTTTGTGAAGTAGATAGGTCTTAAATAGGAGTATGTAAGTATATTATTTATTACCATGGAAAAACCATATCATCTGGTGGGTCTTGATGCATGAAGTAATGGTTGTATAGTTATTGCTATTAATTTCTTCCAATTTTTGGCTCTTCTTTTTCCCACATGTACAGTAACTAATCTATCATTATGAGTATAGTAGTGGTAGTATAGTTATTGCTATTATTTATGATAATAAATAATAGATTGATAGATTGATTGATTGATAGATTGATAGATTGATAGATAGGGAAGTAAATTCTATAAATTAAAACAAGAATGAATGCTTGGGAGAATTGAAAAAATTAATGTCCATCTTTACTAGAACAAGAGCCAAACGGTGCCTTTGAACATCTGAAGAGAAGTCATCTTCAAATTGGTATCCCATTTAAGGACTTTCTATGGCATAACTTCCTTACATAATAGTTTCAACGATCGTACCAAACCTTTTGTACCATCCACCTATCTTCCTTTGTCTCTACCCAAGATCAGGTGCACCCTGAAATATGTGTGTGTGTGTGTGAGAGAGAGAGAGAGAGAGAGAGAGAGAGAGAGAGAGAACCACCCTCTCTATTTCTTTTTTCTTTTTTTAAGCATCAAAACTATCCTAAAGGCTAAAGCCCAACCCAACTTGGTCTAACCCAACTCAATCAGGGTCAATTAGAGCCAGGGTGGGATGGGTTGAGCCTGACTAGGACTTGGCCAAGGCTGAGTTAAGAGATCTTAGGTTGGTTGGGTTGTGGTTTTAAGAAACGGGATCCATTGACGCTCCTAATTTTGTTCATAGGTGGATTTTAAGGTTCTCTATTTATGTGTCAAGTTTTATTCTAATTGATATTGGCTAAGTAGTAAATTTTAAATATTGAAAAATTAAGGACTACAAAAAAATCAATATCCAACGATTATAATTGAAAAATCATACCGAAACACGACAGTATAGGTGGCCCACTTAAAAAACATTCTCCGAATGGACTACACCAAAAACCTATTAATAAAGTTTTGGAGATAAGAACTCTGCCTGCCTACATGTCTTTACACCAAAACATAGGCAGGCATGAAAAGACCGCATTGTCTCCCCACACAAATGCCTCCAGCCTCTCATTGGTCTACATGTTGGCACAATGACCACGCAAGTGGACTTGGTTCTTTAACCCTATCTTCTTCTTAACTATATTTTTAGTTGGTTGTGTGCAAAACCCATAATACGTTAATTCTAACCAATTCCATTTTGTTACTAACCTCATTGAACCACGACCTATATAAAAACTCTGTTTTGTTGGTCATGTAGTAAAAGTCCATTTTAGTCCATACCTATATTTCGTATACTTATTCAGAAAATTAAGAAGACATGTTTTGAAGTTTTGAAAGGCAAAGACCCTTAGAAAACCATTAGTAGCTTAAAGCCTTCTATAACCTATGAACAAATATGCAATATTGATTGAAATTAGAGCATCATGGAATATAATATATATTTTCTAGGAACCAACATTGATTAGGGTTCCCAGAAATTTTCCACAAACCAAGAATATCAAGTCAATACCACTCTCCACTATGATCATCTCCAAACAAAGAAAAAAAAAATGGAGCGATCCAAGGAAGTTAATTATTAAGGTTAGTTGTCCAGTCCAGAACTGTAGATGGACATTAGAGGATCCAAGGAAGAGTGATCCAAGTAAGTTATTGTGGAAGATTGTGTTGGATATTAGAGGTTTCTGTTGTTGGGTTTTTATTCTATTCTATTTTTCATAGCTCAAGACAGATTGTAGAGGTTGTTCATGCACTTGCTTCTTTTGCTCAGGTGTTTTTTCTTGGGAAAATGTTTACCGGTTTGAATAGGTAGTATCATCAATTTATTAAAAGTAAAAGGAAGAAATACAAAGAGAGCCGAAGAAACAGAGAGAAGGGAGGTCACTAGAGCAGACTCTGATCGAGACTTTTTGATGCCTGAGTCAATTTTCTAGACAAACAATAATAAGATTTCAGGAACGGAAGAGTTGTTGATTTAGGCTGTGTTTGGTAGTCATTCTATTATAGAAACAATGTTTTGTGTTAAAATCAGAATTTTCCGTTTATGTGTTAAAATTCTGCTTTGAAACGAAACTCTAATGTTCCAATATTTCTCGTTTCTGACTTTTTTTTTTTTTTTAACCAAACTCATTTGGAAAAAAAAAGGAAAAAAAGAATGAATCATGTACACAAAGTGTTATATTTATTATTTATTATTATTATTATTATTATTATTATTATTATTATTATTATTATTATTATTATTATTATTGTGTGGGAGTGTTTCTTTTCTCCAGTTGGATGATGGGTAGCAGGCGTTTCTATTTCTTATACCACCAGAATGTAGAAATGAAACCAAAAAATGATGCATGAGGAAACGAATGGAATCACAAATAAATAATTACATAATGAAACATAAAGATTTACGTGGTTTGGAAAAATTGTCTACTTCTGTGGTGAGATGAATCTGCTTCTCTCGTACTCATAGCTTTCTCAAATTACGGAGGATGAACCATCGTTATAAATCTATAGTGAAACCTCCAGGCTCCATACCCTTCAGACCCTACAGCCTCTTAATGAGCCCTTTGGAATCAGCCCATAAATATAAAGAGGCATAGTACAAGACATCATACCAGCAACACAGAAATACTTTTAGAAAGAACAGAATGGCAATTATCACATTGTGAAAACATAGCTAAAGGACTTAACCAAAACATAATAATAATAATAGTAATAATAATAACATTCACGGTTTGTGCCACTGCTTCTAATCCATGTCTTAATATTTCTAGTTGGACAACTTATTTCTTATACAAAGGAAAACGTATCTCATTCACGACTGACTATTTAATGACTGAAAATTTTGTTGAAGCAGGTACACGGGGTCTCCTACTTGGAGTGTAACAAGCTCAGATAAAGGGATGGAGCATCAAGGAAGTCTCGAGCAATTCTGAAGATTTATGTCTATAATCGTCTCTCTAATCTATCTTTTTGGCCTAGGTCCAGGCCTGTGAATGAGGCGGTTGTTCTTTTGGCCAAATTAACTTATAAAGCTATGGTTAACAAAACTTTTATGTCTATATATAATCCTTATGACAATGGTCATATATATATATATATATATATCTATATAAATTAACATAGTAATATGAAGTATTTAACAGAAATATTTAATATCATGATTTTTTTTTTTTTATGTAAATCACATACTAGCAGAACGAGTCATGCACATGGACTAATGGACTGATGAACCCATGTATCAACAGCTTTAAGACATAAGTATTGGTTCTCCAAATGCCTTGTTCACTCCTCCTCCATGCTTCATGCCTCATGACTCACGGCTCATGCGTCATCCCTAATTCCATCAAAGATTATCAAAAACTCACCATGAGAGATAAGACCCATAATTGCATCATCTACATGTTTCATGAGGCGAGTTAGGGTAATATATGGGTCATGTTCAAACCATTTAGACGACATGGGTTATTATATATCCCTAACACTACCTCTTCTATTTCAATGCCATGCATGTTTCTTCCTTATCCATAAATGTGGCGTAGAAGGATTTAAAATTCAGTTCCTGCCCCTATGAAGTTTGGAAGGATCATAATGTACGTAATCTTCTTCCCCACACAGAGACACTATTTCCTAATTCATTAAGTCACAATAGAACAAACTTACCGTTGCAATGAAGTATTCCCTCTTGATGGGCTCCAATATTAATCCCTATATGGACAAGTGATACTGCCAGAATTCAGAATCTTCTCTAGTTACTATAGAGGTCCAGTGAGAGAAAAGCAAGAGGAGCTGTGAGGGTGTCTGGAGCCTCTCGAGAGAGGACCAACTCCCCTTGCAATTTTGGGAAAACTCAGCTTGAAAGTGGTAATGGTGGATCACAGTGTTAACAGCTGAGATAGGACAATATGGTCGATACAATTCCCACTCTTCAAATTTTCTTATGCATATTGTTGAAACGCAACCCTAAAAATGATGCAAAAGATAATGAAAAAACGAAGAACAAACAATGCACACAGGTTTGCGAGGTTCGGCAAGATTGCCTACGTCCTCGGTGAGATGAGATTTTGCTTCGCTATCAATAGAGAATAGGATTACAGTGCTCGTCTTCACATCTCTCAATATTACTTGCATTACAAAGAAAGAAAAACCTCGCTACAAATATCTAGCGAAAAAACCCTAATCCGAAAAATACAAAACTGCCCTCAAATAAAAAAATTCGAGTGGGGTCTATGGCCCCCTACACCCCCACTATGCAAGGGAACCTCTTGCCCCCTTATAACCCCCACAGCCCATTTACCGACAAGCAAGACTGTCGTCTTGCCTGTAGGGGCGCATGCATCAGTACTCCTTGGATTAAACTGCGACGGAATGCAAGACACACACACATAGATTATTGTCGTTCAATTTCCAGCTTGCATGATTCGACTCATGGCCAAGGCCTTTTAACCGTTAGATCACTAATTGGACACCCAATTAATTGGAGAGTATCTTTTTTCGTTTTGACTGGGCTTACTAGGTCTATTGGTCCTGACTCCAGAACAAGCTTACTTAAAATGCATTTTTTTTTTCCATTGCATATTTTTTTACCATTTTTCGAATTGATTTCAATGATGTAGTAAAAAATAGGATATGGCTATGGCGCAGCAAAGGTGGCAATGCACATCCGATGACCCAGAGCATTACAAAGTACATGCCCGTGTGTTAGGATTCGTGCATATACTCCAGGCCATTGGATGTGCACAGCCACACTATTGTGCTCTAGAGGAGTTGGAACCCAAAAAATGCCCCCAATAATAGCAAAAGTTTTCACCATGTTTGCCCCTTTTTTAAGTAAAAATAAGGGTACTTTGATTTCTTTCAAAAAATAGTTTAATATTAGATAAACTTATGATCCGTACATCTGATATTATTTTTTAAATAAATAAAAACATTAAAAAATTAATTAAACAAAAAACATTCCACATTGTCTTTGACCATGGCTGAGAGTCGCAAAACTCCCACGTATTAATATTCAATTAATAAGACATAAATTGGTCCCACAATTTATATGTGTTTAGTGGTTTTTTTTTTTAAATAGCTTGATGATATTTTTCAAATCTAAATGTTAAGTCATACCATCCGTTTTCATATTTTTGTCGTTCTCGAAATATTTACTTTTTTTTAATCGTCTACTTGAAATTTTGATCCGTTTTATAAAAGTCATATTGAACAAAGTTTTTTTTATCGTTCCCGTTCCAACTATCTATAGGTCCTAATCAAAATCAATCAATAAACTAACTTGTCATTACAATTGAACCCAAAACCATTTAAGCATTGGATATTTCAGTGCTAAGTTTCAACCCAATTAGAATTTGCCACTTAGTAAAACAAAATTTAAGACGATATGAGGTGTACCATACAATATATGGATATAGACAAGAGGTATAGAAAGGTAAAAAAGGCCTAACTGAGACCCCATTAGGGCCATACTCATTACTAACTACTAATTTAACACTGCGATATTTCAAGG
This sequence comes from Macadamia integrifolia, assembly GCF_013358625.1. Taxonomy (NCBI): domain Eukaryota; kingdom Viridiplantae; phylum Streptophyta; class Magnoliopsida; order Proteales; family Proteaceae; genus Macadamia; species Macadamia integrifolia. Next base: position 23,440,136 of record NC_056560.1, on the reverse strand, counting down.
TGAGGATAAGAAGGTAGAATCAACAATATTCCCTTGATTTATGCTAGAACCAAAACTCACAAAATTGCCTGTCACTGAGCTAGAAACTCACCCCTTAAGATTAAAATTTGATATATGACCAAACAATTCTAGAAATACCCAACAATCAAATTTACCACATCATATTTACCAAAAATAAAATTGCTACATCTTTTTTTTTTCCTTGTATTGTCTATCAAACTATTATCACAAATCAAAATTGCCACATTACGTTGAATATGTTCCAATCATGGTTCTGAGTGATTATCTTCTACAGTGAGTGCGGCCGTGTGGCGAGCATCAGATGATTGAGACCATTTAGGTACACGTTTCGAGGTCATCTCGACCATTGGATGCTCACCGCGCAACCGCACTCATTGCAGATGATAATTTTGCCATGGTTCTAAGTATCGATTTTGAATCTATCCTACCACATTGATATTGGCTAAGATCAATATCAATACTTGACCGATTTGGATTGGGAATCAATATCAGAACGGGGTAAAATCGTAAAAAAAAAGAAGTCTACTTTTGTGAAAGGAGCAAATTTGATACTCCCGATCGATATCGTATCGGAATTACGGATAACTAAATCCTTGATTACAAGGAAAACTAATGAATTAATTTTAATAAAAAATTCTGAAAACCTACGAATCGCCCGTCGTGTTCTTTGGGAAAGAAGAAAAGGAGAAAGAGATTGGAGATTCCCTTGCAAAGTGCCAGTTAACCAGTCACCATCCACCAACACCAAAATCACAATTCACAACAGTAAAAGAACGTTCCCACAAATCGAACAAAGAGAAGGATAATCAGACAAAAAGAAAAAATCAGAATCGATTATTAGGTTTCGTTTCCCAATCTCTGAATAAGTAGAAATGGTAACTAGATCCAATGCTGAGCTGTAAGAACTTCTCCTTGGATGGAAGGAACCAAAAACATCAGGGAATCTAATCTATTCGCCAAAAAAGTTTATTTCCACCATTACTGCATTTCCCATTTTGATAGAATAATCATAAATTGAAGGAATGAGAAAGATTCAAGGAACCCCATTCCCTACTGGCATCAAAGAAAAGACCGAAATTTCAAATTCTGCAACTGATCTTAGAACATAAATTTCTCCACCTCTTTTTCCATTTCATTTGAGATGTAATTGATAAATCCATGTTATTATCTACAGAAGTTATCAAAAATCCCCCAAATTAATGGGTAAATTCGAACAAAAATTGACATGAAGAAGGGGGCTCAGGAGAAACCAAACAAATTAATAATCTCTTAATAATAAGAACCACCAAAAACCCTAACCTTTTCGGGAGTCTTCATCTTTCTCATGGTTGACCTTCGATAACCCTAACCTCTTCTTCGGCGAGACAGGCACCGAAGATTGTGCCATCGAAGGAAATGGCTCTACAAAAGTTGCGGAAGACATCTCCATCTGTGCAATCCTCACCGCTCCGATCAACTTCTCAGGCAATTCCTCTTCCGTCTGTGCTTCTACCAAAAATCCCATATCGATCGTCACAGCCGTCACAGCCCCTAAAGTCAAACGCAAGATCGCATTCGCAATCGCCGAACTTCCAATATCTACATCGATTTCAAAGTAATTCTCTCCTATGTAATAGTTACAGGTCAAGGCCTTACCAAGCAAACAACCAGAGTAGTTTCCCACAGTTTTCCTCACGATCCATGGTCCCTTAACGATCCGATTCACGATCTTGAACCGCTGATTCCGGAAGGAATCATCGCCGTGAATGAACCGATAGAGAAGGGAACCAGGAGGGATAGGCTCTTCAGCGGCGAAATAGAAGACGGCACTGTGAGTTTCTCGGCCGGGAATTTGGAGGTTTACAGCGAAAAGAAAAGTCTTCAGCGAATTGGACCGTAAGGATTGAGCTCGACGAAGCGAGTTCATGATTCGATTGTTGGAATGGGAGAGGACATTATCGAGCTTGGCGGTGGAACGGAGCCAGTCTACGCCGGCAGGTTTCAGGAGGTAATCGCCGGAGGGGGATTTCTGGCGTTTGTTGAAGTAGTTTTTGCTCCGGAGGTTGAAGAGGTCACCTGGAGGTGAAGCCCAACCGTTGGTTCCTGTATTAAGGTCGACATGTTTTAATGATCCCCCGTTGATGGCTTCTTCTCTCCAATCGCCGGTGCATTCGCCGGATTTTGAGCTAATTCCGACGGATTCTTCGATGGAGTCGTTCGGTTCCTGCTTCGTCGGACACATTCTCTCTCTCTCTCTCTTTCTTTCGCTCCTCGTTCTGTTCTCTCTCTCTCTCTCTCTACAGCTAACTACTACTATATATTACTGAAAGAGAGTGAGACCTTTATGAAGGAGTTGGGCTAAGAATAAGGTTGCCCTTCTCCTTCTAGGAAACTACGAAAAAACCTTTTATAGGAGGAGAAGGAGTGGTCGGTCCCTCTCAGTCTCTCTCTCCACTTTGTTTCCGTGCGGCCACTGAGCTGGCGTGGCACATGCTATTACACGTGGCATGTATATATCATCCTGTTAGTTTTTATGCTAATTATGAGTTTTATGGGTTTATGAAAATGACGGAACCACCCTATGACCTTCCTCCCCGTTGAAAGCCTGTATTCCGATATCATTGTGATATTTGACAGGTCTATTTTCTTTTGTCTATAAAATCAGGTTCATTTCAACGGGTCCGGATCAGGTCCCACGTGCCATGGTAAACCCAGATGGATACCCACTCCCTAGTCCCTACTCCCTCCAGTAACCGATTACTCGTGGAATCCCCTTCCCCGTCCCACTTGGCTTCCTCATTTTCCATGTTTTAAGCATGAGAACCTTGTCTCTTTGCATTTTCCATGCCAAGACATAGAAGGCGGGATGTCAGGGCAGGGGTATTTTTTCACAGTTCCTTCATGTGTTTGCATGGGAGAAAGCAAGCGAATAGGGTTTTTTTTTTTTTTGGAAAATAAAAAGATAAAATAGTATAAGTTGACGGTTTTGGATTGACCATGGATCCAAATCCATATTCAAGTTCAATTATAAGATATAGTTTCCCTTGACCATTCGGCGAGGTTCATTCTAGAGTTGAGAACCCCTTTCCCCCCCTCAGATTTTGGTCCAGTGCCCTATGGTGAATAATCGATTTATATTCATCAGATTTTGGTCTAGCACCCTATGGTAAATAATAGATTTCTATTCATGGTGGGTTTACGGAAACTTTGGACCTTAATTATATGTCATTTTTTGTGTTAAAATATCTATGGTTTATAATTAGATTTGTAATCATAGCTTGATAGGCCACAACGATGAATAATGTGGTAAATTTGATTATTAGATATTTAGAGAAATTCTTAAGTTAATCATGTGTCAAATTAGTCTCAAATTCAATATCTACCACTCCATTATGCCATACCTCTCTCTCGTTATATACATATATGTTTTATGAATCCAAATCAGCTTCACATACGAGAGAACAACCTCGTACGTATCTAGTTCGTGAATTTAGAATCTATTACATGAAGAGAGAGAAAGTGGATTTTAAATCCATGGATTAGGGACTTACAAGATTATTCTCGTACGTAAACCTGATCCGGTCTCATGTTTTGTTGAAGTCCCATGCAATTTTATGAAGAAGAAGAGTTTGAATCAGGTTCTCGTACAAGAACTATTCTCATACGATGTATGGTCTACACTTCGAATCCACTCAATCTCTCTCTTCTTACAGCAGGTTGAGAGATTGAATGAATTTCGAGTGTTGATTAAACACGATACGAGAATCTTATCCAAGCTTGAAAAAGAATCCTAGTGTCTGGAAAAAAAAAAAAAACTAGTGTGACTCGCACAATCTCTGACGTATCGGGAAAGAAGATGGTGGGTTTCATAAATCTATCTCCAGATCCCGCGGCAACTGTAAAGCTGCATCGCATTCGCACTGCCTTATGAGCTGGTCTGAAATACCCAGTTGTTTAAAAAAATAAAAAAAAATTCCCGACAACAGTAAATAGAATTGGGATTGGGAATGGATGGCTGCCCCATTAGGAATAAGGCTAGGTGAGGATCCGGTTACTTTCCATAGACCTCAGGATCAAAGTCTGATGCTTGGATTGGGAGAATCTGGGCACGCCTTTCAAGGTCATTTGAACTGTGAGAATTTCTATTGAACTGAAAAACAAAAGAAAGAGCATGTTTGGTCGCCAACCTTGGTTCTTGGATAGTGAGTGGAATTGGAATCAGGAGTCAAGATCAATATCAATCCGGATTGCTCTAGATTGAACGTATTCACCCTTTTTTTTTTTTTAAGACATTTTTTATTATTTTTTATCCTTAAGCCATTTTAATGATCGGTATTGGATCAATCAAGACTTGAGAGTCTCAAGCTCTACATATGTAATCTAGACGATTTTGCCGATTCCGATCCAATTTTTAAAACCATGAACTCAACTGATATCAATCTACCGATCTGAACCGCCATGGATCAAAATAGATCAAGCAGATTTACCCCGACTGTTTTTACATTGGGTCATACTAGTGGGTAGGTATTGAACCGATCAAGACTTGGGATCCCTTTCCACCAATATCAATTTTATCCTGAACAAAAAAATTAAGTTCAGAGATCCTAATCTCACAGTGTTGAACTTTGATTCCTAAATTTTATTGACATTTAGGGCGTATATCATCGATCTCACTTGTGGCTTTGAGGCGTCCCATGGCCCAGCGCCTTGACTGCTATTTCGCCCACTTCAAGGTCATCCCAATTTTGGCGTCCCTCCAAAATGCCCACCTTTGTTCAGAGCTCAATTCCTTCAAGCTAAAGTAAGATTTTATTTTCCTTAATATTTTTTTTTTTCCATTATGAGAAAAAAGGTAAATTTTTATCTAGAAAGAGGCCAGTTACAAGCCAAAGCTTCAGGATCAACTAGCTGTAGCAGTCAAGGAGTGAAGTGAGGCCACATTGTCCTACACCGGATGGTTGTGGCCTCTCCAAACAAGGGTGTCAATAATGCCGTTAACTGCCCTTAAAATATAGCAAAAGGAAGCAACAATGGGAAGAGAACAGACAACTTGAATTTCTTTAATAATTTGATAAACCTCCAAAGGAGCTTTGCTGTCAAGATTTGAGAGTAATTGAACCACTCCTAAGTTGTTAGGATATTAGATATTTGACCTCCCAATTTGAGAATTGTATTTTATTTCTAGAGACTCCAACTATGTTGTAGATGCTCTAGCTCGGCAGGCCCTTCCGGCCTGTCCATACTGTGTAGGACAGATTAGCTACTTTCACTCTGTGGCTGAAAGATATTTTTGTACTCTTTACTCTTTCTCCCACATGCCCTAAACGGATTATTGAATATCTCCCATTGCTACCCAAAAAAACACATCTTTTCACCACTTTCAGTAAATTTCTAAGGAGATTAACAATCTGCTAACTTCTTAACTCGGTAAGGCTTTGTTTTGTGTGTGTAAACCATTTTCCACTCCTTGGTTATTTATGTAATTCAGATAACTTGCATTGGATAAACTTTGTTAATTCAGATAACTTGCGCACATCCAACAGCTTGAACCATGGCTGATTTTGGAATGATCTTCTAGTGTGATATGTATCATACACAGATCTATAATAAGAATGTGTTTGGTTACATAAGTCGTTAGAAAGTTTTTATAGTGAAACACGATTCTCATTTTTTTTAAATTGTTTGGTTGTTTTTTGAGTTGGTTCTACTTAGAAATACTAATTCATTTGAAACACCTTGTAAAGCTAAATGTGATTCATCTGAGAAATAAGGTAAATAGCAAAACTTATATTTAACACACATAATCCTAACCCTTACATAAATAGTCCACATTAAGTGGTGATTCAAAATAATCACAAAAATCGGGATGGGTAACCAAACAGTTTTCTGAAAAATCTTAAAAATAAATACAATTCAACAGAAACACTATATGAACTCATTGCCGAATCCGAAATAAAACTACAATGAATTATGTAACCAAACATATCCTAAAGTTCTCTAGAGTAACTATAGAAAGAAAATTTGAACCTCAATACGCAAGACAGGTGACAGTGCAAATCCGACAGCACGCCTGTTGAGATCTGCGCCCGGGTGCTCCAGGCCTGCACAGCCACCCCTGACCCAAAAAACATACCAAGTATCCAAACCCAGATATTCCCTACCAGATTGTGAACCTTGCGATGTAATTCCTGCTTACCACACAAGCCCAAGTCTCTCAGATAGGAGATTCTTCATTTTTTCCTCCATGAAGTGGACAAAATCATCATAGGAGACAGCTAACTGTAAGATTGTTCAATTGCAACCTAGTGGTCGTGGATTCGAAACAGGAAACAACCCTTCAATGAAGCAAGGTTAAGGCTGTGTATACTACAACCCCCCAGACCCCAGAGTGCCCGGTGCACTGGGTACGCCCTTTTTGAACTGGACAAAATATCCTCTAAAGTTATCAAACAACCTGGTTACCTTCTCCTCTGCACTCAAAAATACTACCTTTACAACTTTACGTCATAGTGAAATCTCCATTGGACAGCTTCAGAAACTTAACTGGACATTTCTCCTATCTGTGAGGAGCACCCAAATTTTGCATCTTATTTCAATTAAGCACCTCCATCAGGCTTTTAAGAACTTGTTAAAGAGATCACTAAAATGTTTCTGAATCCAAAAGAATAGCAGTTTATAATTAACATGGGGCCAAAAAAAAAAAGGTAGTACGAATCCCACGGGATCCACATTGAATTAACATTCAATGGCAACTGAACTGCCAATCCCCCCCCCTTTTGCCCCCCCCCCCCCTTTTGTAATTTACAAAGAGAAGTCAAATAAGAATAAGACAAGAAGTAGTGTCACTTAAACATCCATTAAGCACCCAAATTGGACAGCTAAATCTCAAAATGCTCACACATTTTAATATGACCAGTATAAACTCCAAATCAACAAAGACAAGCTATTGGCTAAATATTCATAATTTACCAAATTACTCATCCAATGATGATGAATTTTCTGTTGCAGGCAGCGATTGAACAGCCTCCAGGTAATGGCCCAAGATAAAACTAAGGACAAACAGAGGGAGGGACTCTGGTGGGTAATAATGGATCTGAACTTAAATCTAAGGTTCAAACAACAGGAAATAATGGATGAAATTTTAAATTGATATAATAATTAATTAATAGAACAAAGAGGAAATTGTTAGAACAGGAGGGAGGGAGGGAGAAAACCGGGTACCGTTGGGTCTTGAACAGAGAAAATAGGAGATAGTAGAGGAGAATACTATAGAGTAGGAGAGTTTCAGAAGCAATTTTCCATTGATAGAAGAGATGATAAAATATGGAAGAATTTTATGAGATAAAATAGGGAGGAAAAGTAGAGAATGGAAAGCTATACTAAGGAAGGAGATATTATCATGAAAGCAAAGAAAGAAAAGTATTCAGCTACACAAAGCAACCTCAGGGCACAACAGCAACAACCAATTCTTATCCAAACAAAATCAAATAAATCATTTTGAAAGGGGAGGGGAGATATACAGAGAAGTATCTCTGAACCGACAGGATACCCTATGCCCCCCGTCGCAGATTTTTATATTAATTTTTTCCATTTCCTCAAAAAATTGAATATAAGAATCAGTGTGAAGGAGCGTAGGGTACAGATGCAGATTGAGATTTGAAAGAAGAGGAGGATAACTAACAGTAGACCTGGGTTGTTCTTGGACCAGTTCCTGGACCAAATTAAACCCAAACCAGATCTTGTGGCGCCCAGCTATTAGAGGTTGTGAGGGTCAGATTCCTATATTTTAGGATCTTATTTTGACTAAACTTTAGTGATATCTTTTCAGTTTAAGAAATTGTAATCAAGCAGAGCCTCTATTATAAAGCCCATCTGTTATTAAATCTCCTTTACAATGCCTTTTGAGCCACTGAAACGCAAAGAGAACCATCAAATAATAGAGAGAGAAGGGGGCAGGGGGTAGGCAAATGTGCATTAGGGACAACAATCTCTATTTGCAGGCAATCTAAGTAACAGAAAACAATCCCCTTCTAACGTGCAACTAATGGGAGCCTATAGAAACTAGAATCACAACGTTGAACCATAATTAAGAGGTTTTCTATATCTCATATCAGGTGAACCGAATGAGGACAGAACTCAGATTGAGTGTCCAAGTTAAGGTGGTGAACAAACACTCAGAACCAAGTCAGAACCTCCCAAAGAATAGAAATTGATGCTGGAATTAGAAACCAAAACTTGACAGAAAATAGCGACTGATGAAATTAGAAACTAAACTGACAACAGAAACAGATTACAGAAATAGTAGCCGATTATGAAATTTCCCAAATCAGAAACTGAACTTAGAAACCTGCAAAAGCTATGTTAAGAAAATTGAAACCCAGTTAATCAGAAATTAGAAAGTCGAAGTTTAGAAACTGAAGCTGAAATTATTGCCCCTTGTTACTGGATGATTTGATCCTGCTGTTGGACTGCAGTTAGACAAAAGAGGGAATGATCACAAAATACAGTGGAAAAATCTGTTATTACAATGGAAAACAGTCCACGACCTAGTTGCGGATCTGCAACCAGATTTGACTACAAGATTTGAGAGGAAAGGTTAATGGCAGTAAAGTGATCAGAACAGAAGAATAATATCAAATAAAATGAAGGAACCTTTACCAATAGCAGGAACAAGGAAATCAAGCAATAACTTGATCTTTGAATAGTAGAAGATAATGGAAGGAAGAATGATATGCAACTATCTCACTTACTACAGTGACGGCATCCCTGCCAACTCCAGCCTTGGCATCCCACTAAGGTTTCCCTACTACATCCCACAGTAGAGCAGTTTTGCATCCCACAAAACCATGCTTCATCTCTCACAGAACTCAAAAAGTCAAGGCTAAATTATTTATCAAATCAATGGTAGTGGACCTTGGTGCAACGGTAAGGTTGCTCTATCGTGGCCAAGTGGTCACAGGTTCAAATCACAGAAACAGCCTCTCCACACAGCAGGGGGTAAGGCTGCTTACATTATGACCCTCCCCAGACCCCGCAGTGGCGGGAGCCTCTGGGTACACCCCTTTCTTTTAATGGCAGTGGGTATGATCCCTACTCTTTATTTATAACTTCATGGAAAGGAAATCCCCATGTATAGTAGGGAGAATCCCTAACAACTTGAACCCTCTTCAAAATAGAAGCTATTCTAGAACATTTCAAAATAGAAACAAACTACTTAATCCCCCCGTATAGGACTTTAATCCCTAATTGATGCAGTTGCACGATGGACTTAGGAAAGAAATATCTATTGATTTGATTTTCTATTGTTTTAGAATTAATTTCTTTTTAAATTAGCTAGCTTCTAATTTTAGAATAGTTTCCATTTTCAAGTAGTTTCCATTAATTGTTTGATTTTTCCTTTATATTAGTCATGTAATAGAGAATAACTCAGTTTTTTAGATTTGATGAATAGAAACTTGGTTGAAAATTTCTTTGGTTTTGAAACCATGGCTGCCGACCCCTTTTTTTCTCCCTCTCTGAAATCTTCTAATCTCTTCTTTTCCCTCTCCTATTTTCCTCTTTAGTTCTTCTTCATCTCCATTACTTTCTCCTTTATTTCCTTTCTTTTTTATTTTCTCAACTGATGGATACTATTCATCGTCTCTGCTGGGCAGTGATACCTAACACAAACAAGAGCTTGTTGCATCCTTGTTCTGATACCACTTGATGCGGATCCGGGTTCCAAGAACAAAAATTGGATCGCTTAGGGCCCACAATAAAGTAGTAAATTCAAAATATAAGGAGTAATGGCAGTTCTGTAATTAACTGAAACTAAAGGGAGGTGGCAGTTTAGTAATTACAAGAAACCTAGAAAGGATTGGCAGACTTGTAAATAAAAGGGATCTTAAAAGGAGGAAAGGAGGTTAAAGTAACTGATGGGATATGAAGGGGATTAGAATTATAGACCAGGGGTAGTCTTGGAAGCAATTATTGGGTATGGGTAAGTAGTAAATAAAGGTGGAATGGAAGGGGTATTAATATGGAGGTAAAACAAAAGAGGGACTTTTACACAAAAGAACAAATACTAAAGGGGGGTATAATGGGGAAAAACCAAATTAAAGGGTTTTAAACCACAACTCACAAGTCTTTCTTCTTCTTCCTTGGATCCAAAACAAGGGCGGAAAGGTTGGACAGCTTCAAATCAATAGAAGTTCCTCTGCAGGTCTCGGTTTGCTCTGAAACTTCAAGCGAGGATTCCCAAGGAGGAGCTCTAACAAACCCACAAAACTAACCTTGGAATCTGCAGGTTGGAAGGCTGCGGGAGGAACCTGAAAAAAGGACCTGGAGACAGCCTGGGGTTCAAACCTGAAACCAGTCTTGTAACCCACCACAGAGGAGGACTTTGGAAGTGATCCTCTAGGGTCTGAATCGCCTTCAAGGTAGGAGCCTTTAACCAAAATTTCAAAGTCAACTGGTACAGAACAAGGATGCAACAAGCTCTTGTCTGTGTTAGGTATCACCACCCAGCAGAGACGATGAACAGTATCCAACAATTGAGAAAAAAAAAAAAGAACGATGAACAGTATCCAGCAGTTGAGAAAATAAAAAAAAAAAAGAAATAAAGGAGAAAGTAATGGAGATGAAGAAGAACTTAAGAGGAAAATAGGAGAGGGAAAAGAAGAGATTAAAAGATTTCAGAGAGGGAGAAAAAAAGGGGTCGGCAGCCATGGTTTCAAAACCAAAGAAATTTTCAACTAAGTTTCTATTCATCAAATCTAAAAAACTGAGTTCTTCTCTATTACATGACTAATATAAAGGAAAAATCAAACAATTAATGGAAACTACTTGAAAATTGAAACTATTCTAAAATTAGAAGCTAGCTAATTTAAAAAGAAATTAATTCTAAAACAATAAAAATCAAATCAAAAGATATTTCTTTCCTAAGTCCATCGTGCAACTGCATCAGCTCTCCCGATCTTAAAAGAACTCGACTCCGTCGAGTTAGGTCGTGCTCCTAAGATACCCTTGTAAGTTGCTCGTTGATGAGGTGGCACGTATCTCGAAGCAAAAGATGGGAACATAACACTTAGAGGAGGGAGAGTAGGCTGACGTGTCACTAGAGCAGGAGTCAGCCGGCGACGTGGCATGTCTGATAATGCGTGTGACCTCATTAAGTATATACGACCTCCTTACTTCACCTTGATGGTGTTCCGTGCACCATCATAGAAAATGCTTGTATGTCGCCCTAGAAGAATGTCACAGTGTGCCAATGGGGTAACCAAACAGGTGACATAGTACTGTATCGGCCCAAACTGTAAGTGTACTCGAACAACTGCAGTGGCCTCTTCTCGAGTTGTGGGTCCAAAATCTCGCACGTGAATCTTCTTGAAAAGTTGCTTCTATGGAAGGTTGTGTGCTTGAACAAATTCAGCAGATATAAAATTTGCTTCTGCCCCAGTATTAACAATTGCATGAACATCAATAGGGTCGGAGCCGTGCAGGAGAGTACCCTTCTGTCTGAAGAGAGGAGCCTTATCAACTAGTTTATTCGAAAAAGATGAAAGGCTAGCTGAATGAGCTTCTACATCCTCATCTTCACAATCGACAATATCATCGTCATCGAGGGGATAAGGATATAAATGAGATTCATCTTCAATCTTCTTTGTCGACTTCAAGAAACAAACCAGCAACGAGTGATGCGATATATCAGTGGGTTAAGTACTGAGATTCGACTTGAGTTGGTTAAAACTGATTTCAGGTCTATTGATGTGGCAGCAGCTAATGCCAAGACAGCTGAAGAGAAGTCCATTTATTGGAAGGGTATGGCAAGTCACATCACCCATGCTGAGTTGCGCAAAGTGTATCGCGAGTTAGCCGAGAACCAACAGAATATTGATGCTAGGCTTGAGAGGACTAAAGCCAAGTTTGACAAATTTATGGAAGAGATGACTGCCTTTATGAAGAGGTCCGACAAGCGAGCTAAAGAAGGATCCTCTACATTACCTCCTCAGCTCAACACTTTATGGATCGAACATACACCTCAGAGGCAGCAACTTGATCCAGTTGTTCCTCAGGATGTTACTCAGCAATTTTCTGATAGAGATTATGGCATCAAAGTTGAGGTTCCCCAGTTCAGTGGTGAAAAGAGACCTAAGGAATTTCTTGACTGGCTTACCAAAGTGGAGAGAATTTTTGGATATGTCTCTTCCAGACGTGAAGAAGTGTGAACTCATCATCACCAAGTTTATTAGGTATGCATGTTCATGGTGGGATGATGTACTACATGCAAGGTTTGTCAGAAGACTTGGACCCGTTACCAATTGGGAGGTCATAAAGCAGATCCTAACTGAAAATTTTGTTCCTCTTAATTATGAAAAGGTAATGTTCCATAAATTACTTAACTTGCAACGAGGGAACAAAGATGTTGAATCCTACACCCTTGAGTTCCACAAGTTGTCTTCAAGGTGTCGACTTCAAGAAACAGACCAGCAACGAGTGATGCGATATATCAATGGGTTAAGTACTGAGATTCGACTTGAGTTGGCTAACACTGATTTCAGGTCTGTTGATGTGGCAGCAGTTCATGCCAAGACAACTGAAGCGAAGTCCATTTATTGGAAGGGTATGCTCAAGACTTCTTCAGTTTATAGACCTCCACCACGTATGGAGGAAAAGAAGCCTGAAGCTCGTAGAGTTGAAGAGAAAAGGTAAGAGTTCAACAAGGATAGTGTCGGGGTGAAGAATATCATATGCCATAGTTGTGGCGAGAGGGGTCACTATTCCAACAAATGTCCCAACAGGACTCGTTCTGTGAACGTAGCAGAGAAGCAGTCGACAAAGAAGAGTGAAGATGAATCTCATTTATATCCTTATCCCCTCGAGGACGATGATATTATCGATTGTGAAGATGAGGATGTAGAAATTCATTCAACTAGCCTTTCATCTTTTTCGAATAGACTAGTTGATAAGGCTCCTCTCTTCAGACAGAAGGGTACTCTCCTGCACGGCTCCGACCCTATTGATGTTCATGCAATTGTTTATACTGGGGCAGAAGCAAATTTTATATCTACTGAATTTGTTCGAGCACACAACCTTCCACAGAAGCAGCTTTTCAAGAAGATTCACGTGCGAGGTTTTGGACCCATAGCTCAAGAAGAGGCCACTGCAGTTATTCGAGTACACTTACAATTTGGGCCGATACAGTACCATGTCACCTGTTTGGTTACCCCATTAGCACACTGCGACATTCTTCTAGGACGACCTTGGCAGCGACATACAGGCATTCTCTATGATGGTGCACGGAACACCATCAAAGTGAAGCAAGGAGGTCGTATGTACTTAATGAGGTCACACACATTATCAAACAAGCCACGTCGTCGACTAACTCCTGCACTAGTGACACGTCAGCCTACTCTCCCTCCTATAAGTGTTATGTTCCCATCTTCTGCTTCGAGATACGTGCCACCTCATCAACGAGCAACTTACAAGGATATCTTGGGAGCACGACCTAACTCAACGGAGTCGAGTTCTTTTAAAACCGGGAGAGCTGATGCAGTTGCACGATGGACTTAGGAAAGAAATATCTATTGATTTGATTTTCTATTATTTTAGAATTAATTTCTTTTTAAATTAGCAAGCTTCTAATTTTAGAATAGTTTCCATTTTCAAGTAGTTTCCATTAATTGTTTGATTTTTCCTTTATATTAGTCACGTAATAGAGAAGAACTCAGTTTTTTAGATTTGATGAATAGAAACTTGGTTGAAAATTTCTTTGGTTTTGAAACCATGGCTGCCGACCCCTTTTTTTCTCCCTCTCTGAAATCTTCTAATCTCTTCTTTTCCCTCTCCTATTTTCCTCTTTAGTTCTTCTTCATCTCCGTTACTTTCTCCTTTATTTCCTTTTTTTTTATTTTCTCAACTGCTAGATATTGTTCATCGTCTCTGCTGGGCGGTGATACCTAACACAGACAAGAGCTTGTTGCATCCTTATTCTGATACCACTTGACTCTGAAATTTTGGTCGAAGGCTCCTACCTTGAAGGCGATTCAGACCCTAGAGGATCACTTCCAAAGTCCTCCTCTGTGGTGGGTTACAAGACTGGTTTCAGGTATGAACCCCAGGCTGCCGCCAGGTCCTTTTTTCAGGTTCCTCCCGTAGCCTTCCAACCTGCAGATTCCAAGGTTAGTTTTGTGAGTTTGTTAGAGCACCTCCTTGGCAATCCTCGCTTGAAGTTTCAGAGCAAACCGAGACCTGCAGAGGAACCTCTATTGATTTGAAGCTGTCCAACCTTTCCGCCCCTGTTTTGGATCCAAGGAAGAAGAAGAAAGACTCGTGAGTGGTGGTTTAAAACCCTTTAATTTGGTTTTTTCCCATTATACCCCTCAAACCCCTTGAGTTGTGTCCTTTAGTATTTGTTCTTTTGTGTAAAAATCCCTCTTTTGTTTTATCTCTATATTAATACCCCTTCCATTCCACCTTTATTTACTACTTACCCATGCCCAATAATTGCTTCCAAGACTACCCCTGGTCTATAATTCTAATCCCCTTCATATCCCATCAATTACTTTAACCTCCTTTCCTCCTTTTTAGATCCCTTTTATTTACAAGTCTCCCAATCCTTTCTAGCTTTCTTGTAATTACTAAACTGCCACCTCCCTTTAGTTTCAGTTAATTACAGAACTGCCATTACTCCTTATATTTTGAATTTACTACTTTATTGTGGGCCCTAAGCGATCCGATTCCTGTTCTTGGAACCCGTATCCGCATCACTAATATTTATGCTTATAGAATTGGAATTGGCCCATTACAACAGTAAACACAAAAATATAAAGCCCATGGCCTATACAACCCATTTGGCACTCAAACTAAGCCTATTAATCCATTCTTAGCCCAGTTTGATAGCCTGGTTTGCTGCTGGCCAACTTGTTTTTTTGAACTAGATCAGTAACAGACTTTCACAGTTACCCAAAGCTTTCGAGCAGAGCAAAATTATAAGATTGTTGGGATGCCAAATGCTGCTGAGTTATTGATACCAGTCACCAGTGAGGGAACAATGCCAAATCCGTTCCAAGTTCCTGCACTCTAATGGGCTTGTTTTCCCTCCAGTGTGAGGATGCACAGACAAATTATATCATAGGTACAGGTGCTGCCAATTCACTGACAAATTACCTTTTCATTTCATTCCTCCTTTCTGTTTTTAGTCCTCAAATGGAACTGGGAAGATTTGCTAAAGAAAATAAATAAACATAGAAGGAACTTGAAGAAAAACTAGAAGATTTAGAATGTCAACCATAGACAACCAAACTGTTGATTACTTGATTTTCAAAATACAAACACACATATTGATGCAAAATACACCTATAATATCCTCATATTACTTAGTCCTTGCTTTTCCTACTATCTTCTTAGCTTCAATTCTAGTGAATGTCGTTTTCCTTCAGATTTGCCTACAACTTCTTTAAAAATATTCTTAGTATATGTAGTTATCTTATTCCACACATATTACTGTCTCCATCAAAGTCCCACCTTCTTCGTCTTACGAATTTATCAGAAAATGTTTTCAAGTTGTTTTCCATTTAAGTTCCACCCTCTTTATCCTATAATCCCACATTTCTTATGATTCAACCTTTTAAAGCACATATCAATAACCACAGTTAAGTTCTCCCTTGGTATAACCTTACAATCTTTACATGATAACCCATCTATCCTTTTAGTTAGAAAGAAATCTATTTGGCTACTATTTTGCCCGCTTTTGGAGGTTATTAAATGTTCTCTCTTTTCAAAGCATGTTTTTACTATTAATAAATCATAAACCACAGCAAATTCTAAAACTGAAGTCCGTGTGTCATTCCTTTCTCCAAAACCATATCCTCCACCATCTCTTCTAACAAGTCCAATTAGATCTCGCCCTATAATAATCTTTTTCTCCTTGACTGATTGATTGAACTAATCATTCATGTGTTCCCAAAACTGTTTCTTAATATTTTCATCCAATCCTACTGGGGGTGCGTAAGCTCTAACTAAATTGATTACCTCTTTTTCTAACACAAGTTTGATGGATATTATCCTATTAGTAATTATTTTAACATCCACAACATCATTTTTTTAATCTTCATCAACTACTATTCCCACCCCAGTACTATTATTTTTAAACCCAGTATACTAAAGTTTATACTCATTTAATTCTTTAGCTTTCTTACCCTTCCATCTAGTATCTAGTATACAAGCTATGTTAAGTGTTCTTCTTCTCGTTATATCTAGCAAATCTAAACTCTTTACTGTCAAATTCCTAAGCCCCAAGATGCTAAAAAGATAAGTAATTGTCAACAACTAAGAAAGAGTGGTAAGCCTGTGGTGCGCATAACCCATTTCCCTCTAGTGGATTTTCTCTTTCATATTTTGATTAAAACCAACAAAAAATAATTTAATTTTTACAAAATCTTTTAACTCAGGTGGTATTTTTCCTACCCCATATGGCATGATTTAATAAGTATAGATATGGAACTGAATCCAAGTAAACATATCACTCAAGAAACACAGTTTTTTCATTTAAAATATATTCCACATGGCAATTCAGATGTGTTGACATGTTGTGGACAAGTAGACCCCAAGGTCCCCTGCTCATGTCAAGTTTCACCCAAACAGGTCCGCCAAGTGGAAAAATAAGACTTTAAAATTCAGCAGAAAATAATTATTGAAATTTTTAGGCCTGAAATTTGACAAGTGGGTAATTCAAGTCGTTCCCATGGTATCCAAAAGCCAGAATTCCCACATCAACCTTGCACATGGCACAAACAAGGTTCTCCTCCATAAATTCCTTTTAGTCGACCAATCCAGGCTTGCCTTTTCTGCCCAGTCACTTTTGTAGAGGCTTTCCCTTTTCCCAACTACAAAAATTACCTCCACGGAAGAAATTCTCTAAATTTGATTGAGAGACTAAAATAAGTGATAAACCTATACGGATACATACACACATAGACATGGACATGGAAGGTCGGATACAACCTCTTTATTTGAATATCCTCTAAAGAAGAGGATCCCAAGTGACTATACCAGTAAAAGGAGCCCTAACTTTGGGAATATATGATGCCCACAGCCCCACATTATGAAAGGTACTTCCATGACCTTGCCTCTTCAAATTAGAAAAAATTAAATTGTATAGGTGAAAGAGCAAGCCAATGGTCAAACCAAAGGCAACAAAGACATGTATACTTCAGTTTACAAATAAGAAACTTGTATACTTAAGCTTAAATCTATCATAATATATGTTAGTACGTGTCCTAAGGAAAAGAAGCTACAAGGAATTTAGTATAGTAGGAAACATCAAAGTAGTATCACACTAGAATCTGCTGCCAAATGGAATGAGAAGAGGGGGGAGGGGGGAGGGGGGAGACCAGGAAGCGAGAGAAATATGTTCAGCTGCTTATGGCAGAGATACCCTCAGTTGTCAAAACATGTGTGTCTGCCTACGTCAACACAAAAACACCATACTGTGGAGACATGAGACATCTACAAAGGGGAAGTGCCAATTTATCATAGCTTATTTAGTTATTTGTATTTCCATTTAGTAATTTTCCTTTTCTAATTTCATCTTTAAGGTGGATATCATCAGAAGACTTATACTTCAGAATAAGAATATGGTCATTCATGTCAATACCATGAGTACTGAAAGAACAAAGTTGCAACGAAGAAACAAAAAAAAAAAAGGAAGGGAAATTAGGGTTGCTGCAAAATGTGTAACCGTCAAAAAACTGTGCAATCTTAGCAGTGATACATACACATTTCTTTACTTCTGAGCTGGCCATAGGACTCCTAAATTATCAAATCCCATAAATAGTTTACTGCCATTAATAAGAAACCATAGAAGCTAGCAATCAAAAACCAACTCCACCATGACCCTCCTAATGAGTGCCTCGACAATGAGAAGCTGTTTATATCTATGGATAACAAATATATATTTGAGATATGCAGCTGTTTAAATCTGTAGGATAACAAATATACATTGGGACATGCAGTAATTATAACTATATTACGAGTTAATTAAAAAAAAAAATCAACACCAAACAATACATTCCAGTGAGGAGCTGATCTTGGTGAAGTTTATGAACAATACCACAAAACTATATTTGCAATAAAACACACATCGCTGATCTTTCATCTACACATCTACATCGTTCAAACAAGACAATAGAAGAAATTAGATGGAGAGGGAGGAGGCTAGGCCAAAGATCTGTACATGGTGTGAGAAAAATTGATGGCTCCCAGCTCTGAGGCCTTTCTACACAGGCGGTATGTTGGAGAAAGAAAACCCTTTGTATCCCTTGTAAGCATAGTAAGCGATCCGTGTATAATAGAACCCCGGCATGAAGAGAACCGAACCCAAAACCGCGAAGAAAATCCCTATAATAACAAAGACCCAAATCAACAAATCCAACCAGAAATGTAAAGGAGGGAATGCAAAAATCTAAAATCTAAGCTAGGGTTTCATTTACCGTGAGCTCTGTCTCCGCCAACCTTATTGTAAGCCATGAAAATCCCCATAATGATACCCAGAGTTCCAAAAATGAGCAGAGAGACAGCTAGGGCAATTTCCTTGATCGGAGGTCGGTTATGGACGACGTAAGAATTCTCCATCATTATGTCCTCGTCTGAGATCGAAAAGGCATGATCTACGTACGCCATCGGACAAGCTTCAACTGGCAGAAATTAATCCACTGCTTAGGCTATAGAGAAAAGGGATTGATTATCAATTTTTTCAGATTTATAATGTAAGCTTTGGAAGAAACAGAAAGGAAATTGGGTTTGAAATATCAAAGAAAAGATGTTCCAGAAAGATAAAGATGAAAGACGGCAACAGTGGCGTGAAGACACCGGCTCCTCTTTTACTCCGTCACTGATGCGTAACGCGCACTCTTTGCCTTGGGTGACACTCTATGTTTTTTGGGGAGGGGTATGAAGGGGATTCGGCTCGGCTCCAACCATACTCCAATGAATTTTCATAAATCAACACGTGGCACTTTTTCAATCCCACGGTCCTGAACAAATAACCCATTTGATTGGTTGACAGAATACAAGACCCGATCCATGAAAAAACACGAGATGCCCGATCCGAAAGGGGTTCCTCGATTTTCAGTCTCCGACCTTTCCCTCCCAGGAAAAAAACCCTAGAGAAATCATTGCAGTTTTATAGAAGAGAAAGAGGAGGAGAAGGAAATCAAATCGTGATAGGGGTGAAAAGATGAACCCGATTAAAGATGACCAATGAGACTGGGGGAAAATATTGTCATACGACTCGGTTTGACATTTTATAGCCCGTTTAGAATTTGTTTAGAACCCGATTACTAAATCCGACACATTTGAAGATTGTTTAAAGTCCGATTATAACATGTATATAGATAAATATGTTCTTAGATCGTTTAAAGCCCAATTAAAGCCCATTTAGTCTGATTAAAGACGAGTATGATAAACTATTTATAAATGAGACCATGCCTAGCATGTGAAGATCAATTACTTAAATAGGCTGGTCATATTGCAAGGTCCGAAAATGGGGAAGCCCGATTAAGCCTGACCGATTTACACCCTTAGGTTCTTGAGCCACTAGGGGCATTGTATGATCATGGTAAGTTTAAGGTCAGTCCCTAATACCGATATTATGTGATATTGGTAGTTTTTAGGAAAAATTGTCTGATACTATTGATACGGGTCAATACTCGATACTAATCACAATCCACTAATACCCAATAATTGAAATAAACTAGAGGGGATGAATAGGTTATATTAGTGGATTTTAAAAATCTTTGGTTTAAAGTGTCCGAGTGATTGCAAAATAAAAAATGTGGAATAAGAGAAATAAACACAATCACACAAACACAAGGGGTTATAGTGGTTCAACTCAATTCGAGTCTAGTCCACTATCTACAAATTCCACTTATAAGGTATTTCACTAGCTCTTTCATTTCAGTATAGTCAGTAGGGAGGAAAATCTTTACATAATATTTTTAGGGTAAGAGGATCCGTACAATCTTTTTCACATGTAGAGAAGGACTTTACAACTCTTTGAGGATAAGAGGATCCTACACAATACCGAAATACAATCTAGGTTGATGCATACTTACAACCGTCTAACACTAGAGTTGCCTAACTCTTTGGACTAATACAAAATTAAAAGTAGGAATGAGAATACTCTTTGGTTACCTCTTTGTGTGGTGCAATGATGGAATGCAAGAATGAGAATGATACTGATGCACCTTTATATATAGTCTTCATTGTCTTGATGAATCAATTGATGAGTGGAAAACTTTGAGTAGACTCTTGAGCTTCACTTGTAATGAGGAGACATGGAGTTAACCAATAATTAAATAAATGTGTAAAGTATTTTGTCTTCCAAAAGTTCTTGCAAAGTTGCTCTAATGCTTGGTATTAATTTGTTAACTAATTAAAAGCATAGTGATATTTATAGGTGAGATTAGTTGGCAAAAATAGGTAGAAAATCTCACTCAAACGATCACTTTTTGGGTCTATCAACAGACCGAATAGACACTGGTTGATCGAGGCTTTCAACCGGTCGATCGCCTATAGGCTCGGTCACTCTCAAATTTGACGGATTATGGGAAATCTGATATGTCATCAGTATTTGGGCCATAACTTTATCGTCCGAGATCTGATCGGCCTGATTCTAAATGAGTTGGATTTGTCCCTTTAATATCTACAAACTTTCATGAAGGGCATATCTCCTGATACCTAATTTTAGGTTGTCCAAAATTCCCTTGAGTGAGGTAATTGCTGATTTCTTAGAAATTTCCTAAGTCATGTTATTCTTAAAATGTTCCTAACCACCTTTAGATCTTTACAATTGGTCAAAGGTACATCCTAAGGTCATTCTAAGATGCATGAATGCAGTGCATGATATGTGAGTGCATATTTACATAATCAAGATGCATTTACAAAATAAAGACTTAATTTATCTTGGAAGAGCTTCTTCAACATTCTTCAGGTTGGTCTTGCAATGCTTGACACTTTTCCATCTTCTATCAAGTCTTCAAGAAGTCCTTGTCTTGAGATGTCTTCTTGAAATGTTCTTCATGTCTTAATATCTTGAGACTTTGATTCTTGGTGTGTGACACTTGAGAGTCCTTCAAAACCAATGCCTTACACCAAACGCCGCTCAACAATGTATGGTTAAATTCATATTTGTTTGTTATTATCAAAATCGACTTAGGAGTGTGGGCATATCCCCAACAATAACTTACACCATGGATACTTAGCACATGAGATGAGGTCTCCCTATCTTCCACCGTCTGATATACTATTTTATTGCACCTAATTAGTGAACTTCTATGTGCCACTTGCTCAAAGAACACTTTTCCTTACTCTATACATATTGTGTATTTCAATTTATTAGATTAAAATTAGTGTTTGAATATGTGACATGTTCTTTGAGTTCTAAATGGACAATTTTCCGTTGGAGAGGATTAACCTTAAAAAAAAAAAAAATTGCATTATTTGCTTGTGATTTTCACCATTGTTGATGGTTGAAAATTTTCTTATAATAATTTGATTAGTTTCAACGTTTTTCGAACAACTTTGTTTTTATTAGAGAAACCTTGATGTTGTTCTGGGAAGGAGTTTCTCTGTTTTTTGGTTTTGTAAATCCATTGAGAGAATTGAAGCGATGAAGATCCATCAAACTCTAAAGAAATGGTACATTGATCACGTTCAAGTATGACAACGATTCAGCAATGGCTGCTTGCAGCCTTCAATAGCAACCCATGAAAGATTCATGGATCAGAAAAATGGATCAAACTATCATGCCCGTCATAGACAGTTGCCTCCTTGCCAGGAGTTAGTTATATTATTAAAATCCCTTGAAACAAAAAAAAAATAAAAAAAATACAAGACTCAATTCGGGCAACTCATTGGAGTAAACTTGATTTTCTAATTATGATTCCGATTAATCTGGGATGTAGTTAGCTAATTTGGTAATGGAAAATATGGTAAAAGAATGCAAAGATGTTTTTTTTTTTATGTTGAAAGAAAAATTAGAT
>NC_056560.1:23414969-23418094 GCF_013358625.1 Macadamia integrifolia | reverse complement strand
AAAAAAAAAAAAAAAACTGCTTTTATATGTTAGTGATATGAAATGATACTTAAGTGACATACCAACTCAAGATCATCTCCTTAATCCAAACAATGTGTTCCTATGGATGCACTCCCATACATGTATATATCAAATTCCCATATATAACTGAAACAATGTACCCTTAAAAAATTCAGAAACAATTAGATATATAGGAGTAAACACAGAAGACATTTATAGTCTTATCAATTTAAAATACCAACAATCAATTCGAAGGTTTACAACTATCTAGACACTTCCTTATTAGTGTTCCTCTACAACACATTGATGGTAAACTAATACAACTACTACTACTCATTTAGATCTCTTCCCGAAAACATCTGATGGGGATGTGGCAAACATCAATTGTACGAATAGGGGAAATTCTACCGAAGCATATATAATGATTGGGATACTTGATAGGGAGACAATTGGAAAGGAGACCCATAGACGATTGTAGTGAAGCATAAATAATGTAGCTGCTACAAATGCTATCATCATCCCCACTATAGAGATGAAGAGAAAGAAAAGACCCAACATCAACATCCGAGGCAAAGTCGACAAGAAGTCTTCTTCAGCATATCGTGAAGTAATAATGGCTAGAAACATCAACATTGAAGCGACTGAAGAGCAAAGTGCTAATATATTTGATATGACAAAAACTATTGGAAACTTGCCTTGTATGTAATTATTGGGTTCTCCACCTCCTGTATGACCTGGTACAGTAAACACTGCTGCAAACATAACTGTAGTGATAAGTGTTGCTACCACCATGCATTGTGTTGCTGTATCCTTCATCCATGCTGCTCCATCTTTTACTAGTTATTTATGATTCTCTGTGAATAATACTCTTGGTGTCTTCTGATCCTTGTTTTCAAATAATTCATGGGCAGATGGCATAATACTTCCCACTTCCTAAAATGAAGAGAAAAGGCCGAAGTATTAAAGTTAATACACACACACATAAAGAGTATTGAGATAGTCCCACATAAACTGTGGATATCTCAACTATCATGTATAAGAGCCACAAGAGGCCACCCCACTTCAAGCCAATTGATTTTAGGATGGAAACTTTAACAAAGAGAAAAGGTCGAAGTATTAAAATCAACATGCACACACATATACATACACATATACATGAAGAGAAAAGACTGAAGTATTAGAATGAAGATAGTTTGGTATCCTACCAGCCTTTCTTAAGAGCTTTGTAAACTAATCAAAGAAAAAATCTGCTTTTTATCCAAAAAGAGAAAATATTGATTGAGTCTGCATGGATGGAAGAAGCAAGAAGGAAAATAAAATCACCTTATACCATAGTAGCTCACGTTGCATTTGCAGAGCTGCACCAGGAACTTGATTGAGTCTCTCGATAGGTATTTCTGTTGCAACTAGATGTGACATGCAGTTTTCTGATGCATCCTTCATCATTGCAAGATCATGCTTTAATGGGCCTAGATGATGTATAAGCCCAAAAATCTTTTCCTGGCGATTACTGATGGCATAATGAAATATTGTTTGGCTTTTATATTTGTCACCCTTGTTCATTAGAAGCTGAGGACAATTGTTGATACACTCTTCAATAAATTCAACAATCCCATTCCGTGTTGCTATAAACATTGCTGTAACCACTACATCCTTCACACTTTGAAGGTCATCGTGTTGTGATATTACCCTCCATACTTCTTTTACTAGCTTAGAAGCTCCATAATGCTTCAACTTCTCATCATAGATGTACCTGCAACCAGGCACTACCAATGTATATATGTAGGCAATAAGAGTGATGATGATGATGATGATGATGATGATGATGATAGGGTGATTCGGTTTCAATTTCTCACCAAATTTAATAAGTGCATTCTGAAGTAATCTGCGGAAGCATAACCATAGAAGCTGAGGATAGTTGCTGATTGGACCAAACATGGGCTTATCATTCGAACCTGTAGGTTAGACCGATTTGTTCTTTAACAGATAGTAGAGATTCTAGACCAACTGATAGGTATATATATATATATATATATAATATTTCCTTTTCTTTTTGTGGGGTATATATGGGTGGGTGCGACTCCTTTTTACTAAAGTGGTGAACTAAGAAGTTGTATCCTTCATTTAACTTCCATTATTCTTAAAAAGTTATTTAATATAGTATATAACGTAGGGGTTAAAAAAAAATTTTAAGTTGAAAGTTATTTAATACAGTATTCTAGTGTGTTAGTTGGCCTTCCCCTGTTGATGGCAATGCCAAAGGTGGAGGGGGGGGAGGGAGTTTGTCTATTTTTTGTTTGAGTTTCTAGCTTAATTTTGCCATTTTTTTCCTCATAATATTTTTTATAATTTTTTTTTTGTTAATGTGTTATATAAAAAGTAATAATTATTAATTATATATATATATATATATATATTTTGGAGTAAACATGCAAAAAATTAAGTTTACAATTTCTTAGTTCACCACTTTGATTATAAGGATTTTCCCAACATTAAAAAAAGATTATTGTAACTTGAAGCATAAAAGTAGGGTAACAACCTAACAGTCATATGTTTCCAACCTTCTGGAAATTATAATTCAAAATATTGTAAGGCAAGTCAAATTGAGTTCAAGCTCTCAATTTAGGCCTTCGGCTGGAAAGGGATGCCAAGCAGATTTCTTAGCTAGTCGTAGTTTGGGCTTTCATATTTCAGGCCTCATGGCTTTAGTTGGGCCTTAACATTAGAATTTAGGGCTTGGCATAGGCTTATTATGGCCCACCTCCACCCATTATTGGAAGCCCCACCCACGGCGAGAGAGAGAGAGAGAGAGAGAAGCTTGATTACTGTCTCCGCTGGCATCCAATGAATTTTCCTCGTCTCTTCTTGCGCGCCAACAAGCGTTTTCGGGGAGATGGATATCTAGCACTGGTTTTTTGGACAAAAGAAGCAATTTCATTCAAAAACACAAATCTGGGGAAAATTTCCTACAGACAATTACATCAGGAAAAGCAAAACAAACAACTGTGTGACCAACCAAACACGGGATAGCAATAATGTGGAGGGAATTTTACATTCGGAATTTGATTAAATTAGATTCATAGATCAGAACAGTGAATCACTTCTTCTTCTTCTTCTTTTTTTTT
>NC_056560.1:23407647-23414949 GCF_013358625.1 Macadamia integrifolia | reverse complement strand
TTCTTTTTTTTTTTTTTTTGGGGAAAAAAAAAAAAATAAAAAAAAATAAAAAAAAAAATAAAAAAAAGAAGAAGAAGAAAATATCAAAGAGGGCCTACATCCATACTTAGTAGTGGAAGTTCATAAACAAGCCTGGTTTGGAAGTACATTTTCCTATGCTTGATAGTCTAAAGAGTTTATCATGGAAACCCACCTATTTTTGCCACCCCAAGAATAATGTGGGAATTCTTATTGTTGGATATTTAAAGAATAATTTGGATTAATTACATGTCAAATTTTAAATTCAATTAGAGACTGTCCTTTTTTTTTTTGGGTAGAGAAGACCATTCCATTCATGTCCATGCAACCTTGTATTTGTCAATTGTCCTTATTTTGATATTAGTGTTGAAACATTTATTTTGCTGCTTGGCCAACTCTAACTAGGTTGAAACTTGATGTAAATGGTAGTATTCATTTTCCCACACGTGCAAATGCATGTTTGGCCATATGTGTGTGTGAGAGAGAGAGAGAGAGTTGTCTAAAGCTCATATTGATTGTATTTTATCATTAAATAACAAACTGAATTAAATAATTATAGAAATACCATTGCCATCACAATTAGCCCAAATAATTGCATAAATATTATTATCATCCAAGCTACCATAACTAAAAATTATGAAAATTACATTACCATTCCACTTTCCTAAAATAATTGTGAAAATGCCATTACTGAAGTTATCTTTTCGATTCCATTCCATGAGAATGATCTTTGGTTGTTGACATATCATGAACGCTATAGTTCTGTGTAGATGATTGTCTTAACTGACTATGCCATTAATAGTTGAACAAAACAAGTTCTGATGTATTCGAACTACCATTTATTTGGAACATGCTTAAGGCATACTCATGTTCCAATTGCTCTACGAATTTGAACTAAAGAACCATCAAGTAGAGCTTCGAATTTACAAGTAACCATGAGACCTTATCACAAACCTTACTGCAAAGAGAATACTCAATGGGGTTTCTACAACCATAGCTTAACCTACATTATATCAGGTCAAGAATGAAATTGCACCTAAATACATGAGATTTGCAATAGACAAGGTTGAGCTTAACTAGAGTGCAAACCAAGAATGAAAAAAAAAAATTATTAGAAGTTAAAATGAATTCAATAAAAAAAAGAAGCCAATAATGGAACTGCACCTATCAATATAATAGTGTATCAATGTAAATGATATATGAAAATTCAAAAGGGATAATACTTAGTTTGGAAGCATTAACTATAACTTTGAGGGGAAGATTTCAAAGATGTTCGGCGGTTTTAGCTAAATAAATTTTATGTTTAAGGCGAAAGTTAAACCATGATAAAATCTTTATATACTTCTTACCAAAAAGAAATTTGTATGTGATAGGAGCACTAACAACATAAGAATTGGACTGTATGGTAACAGAAAGTGGTGGTTCCCAAACCCTTTTTTCAACAAAGGCGTAAATTTTATTAAAACCAATGTACCAAACTGATAGAAGAACATAAAAGTGGAAGGTTCCACTAAAAACCCAATTTGACCTATCAGTGATGCCAATTTAGTCGTTTTAAAACTATGAGGTGTATAATCTAAGGCCACATTCATTCCTACAAAGAAGATAGTAAAAAAAAAAATTGGACACTACTAGATAATTTCAATATGCCCCTTTGTCCCTAGATATTGAATTATATAAATTAAAAACAAAGAAAAAGGCAACATAATGCGGGCAACACAAGTATGTATATAATATAAGTAATATTATAAGACACGTTAGTAAAACTTGAAATGAGAACATTCAATGGAAAGTAAAGGTCAAAGAGGGTGAAAGGAGGACAATATTGAAGAATGTAAGAAAGATGAGCCCAAATAATGTGCAAGGATGAAGTATCCATACCCAATATATTTAGTATTGACAAATAAGAAAAGTAAATGGAGTAAATACAAATCATAGGCAATAGTACATACACCAATGAAATTAAGAATCCAATTGGTGCATTGGTAACTGGTGTGATCCCTTTCACCCAAAAAACAGAGACTAGTGTGATCCCTGGATCCAAAACCCTTTTTTTAAAAGAGAATGAGAGAAGGATAAAAGGAAGAGATAAAGTAGTCAAGTGAAAGATTTGTCACTTCCTACTTTTATATACTAGTATGATAGTATGATATGATATATAAATATATATATGAGTATCACTTTTAAAATTCCGTCCATAAAATTACCTAGATAACCTCTCCAAATGGGTTCCCCAAATTTTTGCTTTTGAACAGTAAACTAGGTGGCTGCATCAAGGCAGCAAGAATTATATGTTTAGAAACCACTCCCAAACCTTGCTCCATTAGCTTAGATTAAGAGTAGAGCTAAAAGAAGGGATCAAAGATAGAAACTACTTACACGAATTCAAGAAAGAATATCCCAAGGTCGCAATAATTCTTTTGGTTGGTAATGAACTTTGAAATGCAGAATGCTTCATTGCGAGCACTTCCATGGCTGTAAGCTTGAAATCATCCTTGGTCAAGAGTAAATGTGGGCATTTTTTTAGTAGATCAAGAGCTAGCCCTACAAAAAAATAAATAGATGATAAATAAATTATTATATATCTTTTGAAATTCGTGAAAGCCAACCTTCCATTGCTCAATGTCTTAAAACTTGAATGATCAATTTGGGAGCCTATTTATCCGATTAAGTTGGTGATTTAGTTGAGTCAACTCAATGAGACGATGTAAAGTTAATTGAAGGACAAATTGGTCTACTAAGTTCAAGTTCCATGATGCCAACTGAAAAATAAAGATTCATGATATCACACGATGTCGTGGTACATGGGGGTCCATGTAACAATGACATTTAGGCTCATATGGTAACATTAAAAAAAAAAAAATGATTTTGATGTTTTTCTTATTTTTTGAGATAAAAAGGGAATGCCCATTCATGGGTTGCCTAGATGATTAGGGCGAATTAAAGATTGTGTGAATAGGCACACGGTGTCAATTTCAATTCCCCATTTGTGCACCTGCAAATCTAATTGTTGCAAAATAAATCAACTAATTCGTGAGTTGACTCATTCATTGAAATTTTGAGCAGTGATATGAGCTGATAGAATGCAGAAATTTATAAAGGGAAGATACTGATCACTCACTATAGAAATCACCAAAAATTAGAGAAGTAAGAATTGTAGCTTTAGTTTTTTCACGTTCGTCATTGTGGCCTTCCTTCTGATTACCTTCTTGGCTTATGGTGATTGGGTAAAGATAATTCACCACGTCTTTGTTGCCGGCCTCTGCAGCGACCATGATCGGAATGCAACCGGAATAGGATTTACTTTTGATCATCACTAGTTTCTCATCCTTTTCTACGATGGCCTTGACGATTTCTATTTTCCCATCTACAGCAGCAATATGGAATACTGTTCTGCCGTCTTTTCCTTTTTCTGATAGAAGGTTTGTAGGCATATTTCTTATCAATTCTTTTACAATTTTAACCTTTCCATTTTGAACTGCCACATGAAGAGGAAGATCTCCTGATGATGTGAGCCTGGCTGTAAGAGCTCCTTTGTTGTTTGAGAGGAACTGTGAGATAGTCTTCCAATTACCAGCAATGATATCTCTATAAAAAGGCAAACATCATGTGTAATTTGTACTCTTGGTCATCTTCCCTAGCAAAGCAAAGCAAAGCACTTTATTCGTTTAGTGTGTTTTTTTTTCTTTGGGGGGGAGGGGGTTGTGGTGGGTTGGTGGAAATCAGATCAGATTCACGTACGAGATTGTTCTCGAATGCCCTTGATCTGAATAATTGGAATCCATTAAATACAGAGAGAGAAAAAGTGGATTCCAATTGCCCAGAAAAGGTTTTTCTTCTATGTGAACTTGATCCAGATTCGTAGGGGTGGGGGAGAGGAGTAAGAAAATAAAGACAATAAAAGAGGAAAACTATCCTCGTCCACAACCATAGTGGAAAACTTTTAAATGTAATGAATTAATTAGTCATCTAAAAGTTTACCCTAAAATGTAAGCAACCAATATCGGAATGACATCTATTTATAAACTAGGGACATAAAAGGGTTTTAAAAAATAAGTTGAAAACAACGTATTATTATGTCATCATCACAAGTTGCCATTGTCATGCAAGTACATATGTAGAGTACATTGAAGCAAAGGTTCCAGTGAGGGTTTTGTATCACTCTCTCCTGTTTTTTCCTATTCACTTGTTTTCCAGTTGTTGTTTCTCTTTCTCTCTCCTATTTTGTGTCTATTTCTCTCCTCATTGGTACGTACTTCTGTAACACCCCCTCCACATCTTACGTAAAATGATACTACAATCCTCATTAGAAAAAAAAAATGTCATATCAAACAGGTTAAAAAAAAAAAGTAACATTACAAATTATTTGACACTTTAAGTAGAAGCCTAAAAGACAACATGGTCCCTATGCCTAGACACAATGGGGTTAAAATGGCAGCCCAACCCTCATGAACAGTGAAAATCCCCCCCCTATTTCTATTAGTACTCTCATTGGCCTATGCACTGATGGTCAGACTGACGGTGGGGCATTAAAATTTCTTGTATTAACTTTGTTTTTTCAATAATGTAATATTATATGCCTTTTTCAAAATGTTTATAAGATAATGCAGGAACAACTTAATTTCATGTGATGCATTAAATTAAAAACCATGTTAATTTTCAAAAAATCTATGGTAGAAACTATAAGCCATATTAATTACCTGTCGTTTTTGTTGGATAAGTGAACCCATACATGGTAACCAATTGGCTCCAAACTTGTGGGATGTCTAGTCCATCAGTATATGGTACTGTCCTTGCTCCACACTTGCTTCTTACTATTAATCTAGACACTCCCCTGTCCAGTTTCCAAAGCATGAATGCACTTACTCTACTGGGTGGACATTTTTTCCCGACGACATGATCCCACAGTCCTCCGCTCTTCAAGAAATTTTCCATCTTTTCTTTCCAAGTCTCATAGTTTTCTTCCGTCAAAATAGGAATGTCGATCTTAGTTAGCATTCTTCCCAGAGGAATAAGATCAACGCTTTCCAGTGATACCTCTTCACTTTTCATAGAAATAGGAACTTCTTTCACTGATGAGGCATTAGTTTCTTCACTTTTCATAGAAATAGGAATTTCATCTTTCACTGATAGGACATTATTTTCTTCACTTTCCATAGAAGTAGGAGCTTCTTTCACAATTGCTGAATCATTAGTTTCTTCACCTTCCATAGACTTAGGAGCTTCTTTCACTGATGAGATATTCCGTCCTTTCATACCTATGAACAAAGCAGATCATATATTCTTGAAGTAATACATATAAAAGAAAATGAACAAGAATGATGATAATTGTATTTTCTTGAATTAATATTGATCAATGGACAATGGATGTTTAAGTTGTATTTTTCCCTTAAGGGGCCCAACAACCGTATGGACCGGGTAACCCAAGGAGGTAGCGCAGTTGGTGAGCAACAAACTTGATATGAGCCATAAACTCGAACGTCCTGAGTTCTACTCCCACTAGGCACACCTTGGGCCACTCACACTGGGGTGTTTAGTGTTTTTCACTACTTTCCGTGAAAGTTGAATGGTTCTCATTAAACTCTGGTATGACCCGGTCCATACGGTTGTGGGGTCAGTGTGGGCCTGCGGGACTAGTCAGACCAAAGGCCTGGATAGTCGTCGTTAGCAAAAAAAAAAACCGCATGGACCAGGTTATAATGAGGTTGAAAGTTGAATGAGAACCATTCAACTTTTACCGATAGCAATGAAGAGCACTAAATACCCTGTGTGAGTGGCCCCAAGAATGTAAGAGGAGTCGAACTCAGAACCACACGTTTCCTGAGGCGAAGGTCCCTTGCCAATTCCGCTACCAGAGGATCGATCCATCACCAATCTTCTTCCAGATCGATAACCTTTAATAATGAATCTCGTCCCTTCATTAAACTCCTCCAAGCTCATGAGCACAAGGTTGAGCATCGGCTAATACCTTGATACCAATCTAGTACTAGACCCAATCCGTGCAAGCACACCAAGATCGTTTATGTAATGGGGATCAATGGTTATCAATACCAATACCTTAAATCATCCTTGTATGGACATACACGGGATGTGTGTCAATACAAATTGATGTATTAATGAGACTCTGAAATTCAACATGTAGATAATCTAGACCAAGTCTTCTCTATCCAACTATTAGAATGGACATATCATTTGTCCATGTGGCAGAATAGATACATTGTGATATTTAAAAAAAAAAAAAAAAAAAAACCCCTTTATGATAATAATAATTCATAAAAGGAACAATTTCAGTTACCTGCTCTGATCTTGATGGATTTTGATCTCAGAAGACGAGGGCATTGAGTTACATTCATCATTTGCTAACCTGTAAAGAATGCATCCAAACTAGCACACCTTAACATATATAGCATAAGAACTGTGAAATATAGAAATTGTAGTTAGAGTTCTTCAATTATTTCATATCTCTCTCTCTCTCTCTCTCTCTCTCTTAGGGGGAGGTGGTGGTGAATAGCAAATTGCATTATAAAGTAAGTCTACAATGGAAAAATGTTGTCTAATTATGTGGCCCTTGCACTAGTGCAGAGCAATTAGTAGGTGAGCATTAACAAGTCACAGGGAAGGGATTTTCGTATTTCATAAGGGATAGGGTGATCATTTTTCCTTCTATGCCTAGGAACAAGCATCATGTTACCAAGCAATTTCTTTTTTCCCATAAAATAAAGAGTCTGAATCAGGTAAACCTCCTCTTAACCTACTATGTTTTTTAAATCCCTCCCTTTTATTATTTTCTTCCCCCGCCAACTCTTTTTCTTTATTCAACACTCCAATTTCTCTCCCCTTTTTTATTACCTTTTCTTGATTCCCATATAAGGGTTTCTTCTATTTATTTCTCTTATAGGGAGAGAGATAGGTATGTCGCCAATATCAAGTATGTTAGCGGATAGCATCAATAGGAACACATGATGGAGTATCATTCAAAAAGAATATGAAGGTCATTTTAAAAAAAGGGAAGAGAAAGACACAATGGGTGCTAGTATACTTGATATCGACGGCATACCCAATTTTTTCCTATAGCTGAATGTAAAAATAACAATCGAGG
This sequence comes from Macadamia integrifolia, assembly GCF_013358625.1. Lineage (NCBI taxonomy): Eukaryota > Viridiplantae > Streptophyta > Magnoliopsida > Proteales > Proteaceae > Macadamia > Macadamia integrifolia. The sequence goes on along the minus strand of NC_056560.1, from coordinate 23,407,832 downwards.
ACATAAAAGTTGGGTCTTTTCACATTCAGCTCTATCTGAGTGTAGGGATCTGGAACAGTAGATCGGCAAGATTCTATTCTGTTTTACTTTTTGGGGATGAGTGTTTTCGTTGCCCCGCCCCCATAAAGTTTGTCTCTCCTCTGCCCATGTCAGTCATTTCACATGCACATGGGGAAGAGAGAGGC
>NC_056560.1:23322390-23407627 GCF_013358625.1 Macadamia integrifolia | reverse complement strand
AAAAAAAAGAAAGGTTGAATAAAGAATAAAAAAACGTTACAGATTGGAAATAAATAAAAAATAATAATAATGAGAGGGATTGAAGATTAAAAAGAGAAAGTAACTAATAGAGAAGAAGAAGGGGAGGGATTACCCTAAATTAGATAAAAGAAATGGGAGAGAGAGAAGAAGATGTAGTTGTTGAGGGGGTAACCAGCTTACAGAGGCAGCAGCTTCAGGTTCACATACGAGAAGGACCTGATCTAACGTGCTAGGCCCGAGAGAGAGGGTAAATGGTGACTAGGGAAGGAGGGGATATGGGAAGGGATGACTGGAACGGAGCACCTGTCTCTCCACAAAAACTGAGAAAGGGAGGAGGGATTTAGCTGAAAACTCACAGTGAAGGGCCAACAACTTATAGAAACTACTTTGATGTGAAAAGCAGTTTGATTTTATGTGTTTTTATTAATCCCTTAAAAAACACATGTGGTGGATAATTTTGTACATTAAATGATTGATGGGGAAAATAAGAGTCAAGGTCAAGGTCAAGGGCAATAGGAGACTAAGCACCAAGGACTAAGGAGAGATGGACTGTAGAGAGATAGGAGAAAGGATCATCTGAAGTCGACATCCAACACCTACCAGTTCTTTTGTTTTTAAATATATATCCGTTTTCAATGATAAAAAGAGGTTTAATATTTAATAAATGTTGGGCAATTGGATTGAATATTGTCATTGTTGGCAACTAGAAAGTGATGTGTGGGTAAAGGTTTTAAAGTGGCTCAACTGTTAATTTAGGTGAATTAATGGGTTAATTTAAGAGAAGGTGATGTAAGCCCAATAATTGCTTGCTGCCCATGTGGAGCCCAAGTTATTGGTTTCAAACTACGGTTACATGTGATAATGCAAACAACAAGAATGTGACAGCCCAGCAAAAGGAAAACAGATTTTTCAATGCCATGTGTTGCCATACTATTGGTTCAGCTATTGTTAATAGAATTAAAAAGGAAAGAAGAAGTCAAGTTCTAATAGAAGTCAAAGTCTCATACATGAAGAACTTGTTATCTAACTTATACGGCAGCAACTTTTGGAGGAGAACTATGCTTCTTTTGACACGTGAACAACATCTAAGAAGAGATAAAAATTAAAAGAGAAAATGGGAGAGTCCAAGAATGCACAGAGTTTGATTTGAAAGAGGACCAGTTGTTGCTTTCAAAAGCAATAAAAACCTGCAAAACCGTGAGACACTGCACAACAATTAATTTGGAGAGGAATAGCAAGAAGGGAAAAAAAAAGGAATTATGTTCGTTAGTCATCGTACGTTTCTTTGTCAAACATTCAATGGAGATTTCACTATGAACAAGAATTAAAGAAGATTAGCGTCTTGCTACTATGTTGATGGTCTGAGCGTGTTCAAGTCTTCCTCTAAACATCAAGCAAGCAATCATCAATGGGGTTTACACAGGCTGAGGTAACCCGTATCTGAAATCCCTATTTTTGTATTCTAGAGTGTTTATTGTTGAGAAACTCTAGATCAATGGTGTATTGGGTTGGGATTTTATTTTATTGATTTAAAATTGTGAATCTAGCAAGTTGGGGCTTGTCTAGGGTGTAAGGTTGTTGCCCTTGTCTGAGTTCTATCTCAGATTGAAGCAGGGATAAGTTCTTGGACCGTTGTAGCGGTTAAAAAATTGAATATTGGGAAAATACGAAACCCTATATGGGTATTCCTCCGTGGAGTAGGCACTCTGGCTGAACCACGTATATCTGGTGTTATTGTCTCGCATTTATTTTTCTACATATATTTGAAGTGCATGTTATACAGAGTGGTGGGACACTGTCTAGTAGACTCAACCACATTGTGGTGTGAGGTGGACGTGTCGTTGTTTGCATGATTGGTAATTACGGGATTGCCCCGGCCAATCTAGAACTTGAAAATTGGAAGTTCTTATTGGGTGGCAATTAAGGAAATTTTTGGAACCACTGATTCACCCCCCTCTCAGTGTCAACCTGGGAACATCAATAAAGATTTGGAAGCAAGAGAGGACTGAAAATGAGAGAGGGAAGAAAATATATGTAACTCTCATTTTTTTCTTTCAAAATTAGGAAATGCAATCAAGTGAAAAATTAGATAAGAGGAAGGAGATGGGTGAAGAATGTATCTCTTTGCCCACCTCATTGTATATATTCTAAGATATTGAACTACCAAATGGATTTTTGTATTCTTGAGATATTTAAGATTGATGCAAAAGCAATTTTAATTTCTTGATAGAAAATCTATTTTTTTTATTATTTCAAGAAATCACTCCGCAAGTTGAAATCAAAATCATACCAAATCAGCAGCCCCAGTTGTTAGATCAAGCACCAAGAAACACGAATAATAAATAGACAATAGATCCGTACGACACAGAGATTTAACGAGGTTCATACACCAGGGTGGTGTGCTACGTCCTCATGCGAATAAGAAGATGATTCACTATGCAGAAGAAAAATTACACCCTAGCAGCGGTGATGAAAAACTTGCCCTGAAACTCTAGCTGCGTGAAAACCCTGGAATATAATGTCTTTCTCAACAAGCAACAGTACATTATATATACTCCAAATCGTGAGTCAACCCATGGGATCGCGGTCGATCCGATCGAACTATACCACAGGTGCGTAGCCCCCGCACCCCCATACAAGATCAGTGATGGGCTCCGGGCTTGGGCCTATTGGCCCAACCCCTCTGCTTCCATCACAGATCTCATAAAATTTCTCATTCGGGTCACCACCAAAATATGTCGGATCGGGTCAATCTTCAAAACGGGTCAAGAATTCGAGACAAACTTAACAAATCTTCACCTTGCCTTGAATTATCCTCCAACAGATAAACAAATAGCTAATATCTTCATCTTCTCCAATAGCCCTCCAAAGGGCTGAACTCAAACACGACAAACACCAAGTAAGTTCAAGCAATGCTCGAACTTACCAACACATAAAGGCTTAGTCAACATATCAGTTGTATTGTCTTCAGTACCAATCTTCAACACTTGAATATTACCTTGAGCAATTATCTCTTTTATGAAATGTACCGAACATCAATGTGCTTTGTATTCTCATGATACATTGGATCTTTAGTCAAGTGAATAGCACTCTGGCTATCACAATGGACAACAGTCACCCCATGATCCATGCTGAGTTCTTCAAACAAACCTCTAAGCCAAATAGCTTATTTAATTGCCTCAGTCACTGCCATATACTCTGCTTCAGTAGTAGATAATGCAACTGTAGCCTGTAAAGTAGCTTTCCAACTAACCGTACTTCCTCCAAGAGTAAATGCATAGCCTGTGAGTGACCTCCTCTTGTCAAGATCACCTGCATAATCTGAATCAACATAATCAGATAAACTATCACCATTCCTCCCAAACTCTAAACAAACACCAGAGGTCCCTTTCAAGTACCTAAGTATCCACTTCACTACTTCTCAATGAGCTTTACCTGGACATGACAAATATCTGCTCACCACACTGACAGCTTGTGAAATGTCAGGACGAGTGCAAACCATATCATACATAACGGAACCAACTGCACTAGAGTATGGAACATGTGACATGTACTTCACCTCTTCATCTGTCTTAGGTGATAGAGCAGTTGAAAGTCTAAAATGAGATGCAAGAGGAGTAGTTATAGGTTTGGCATCTTTCATGCCAAAACGATTCAATACCTTCTCAGTGTACTTTTGTTGAGATAGCCACAGTTTCCCTGCTTTTCTATCCCTCTTGATCTCCATACTAAGGATCTTCCTTGCTGCCCCTAAATCTTTCATCTTAAATTCAGAACTTAATTGTTCCTTCAACCTATTGACCTCATTCATATATTTTGCTGAAATCAACATATCATCAACATAAAGCAACAAATATATGAATGACCCGTCAGAGAGCTTTCTGAAATAAACACAACAGTCATATTTACACTTGGAGTATCCAAAACTAGCCATAACTGAATCAAACCTTTTATACCACTATCTAGGAGGCTGTTTCAAACCATATAGGGACTTCTTCAACAAGCATACATGGTCCTCCTTACCTTCAATAACAAATCCTTCAGGTTTATGCATATAAATCTGTTCTTATAGTTCACCATGTAAGAATGTTATTTTCACAACAAGTTGCTCAAACTCCAAATTATGCATAGCAACTAAAGCAAGTAGGACACAAATAGAACTATGCTTAATAACAGGTGAGAAAACATCATTAAAATCAATTCCTTGTACCTGATTGTAGCCCTTTGCAACCAAACGTGCCTTGTATCTAGCATCTTTAACACCTGAGGCAGATTCCTTCTTCTTGAAGACCCATTTGCAACCAATAATTTTCTTCCCTGTTCTCGGCTTCACAAGCTCCCAAGTCTGATTTTTATAAAGAGATTACATCTCCCCATTCATGGCAATCAACCATTTTGTATAATCAATTGAAGTAACAGCTTCACAATATGTTGCAGGCTCACTATTTTCAATTGTATATGCAACAGATAATGCATAAGCAACAAATTCAGTATGCCCATACTTTTGTGATTGTCTAATATTCCTCCTTGGTCTATCCTTGGCAATGTTGTACTGCTCTTCTTCTTGATTCTCTTGAGCATCATCTCCTTCAGTAAAAGTAGGCAGCTAGGCTAAAGTAGATTGTGCTTTGTTTGAAGATGAACCACCAATTTCAAACTCCACCTTCTCTCTAGATTTTTCTTGACCTTTATCACAATGAATAGGAGCTTCTTTCTTAGGATGCAACATAGCAGATTCATCAAAAGTAACATCTCTGCTAATAAGAAATTTTGGAGACTTTGAATCAGGACACCACAACCTGTATCCTTTCACTCCAGATCCATACCCAAGAAAAATGCATTTCTTATCCCTAGGTTTCAACTTTCCTTCATTTACATGTGCATAAGCAGGACATCCAAATACTTTTAAATTTGAGTAGTCTGCAGGTTTACCTGACCAAACTTCTTCTGGAGTCTTGCACTCAATAGTTGTGCAAGGAGATCGATTCACCAACAAGGTTGGTGTGTTAACTGCTTCTGCCCAAAACTCCTTGCCCAATCCTACATTTGATAACATACACCTCGCCTTTTCTAACAAGGTTTTATTCATACGCTCTGTCACTTAATTCTGCTGGGGTGTTTTAATAACTGTATGATGTCTTGCAATACCTTCATTTTTGCAGAACTCATTAAAGTCACATTCACAAAACTCTAGGCCATTATCGTTCTCAACCTTTTTAATTTGTTTCATGGTTTGCTTTTCAAGCAAATTCTTCCACTGTTTGAAAGTGACAAATACTTCATTTTTGTGCTTCAAGAAATAGACCCAAACCTTCATAGAGAAATCATCAATGAAAGTAAGTAAGTATCTTGCACCAGCCCCCTTTGAAGCAACTCTGGAGGGCCCCCATAGGTCTGAATGAATGTAGTCCAAAGTTCCCTTGGTCCTATGAATAACAGTACTGAAACTAACTATTTTCTGCTTCCCAAACACACAATGCTCACAGAACTCCATTGCTCCTGTACTCTGACCACACAACAAGCCCCTTTTACTTAATGATGCCATCCCTCTTTCACTCATATGGCCTAACCTCATGTGCCATAAATTTGTGATATCTTATTCAGACATAGATGATGAAGCTGCTGCAACAGACCCAGTGATTGTAGTACCCTGCAACACATACAAACTGCTAACCTTGATTCCTTTCATCAATAAGAGAACACCCTTGCTGATCTTCATGACTCCACCTTTAGCTGTATCCTTGCACCCATTTGAATCAAGAGTGCCTAAACTGATGAGATTCTTCTTCAAATCAGGGACATGCCTGACATTAGACAAGGTTCTGACAATGCCATCATACATCTTGATATTGATCGTTCACATTCCAATAGTCTTACAAGAAGCATTATTTCCCTATCAACACAACTCCACCTCGAACTAATTCGTATGTGGAGAACCATTCACGATTGGGACACATATGGTAGGAACAACCAGAGTTAAGAATCCATTCATCCTGTGATCTAACTTTATCATCAGTCACCAAAAGCATATCACACTCATTCTCATCTTCAGTAACACTAGCTTCTGCAGAATCATCTCTTTTCTGTTGATTTTGAGCACCACCACCTGCCTTCTGCTTATTTAAAAGCTTATAGCATTCAGATTTAATATGCCCATTTTTCTTACAGTAATTATAGATTAAATTCTTGTGCTTAGATTTTGATCTAGCCTTCCTTTTGTCACCATCTGGACCCCTTTCATTCGTTCTCCCTCTAGCTACCAAACCAACACCATCAGATTTATTGGTAGATGTCAACTCATCATCAATCTTCTGTTTGCTTTGCAAATTCATTTTGACATCCTCAATAGAGATTGTCTCTCTACCATAAATCATGGTATCCCTAAAATGCTTATAAGATGGACGCAGAGAACATAACAATAATAGGGCCAAATCTTCATCGTCTATTTTAACATCTATCATTTTCAAATCAGTAACAATAGAATTGAACTCAGATATATGGGATTTAATAGAAGTACCTTCACCCATATGAAGGGTATACAGTTGTTGCTTCAATATCAACCTATTGGTGAGGGATTTGGTGAGGTAGAGGTTCTCTAACTTCACCCATAACTTTGCAACCGTTTTTTCTGAGAGAACTTCATGTAGAACATCATTCGAAAGACACAACTGAATAGCTGAAAGGGCTTTATCATTCAAATTGTTCCAATCATCATCGGACATAGTTGCAGGTTTCTTCACCTTCCCAAATAGGGTTCTCTTCAAACCCTACTGTGTGAGAACAACCATCATGCGAACCTGCTATAAACTAAAACCGATGTTGCCATCGAACCTATCAATATCGTATTTCGTTGAAGCCATTGATCAAAGTAACCCAGAGCTCTGATACCAGTTTGTTAGATCAAACACCAAGAAACACGAATAATAAAGAAACAATAGATCCGTACGACACATAAATTTAATGAGGTTCACACACCGGGGTGGTGTGCTACATCCTTGGGAGAAGAAGAAGATGATTCACTATACAAAAGAGAAATTACACCTTAGCAGCGGCGATGAAAAACTCGCACTGAAACCCTAGCTGCGTGAAAACCCTGGAATACAATATCTTTCTCAACAAGCAAAAGTACATTATATATACTCCAAATCGTGGGTTGACCCATCAGATCGCGGTCGAACCATACCACGGGGGCGTAGCCCCCGCACCCCCATACGAGATCAGTGATGGGCTTCGGGCTTGGGCCTATCGGCCCAATCCCTCTGCTTCCATCACAGATCTCAGAAAATTTTCCATTTGGGTCACCACCAAAATATGTTGGATCGGGTCAATCTTCAAAATGGGTCAAGAATTCGAGACAAACTTAACACCAGTAAATGACTGTTGTGATTTTGTATATATGAAATCCTTAAAAATTGAGAACCTTCTTTTAAGAATTGTCTATATTTCACAATCGAGGAGAATAATTTCTTTCTTACTTTGCTTCTTTCCATTGTTTGGGCTAGGATTCACATCTATAGAAGAGTATTTACTATTCATGATTGAATTATCATTCGGTTGAAGTTGAAGAAAATCTCTCATTTGTAGTTTCTTTTCATACACTATGAAATTTCTATTTTAACTTTTTAAGAGTCACATCTAGATACTTGAATTAATATTTGAATATGTGAGCTATTCATGATAATGGTTAACTTGTTGAGACATGAAGCCTTCTTTCCTTCTATGCACAAAAGTATAAGAAATGTCAGAGAAATTCTTCGGATGAACTTCCTAAGAATCCAACATTTAACCTCCCTACTGAGATACCATATTTGTTATCATTTCACCTGAAAGCTTGAACTGTTAAACACGCAATGACATACCCACATGTAAATTTACTATATGTGTCAAACACTATATGGGAGAAAGAATCCTATCAGTTTGGTGTTGCCTCAAACCAAACATAAACGAGTGCAAAAACACCACGCTGCCTTACACTTTGTGGATTGAAGATGCTCCCACATATCCTCTCATTAGCTTGCGTTGATATTGCCTACACCCAATTGACAAGATTCTTTATTGCATATTATATATATATATATATATATTTATATATATATATATTTATATATATATATATATATATTTTTTTTATAAGTAACTTTGTGTATTGAATAAGATAAAGAATTACAAAAAGAGACAACCTCACCCACCGCCTTTAGACAGACCTAAAGAGGGGTAGATAAATCCCTTAACAAGCAGGACAGACCCTGCATACTGCCATGTAAAAAATTATACAATCATCTCTTCATTACATTACTTCCTAAAATAAATAGTGCGGTTGGCATCCAAGTCCACAAGACTTTGTAAGTCTTGAGGAAAATCTTTAGGCCGAATATTAGTTTCACCATCTCCTGTATCATATGAAGCCATAAAGTCAGTTGGACTATTGCTCTCCCTCCACACATTTATGATCACTTTCCTTCCAAATTCCCTTAGCAAATGTAGAATCTTGCTTTCAAGGGTTTGGATTTCCCATGGTTCTTCAACCTAACCATTTATGATAACCACAACTACCTTTGAGTCCGATCTAACTGATATGTGTAAAAGATTCAATTTTTTACATAAATCAGCCCCCTTTAGCATTGCCATGAGCTCCATATATAAAACTGACCTTACTACCCCCTTTCCTACAAAAGCCAGAATCAGTTGTCCACTGCTATCCCTTATAATTCCACCATAACCTACCCTATCATGTGTTAGAGAACCATCACAATGGAGTGCCCACATTTTATCTGATGGAGGTACCCATTGACAGGTTCGTGGGGATATACTAGTCCATGTAACACCCAATCTCCAATTGTTCACCAAAAACTGATTTCTGCCATTGCAAATAGCTTTGAACCCAATAGCCTTACACCTATTTGTCACATCATCCATAATACAAGATACAATCTGATCCTTAGTCTTACCTTTCTTTTAAATATTATTGCATTCCTTTCCTGCCATACATGCTGAATTGTAGCACATATGGCTAACCTTCCAACAACCTTAAGGTCATCTTCATTATAAAACTCATACTTCATCCAAACAACAATGCTGGCAATGGATAAATATTGAATCCCATTTTGAGAGCATAAGGCCATAATGCTCCGCTAGATGAAGGAAGAAAAGTTAGAAACAAGAAATGTTGGATATTGGAGTTTTGTTCTATCGCATATTATATAGTGTATATAGATATAGTATTCCTGAAAAAGTTATGGGATTGAGTTTCATTTATGGCTGTGTGCCCTCTTTTTTGGCCCATGACAGGGCAGATATGTCATTTCATAGAGGGAGGAAGAGTTGATTGAGAGGGAGATTCGGATAGTTTCCAAAACCGTTTTTTCTTGTATTCTACTTTTAAATCCCTATTATCAAGAAGGCCAGGATCCATCTCAACGAACCCTTCGCTGCATTTCCATAATTTTACCCTCTTAACTGCCTTCTCCGAAGTCCAAACTTTCAGCTCAGAATGAAAATTGAAGAAGAAAAATCTCCCTGAAGACCAAGAACAGAGAGAGATGTCTCGTGCGGTCCTTCAAACCGCTCAAATTATGTCTCTCAGCTCTCAAATCCCCAACAAGAACATCCCTTCTCAAATCCCCACCAAAAGCCTCCCTTTTCAGCATTGCCCTCCTCTCTTATGCCCAATGCGATGCTCTGCTCGATCGATTTCCGTCGGAAAATCCCGGAAGCTTGTCGTGGTTGCCGGATGTTCTTCTCCAGCTCTAGTAGATGGAGACCTCGCGGCACAGCTTGAACGCTGCTTCAGGCTCTCCCCTGACGTTTCTGATGCGGGCTTGCCTTCATCGTCGACGTCGTCGTCTTCTTCTTCTGTTATGTTTGCTCCTGTTATGAAGGGTCAGTACGGCGCGTTGGGAGCGGTGACTCTTGAGAAGTCAAAGCTTGATTTGTCGCAGAAGCTATCCAAGTCTAGTCCCGAGGTTTGTGCTCTTCGGTTGTTATTATCTTGGTTGTTTGATTGGCGATGGTGGAAATTCTTTTGGTTTATTGTTGATTGAATTGAATAGTCCGGCTGATTCTTTTTTTAGTTCCTAAGGTGTCAAATTTGGTTTCAGGGTTTAAAATTGCTTGGTTATTTTGCAATCTTTTTGTGAATGTGGAATGAGTCAGTAATGATTTTCTTTCAAATGGGGTTTTCTCTTACAAATTGTTGGAGTTGGGTCATTGGTTGCTAAACTATGTTTAATGGTCAACTGGATAGATATCAAATCTTTCTTTCTACCTATAGGTTTCCTTGATTTATATTTCAGTATCTATGATGTGTGGGGGCAGAATGTTGCGCAGTTGAGAAGTGTCATATCGAAAAGCTATGTGTAGCAGAGATGAGGATATTGAGATGGATGTGGGGAAAAACAAGTAAGGAATGAACGTATTAAAGCTGATTTGGGAGTTTTTCCGATCAATGACAAGTTCCGAGAAAGTCATTTGAGGTGGTATGGTTATGTTCAACGGAGGTTCGGGACGCCCTATTAAGGAAGAGTGATATGATTGCGATTGAAGGAGCGAAAAGAGTTAGGGGCATGCCTAAAATGACCATAGGAAAAGTTGTGAGAAATGACATGCATTGTCTAGGTCTTGTCTTAAGTATGACCTTTGATAGGGCCTATTGGAGGGCATGGATTCATGTAGGATGTAGCTGACCCCATTTAACTAAGATTCTCCTAACTTGTTGGGTTGTGCTTCTTTCTTCTTTTATTTTTTATATTTTTCATTTGTCATCCCATTTTCCTTCCCTCATTTATGCATCTCTTCATTTCCCCCCTCCCTTTTTACCTTAATTTCCCCTACTTTAGCTTTTTGCATGGATCCACGTAGCCAACTCCATTAAGTTGGGATAAGGCCGAGTCGTTGTTGTGGTAGGTTTCCCTGATTTATATTTCAGTGGGAGGTCACAAGGAGACATTTACAATTATTGGTAATTGAAAGTGATGTAAATAGTTATGGATGAGGGAAGATGAGGGCATTTCTATATGATAGTGCAACTAGTAGGACTGCGTTGAAGCCATATTAGGGTGTCGTCGCCCTTGGTTTATGCTAAACAAGCCTTGGGAATGTTGAATTTCTGATTCATGCAACTTCTTCTCCTTATATGACTAACTATTGATCGTTGTGGTACTTAAAAACCTTAATTTTGTGAGCTTTAAAACCTTTAATTTTGGAAGCACCTTTAGATACAAAGATATATTTATAGAACACAACTTAAGGAACTTTTGGGTATGGATCACCTTCTAGTTATTAGGTTTGGGAGCGGGTTTTATTTTGTGGAGCTTGGATGTGCATTGTGTTGAAAACGAGTTCTTTTAGAAGAGAAAAGTTAGGGGAAGAAATTGTATTTCTTTAGTTTTGTGGCTTTCAACGTGACTATGGAATATAGAGGTCCCTGATTTTTGTATTTGACATGAAAATTTGTTTAAGAAAGTTATATTTGGAGGATTATTTGCTTCAAAGATGGTGAAGGTAGCGAAATGCATAGTTTCTCAGCTTTGAGTTCAATTCACTTTGCGCTCTGTTCATTATTGATCGCTGTCGTGAACGAATCAAAATAAAACCCTAACTAAACTATGAGATAGTGGTAAGAAAGTGGTCGAATCCACAGAGAACTGAAAGGCTAAATTTACTAAAATTGATGTGAATATTGTTTTGAAAATCAAATTGCAAAATTAAGACTAAAGTGAGAATTTATGAGAAAACAACCTTTAGGTTTCGAATTCCCATTGACATGATTATTTAACTCTGATGCATACTCCGGTTCATTAAAACTACATGTCTAATGCAACTACAGAATGATTAAAAAATTTGGTTCATTCTAGGAATAACCTATCTTGCCGAGCACTATCGTCTTTCGCATACGTTTAGCGCGCTTAGTTAGGTCAGTTAAAGGCTATCGTCGATACAACCGAAATTTCGATGAAAACTATTGTTTGAATAGAAAATATGAATCACAGAAGCACAATCTCTAAACTAAATAATTCAATTAAAATCATCCACAAAGGGATGGAGAATCCTCAACATCAAACAATTAAGTATGCTTAAACGGTTAAACCATAATTCAAATAACAATAATCAACGGTTCATCTACACGGCAAAGACAAAGGGAACTTAGCTGCTCATGGTGCGAATCAGCGAAGGGCAGCAATGACTTCTTCCATGGAGACATGAACACAAGTGAAGGGATTCAGTGCCACGATGCGATGGTGGTGATGGAACCTTGGTGTGATGGCAATGATCTCTATGCAATGCTATCCAGGGAAATCCGTCCAGAAGAAGGTGCGATCCAAGAAGAAGGAAGAACCATGAAAAAGAGAGAAAAACCAGCAAGGGATAATGTGTGTGTGTGTGTGTGTGTGTGTGTGTGTGAGGGATATGTGAGAGGTCTATATGGGAAGGGTAGCGCATGTCCTAGAGAATGAGAGTGAGAGACCAGATAGGGAGACCGACAAATAGAGATATATGGGAGAGATATAGAGATTATAGGGAAGAACCGTGAGAAGGAGAGAGAGAGAGAGAGAGAGAGAGAGAGCCGTGTGGTTCTCAATTTCTTTTTTATTTTATTTTTTATTCTCTTCTTTGCTTGGAAATTCCAATTCTACCCTTGAAACCTTGCAACCACCATAAAATAGCAAAACGGATCAATTTAACCATTACATCCAATAATAATATCATGTATAATTATGACCCGATCAATTATTTGTTTTTCTTATTTTGGCTGGTGAATCCACTTATCTGGACTGGACTCTATATCAATACATTGAATTTGTAGCCATGGAACTTCATTAAGTTGAGAAGTCGATTTGCTTAGTTCAGTAGGACAACATCCTGTGTATGAAGTTGGTCTTTGTTAAACTTGAATCTTACTCAGTCCATTCATTCTATCTGATAAAGACAAATATTTGGATGTGAACCACGCAAGTGGGTATTGTGGTTTTATTTCCATTGCCAGTAGATATTTTGGCTTTTCTTTTAATTTTATTTATGCTATATCAACTTAGATCACTTAAGTTTTTGGAATGCTGCAGACTGCAATTGGGGGAGGGGGTGGAGATATTGGAAAGAAAAATAGTCATGGTGGTGGCGACGGGGGTGATGATGGTGGTGATGACGATGACTACATTGGTGACTTTGATGATGGAGATGAAGGAGATGAGGGTGGTTTGTTTAGGATGCGAATGGTTTTTGAGGAGGTACATAAATTCTGTATATATTTGAATTGGATTTATGTTCTAGAAAAGATGCAAATCTATCATTTAGAAGTACATCATCCAATAATCAATTTTCTGTACTTTTCCCAGCTTTTTGATAGGAAGTTTGTAGATGCTGTCTTGCAAGAGTGGAAAAAGACAATGAGGGATTTGCCTGCTGGGATCCGCCAAGCGTATGAAATGGTAAATTCTTACATATATTGTTTTCTTTAAATAACAAATGGCTACTAAATACAATTGGTTGTAATATGTTCTTCAGGGTTTGGTAAGCTCTGCTCAAATGGTGAAGTTCCTAGCAATCAATGCAAGGCCAACAACTGCTCGGTTTATTTCTCGAGCTCTACCACAAGGACTATTTAGGCAATTCATTGGCAGGTAATTATTAGAGATCCATCAGAAGTTCAGAATTTCATATAATTTTTTTTGGTAGAGGAGTAGATATGTTCTGATCAACGTATGTTTTCATTGCTGTGTAATCAATATTTAAGTTCTCACTAGGCAATTGGGCTCATTTGGTGTAACATTTGTGTGAGTTCTCACATGCATGCTTGCCTGTGCTTTTGTGCATGTGTGCATGATTTTATTTTGTTGGGGGCACAGGTGCTCTTCCAGTTCATGAATTTATTGGAGTTCCTTACTCGTTACTTGGCCTGATTAGGACTTAGTAATTGATCATACAAACCCTAGCCCTTCTTAAGTTGCCACTTCTTAAGTTTGGTTATTTGGTTATTGTAGCCAAATCAAACTATCTTAAATCCTTGGTCAAATTTCAAATAATTGTGGCAAGTCTATGTTAAGCTGAGTTAGAGTTAGTAGAGATATCATTAATAGGTACATTTCCCAAGGAAGAGACCTAAGTCCAAGGTTCGAGAAGTCGGTATCCACCAGGGTTTCAACGAATTTTTTTGGGTTTCACTCAGGTTTCAACTAAAATCTTTACCATTTCGGATGCAAGATTTGTTTGTCCGTTTCAGTGGTCAAATGACCATATTTTGGCCCAAAACTTCATGGAAACCCTTATTAAGTATTTCTAAACATATTGAACATTTAAATTATAAATATACACACCCAAAATGGTAGTTTGGTTTGGACCATAGGTTGCTAGTGTACGTTATACCCTGCTGTACACTTTTTCTGATATAGTCTATTCTTACCAATACTTAGTACTAGACAAAATTCGATTAAAATAACGAAAAAATAAGTATCGGTTTGTATCGTACCGTACCGGCTGATACCAATATGTACATATCAGTATTGGTTGGTATCAATACGATACGTAAAAACGAAAAGCAATTGTATCTTCCTTATATTGATCAATGTGGGTCTGATACAGCCTGATACAGGACCTAATGGATTGATGCAGGTAAGGTACACTCTCATGGAGTGCTCTTCGATGAAGCAGTTCATGGGATGCACTGTTTTTGCATGACTAATGATTGAGATGTTCTGATATGAGAAGCTTGGTTTACTTTTGTGCCTTGCAGCATTTTGCACATATAAGTTGATTTGGTATGGTCAAATATTTAGAAAATGAGACTAGAATTGGAGGTCATGGAAAATTTTATTTTAGACATATCAACAGTCGTCATAATACCTACCACCTGCACATAAAAAAGAGGTTCACCTTTATGAAGTCATTTATACGTGGGACTGTGATAATTTGGAGGTTTGGTTCCTCTAGTCCCTGTCGTCATGGGCCCGAAGGAGGTTCCCATACAGATAGGAACCTCTGTTTGGGTATACTGTTGGGGTAAATACTAAATAGCGATGCACAATATGCGCCCAGAAGGTGTTTGGAAGTTACCATGATGTGCCAACATGTTAACATCTTGGTTTAATAACATACTGTTGTACAAGCTGACATTTACCCTCTGTTTATTTAATATTGTCAACAATTGGTTGGTTGGTTTTCTCGGTTGCTGGTCCTTGAGTTTGTATGTTCTATACACTTCTTCACTCCACGGCTTCTTACCAAATCTTCTTGTTTTGCAGGATGATTGCAGACCCAGCTTTCCTATATAAGCTTATTTTAGATCAGGTCGCTACAATTGGCTGCACTATTGCGTGGGAATTGAAGAATCGTGGGGAAAGGTATTTCTTTTAATTTAATTAGGTGAAGGAAAGTATATCTTATCTGATGTGGTATTCACTTGATACGTCTTATTCATTTTAATATAATAGGCTCAAGCAGGAATGGGATCTGGCTCTTATTAATGTGCTGACAGTATCAGCCTGCAGCGCTGTTGTTGTATGGTCACTTGCTCCTTGTCGTTCGTATGGAAATACATTCCGCTTTGATTTGCAAAATACATTACAAAAGCTTCCAAACAACATTTTTGAGAAGAGTTATCCACTCAGAGAATTTGACTTGAACAAAAGAATCCACTCATTCTTCTACAAGGCTGCAGAGCTGTGTTTGGTTGGGTTAACTGCTGGAGCAGCACAAGCTTCTTTGTCAAAACTTTTAGCCAGTAAGAAGGGAAGGTAAACCATTTCTCGGGCTTGCTTTCTTATAACATTTTATATTTGCTGCTATTCCACCTGTATGGCTGGACTCATTTTTCTGCAACCATTCTGTATCTCAGACACCATTGCTTTTTATGCAGATTATCTGTGATAATACCAACTGTCAGTACAAATGCACTTGGTTATGGGGCTTTCTTAGGACTTTATGCAAACCTGCGATATCAGCTGCTATGTGGAATTGACAAAGCTCTCTTTGAGCGTTATGATGTTATTGGGGTGGCACTATTTTTTAGCACTGCATTGAGGTATCTGTTTCCCCTTGTTGGAACCGTCACCCATATAAACCTTATCTTGGTGCCTTTGGAGCTTTTTTGCTTATGTTAGTTGTGTATTCTTTTCAACTACTTTTGCCAAGAATTATCCTTGCATTTTGACGTGTTAGTTTCTTTGTTATATCTAAAGATGTTTTGAATTTTTCATAACTATTGCTGCTGACTAGTGGTTATGGGAGGTGATACTTTTCAAGTAATTGTTGTTCTTATGGTTTGATATTACACTGATGAGGTCTGATGGTTAATTTTCTTTTTTACTATTTGTAGTTATTTATTTGTTTATTTTAGTTTTGATTATCAACAAGAATTATGTGGCTGAAGGCCCACCAAAGGGGACTACCTTACCATATAATCACTCAGATCCAAATCAGCCCTCTTTTTTAGCTAATTCTCCCCCTTCTTTAGTAGTTTCCAGACTCGCTAAGTGTCCGGATGACATTGTCCAAGGTCAATTGCTGTGGAGGTGTTCTGTAGGGTCTCCCTGGTAATCTTGGGTTGTTGGGAGCAGATTGATGGCCTCTTCTTCCCCAGGGGGGTCCAGGGTTGTCTTCTATAGGAGCAGTAGATGTGGCTCTTTGATGTTGCTCGAAGATATCAACCTTCTGAGCTAGCTTCTGAACTATGTCAGTGAGCTGGTTGATAGAGGCCTGTGGTTCTTCTATGCTATCCATAGCTCTGATACCACTTGTGAAGTCTGAATTCATACTGGTGTAGATTTATGGTTCTTAGTTTCTCATTCTGAATTTTGGAAACTAATGTACAGAGTTAACAGTAGGGAAGTAATTCAATAACCCTCATGTCTTGGGCATAGGGAGAATTGAAAAGAATGGAGCAACAAGGACATGTTTCCATATTCACAATTGCACTAACAGGCTAAATTGAAGACTTCGGAGTATATGTTTTCTCTCGGGGGGAGGGGGTTGGTGAGTTGGGGTCTATGCTTGCTGGGATTATTTATTATACTGCAAGGACAAAAAAAGAAAAATATTGGTTTTCTTGAGGATTTGGTGATTTCAACAACTCTTAATTAACCTATCTTTCCTGGTCGATTCACGAGAAAGTCCCATGTGTAACTGACATAAGGTGGGAACACATTTCTAAGGAAAAGTGCAGGAATCAGTTACCCTGAATTATTTACCGACAGTTTGAATGTATCATGTGCATTTTCAGTTAAAGTAGAGACAAGCACTTCACTGCAAATGATGCATACATGCTCTCAAGAGTTTCTCTAGTGTAAATTTCACTATTTTTTCTTATACCATCATGAATCTTTTGTTCTGTGTGCCTTGCAGGATTCTGAATGTTCAAGTTGGAGAGACATCAAGGCTAGCTTGGCTTGGAGTAGAGGGAGATCCACTGATTCAGTCAGATAACCTGTTGAAGGCTTACAGCAGACCATCCAAGGATGTTACCACATCTTCTTCAAACTGGTTCATCTCTAAGAAAGCTATTGTTTCTGGGTTGGGTCTCCTTGGCATTAAGCAGGGGACTGGTGACCATGCTGCTGAAGGAGAGATGGCACCTTCCAAAGCACGGAGGAAGAGAGTTGTCAGGAGGAAGGTGACCGCAAGTTCAACGTAGCACACATTCTTTGATGGTATCACTATCACAGACCAATTTTGTAGCCGTGGAAGATTCAATTTTTCTCGATTAGGTGGTGCTATTTGTTGTTGCTTCGATGTAACGCAACTTAGTGGCATGGATTTGCTGCCTGCTTTGAAGTAAAAGGGGTGGGGGTGTTTGAAAGGTCTCTTTTATTATTACGGGAGAGATTTGAGGTGAGATTAAAGAAATTGTCTTTTTTTTTTATTACAACCACTTTAATTAATGGAATAGATAAATTTTTTTTTCCTTTTTTTCTATTATTTTCAAATATATATAGAAATCTTGTATCAAGTGAGAAGGTTTTCCTGAGAATCTTGACTGTTTACAATGGCTTCCTTTCAGTGGCTTATCCAATGAACCTTTGTGCTGTCCTCTTTTCTGTTTAATGTGCCCCTCTTCTGATTTGCGAAAGTCATATTAAGTGACTATGAGATGTAGGCGGCATACTTATTGAAATTCAGGTGTTAGCCAGCACAGTTTAGAGTTTGTTCACTTGTGTTTCAACCAAGACAGTTTAACAATGAAGCACACCACTGGCGGCATGCAGCCGGAAAAGTATATAACAGTAAGACGGTTTGGCCTGTGTAAAAATCCTCTACCACACTGCACTGGTGCGGTGAGGATCTGGACGGTTGAGAGCACCTTAGGGTGCGTGCCTGGGTGCTCCTAGCCACCCAGATCCTCACCGCACCAGTATAGTGCGACAGAGAATGATTGCTTGTTTGGCCTCTCTTTCGTTGTACACAATGATTTGTAGTAAAATAATTAGGTTTTGGACTCGAGTTGTACAACGATTTGTAGTTAACTAATTAGGTTTTGGACTCTGGAGTTAAGCAGCCTGGGAGAGGTCTCTTCGGAGTGATCGGGATTTCCCTTGGTGGCTCCATCTGTGTGAAGCTTGAGCAAGCTTGGTTGGGGTGGGTGTTAGTTGACGCAAAATCATTGTTGGAAAACCAGGTTTTCTGACTTGACTCGCCCTCTTCAAAATCTGATGACTTGGGTGAGTCATCTCATCTATTGACACGTTGGATGTAATACCTCAGTTGTCAGCGAGCATGGTGAGTGTGAAAACTTCTGAAAATGGGGTAGAGTCACCAGTCTCCGTCATCATCAACTCAACAATCAATGCAACCCATGGTTTCCCAAGTGTTGGGGGGAGTATCAAACTAGCAACCCCGAAATCTTTCGCAACAATTCAAACAAACCTAACAGGGATACCATGAAGTAGATAAAAGGGCTTAGGGTTTACCTAGTAATCCACAATTCCCTAAAACAGAAACATCAATTAGGCCATTCACTGCAAATAAATAAATGAATGAAAATTAAAAAATCTGAAAATATAGCTCAATGGTGTTTGAGAACAACATTCACTCAATCTGACAACTGTGATTTATGTAACCTTCCTGTTCTTGATACAGATGGAGTTTTCTTCACTTATCACATCTAACACTGATCTTAGAGGATCATCACAAAATATTAATATCCTTGCCTTTGCAGCCCCAGAACAATATACAACCAACCCACTTGTTACAAGCAGGCTCAAAAGATATAATTATTTCTCCTAATTCATAGTACTTAAACCTCCCTTCACCTACTCCAGTAAAAACTTCATGGAAATCTTCATATATCAACTTTACCATCTGAACGCAATAAACAAGACTAGTGTACATGAAACACTAATCCATATCATAGCAATAACAAAAAAGAGATCAGCACTTAGTTTCCATCCTGAGCAGGTGCATCAAGTAACCTCAAATTACGGGGAAGCATAAACTCAGTATGTATTGGATAGTGAGAGGAAGGGTAGAAGCCATCAATGTTATCATTCACCACCTCACAGGACACTGGAATCAGTGATCGGCCTCTGTAAAGAATCCAATCTATGTGCAGATCCTGAGTTTGCCGATCCCAGCAGAGGCAAAGTGCTCTGAACATTAACTTAAAGAATTCCATCGCTCCCTGTTTATCACCTGCAGCAACAAATGAAAACTGAGTACATAATTTCAACATCTGCCTCATGAGATTGTTAATCTAATTGGAATACCTTTGAATCCATGGTATGTACGTATCAAGGAGACATTTTTCCTCACCCGAGCATTGGGCCATGCATCCCTCATATCACCGACGACACCATGCTCTCTGTAGTTCAAGTGATGAAAGTGTTAGCAGTAGTCATCTTCACTTACATGCATATATTACACTTCCATTTAAAATTCTGGATGTAACTTCGTTGGGAAGCCTGGATAACTAGAAGGTTTCAAAGCTTGATGTTATTCAAGATAAATGATTGATTTCCTCCATGGCCAGTATGGAAGCCTTGTGGTTGGTTCTATATATGCAACATCGCAGTTTGCTTGGCAATCAAGCTTTCTAGATATGTTATCTGCATCACCTCTGCTCATGTACCAAGTTCAAAACCCGATCAGATCCAACCATGCATCAAAACAAAGGTTCGGAAAGTGGTTCAAAGGTTGATGTTTTGAGAAAATATGGACCACTGAAATACAACAGACCCCAACACATGGTACGGTATACGGTTGAAATATGTCTCTTTAAGTGTTAAATAGTTGGACAAGCTCCAGGATACCACTGGCTTCACCACTTGGAACATATAGACACCTGCGATGAAAAGCCTTTCATCACAGGAAATTTAAGAAAAAACATTTTCTATACTTATCCCAGGGCCAAGCAAATAAGGAATCTCTAACAAATTTATTGTTAAAAAATTAATCTACAAACAAAATATAGCAGTAGTAATACAAAATTTACCATAGCTAAGAAAGCATTAGTAAGAAAAAATTCCAATATGTGGGCCTATGCACTGAAGGCTCAGTAGTTGCTTCACTTGCTTCTTTTAAAGGTAATATTAATGTGGGAAGCCTATGTCACACAAAGGTGAAATAGGGAGTCCAACAATGACCAGAATCGCCGGGCTTTAATAGAACCAGAAGCGAAGAGACGGTAAAATATCTCACAATAGAATAATCAAATTGGGGAACAATCTTGGTCGTATGCTGGTCTTGTTATAAGAATCAATGTCCCAAAATTGGATGGAAATCCAACAGTTGGATAAAGAGATCTGATCTTGACCCAAGAAAATAAACTTTGAGAAAATTGATTTGTTTTTTTTTTAGGCCAACTAGGATGGCGTCCCAACTCAAGGAAGAGTAGCCTGGGAAAGGGGAGGGAAGGGGAACAAAGAGGAGGCTCTTTTTTTTGGGGGGGGGGGTAAACAAGCGAAATCTGATCTTGACCCAAGAATATAAACTTTGAGAAAATTGATATTTTTCATTTTTAATAGGCCAACTAGGATGGCAACCAAAGGCAGCCAGGGTGGTGTCCCAACTCAAGGAAGGGGAACAAAGAGGAGGTGGGGTGGGGGGAAGAGTTAAACAAGAGACCTCTCCCTACGACTTAGGCCAGCTCTCTACTTCCCTGACATCCACCACCATGCCAAAGGTGCTTACCCCAGAAAACTGAATTTAGGAGTGCAGATTGAGTAGCTAACAATGAACCAGAATCCAATTAAGTTTTAGAAACTTTCCACACCCAAACAGAAGTTCGTGACAAGAGTTGAAGCAATGCAAAAACTGAAGATAAAAAATAGTAATTAATTAATTAGAAAATATTCGACCTCAAAAGAGCTACTGATTATTTTTAAGGCCTGTAACAGAATACACAAGTCAGAAAAGAGGGAGTAAAGATCAAACCAGAATTAGAAATAATAATTACAAAATAGGTGTGATGTGGCTGTTGTTCAGAATATAGAAAAAATCCCACGAACTCATCAGATCACCGTGTTTACAGCAGAAATCTCCCATGAATACTGCAGATAAAGGAAGAACCAGGTTGCGGGACAGCAACCAGATTTGAAGACCAAACTCCAGGAAAAGGTCAATGGCAGCAGGATGATCAGAACTGAAGATTAGTATCCAAATCCCAAACCAGAAAATAGTCTTACCTATTGCAGGAACTATGAAATATTGTACTGACCTGATGTGAAGATTAGAGAAGAAGATGAAGGTTAGAAGATATGTAGGTTTCTCACCTATTGCAGAGATGGCATCCCACCTGTCTCCAACCTGAAATCCCACCCAGGAACACTGCTTCTGACATCCTAAGGGTTGCATGTGCAATCGTTTTCTAAAGAGTAAAAATCATTGGGTGCTGGAATCCCCCTCTTTCATTTCTAATAAGTGATGATACATCAATCAAATAGGAAACTCTTCTAAATAGAAAGAAATCCTTTTTACAATTTAGCAACTCCAAAAATTAGAAAGTCTTAGAAGAAAAACTAAGTAGCACTACTAGCTTAGGATAAAAGTAATCACCGATACAATTTAGAAACTTGCTACAAAGGTAAAGTAGAATATTCCAACAGCTATAAGGTATCCTCCAACAGCACTAGCCACTCAAGTAGGGTCCACTCACGCTGAGAACTAAGGCTGTTCAACGATACTCAGCCCAGTTGTCAAGCCCTAAACAGGAGCATGGCTGATTGGGCTTGCATCAAGTGGACTGGTTGGACCGCTGGCTGGACTTGCGCTACTGCAGATTGTTTTTTTTCTTTTTAAAATCCTTCCTCTTCCTTCGATCTACATCATAATAGTAACTAAAAAGTGAGAATCAAAATGACATCCTTGGCTGGGAAGAATTACATCTTTCTTTTTGGGGTGAATGTCAATAATTACATAATTTACATCTTGCATTCTTTGATCAAGTATACAAATTACACATAGCAATCACAGTTGTCACGGCGTCTAGGCGACCCAAGGCGTTGCAAGAGGGGGGACCGGGGGCCTAGATGGTGGATGCAAGGCGACACCAACAAGGCAGCCAAGACGACCAAGGCACCTGGATGCCTCGGTAACTATGATGGCAATAGTTTAGTGATCACAAGCTTCTAGTTGAAAATACCCCCATTCCCTCAAATATTGCATCTTGAGGCATCACCAGTCTAAGTTGAAATGTCCTGCTAAGCTTCCCAATTAAGAGCAAAGAATAGATAGTGGTGACTCCACATGCCTTTTTAAGTGGTTCTAAATGAATTCTAGAAACATTATGCTAATGATGATATAAAATTATTTATTATAATCATTATTAATAAATAAACAAATAGAATGAAAGATGAATACTCCAGAGCAAGCTTATAGTCACTTGCTTTCCTCCTGCATCTGCCCAAATCAATGGAGAAAGAATAGCTATGATGACCATGTAAGAGTTGAGCTAAATTGCTACAAATGAGTCTATGGCTGCTCTTCTGAATTACACATAATATAGAGACATGGGATAATGAACGTAGGATGAAAATGTGATAACAAAATAAAACGCAACATGATTCTATTTATCAATAGCCATTACTTTTGTTCCTAGTATGCAAGCATGACAATGAGTGAGGTCAGGTTTGAACATGGAGAGGTATCACCTGTCATACACATAGATTTTACAAACTTACCACACTAATTTTGATGTAGAAAACGGATATTTTGAGTTGGGTAAAGTGCAAAATATGAAAGAAGCCTTGATATATAAAACTAGTCAAATATTTCTTACCTAGATCTCCCAAGCAGAAAGCGTCCTGTTGTTGATTCCTTCTGTGTGTTAAATCCTCCACAGTATACAACTGGCAAGCCAGGAGGTAAGGATGCTATGTGTTGCCATGTGAGCAAAGCACTTCGTCTACGGGCACGAGGACTAAACTCATCCATGTTTGTGTTTACTATTTGGAAAGAAAAGCCTGGTGGCTCAATTCCTTTGAGTTGAAATGTGTGGAAATAATGTCAATGAAACAAATTATATAATATCGTCCCCCAGGGAAAAAAAATGGATATATGAGTGTAACTATAACTTATATAGGTACAATATGACAAAAAAGGATATCGCCCAAGTTGCAATACATGGAACATCTGATCCCCACGATGTGCTTCCAGGAACAGAGGGCGCCTCTGACAACCAAAAGGTTCCACCTTCTAGAAATTCTACCTTCAATGAGAGAGAGAGAATATATTAGTGGCAATTTTGCATCAAATTTATTTTAAACAAATCCATAACCACCTAGTGAAGATTTTGGAAGAGGAACGGACCCTTACCTTCTCTTTGTCATAGAAAATGGTGCAATGCTCATCTGTAGTATCCTCAGATCCTTTTCTTGAAATCCCAAATTGGTCATAACCTTGGAATTTTATTGTACATGGATAATGACCCAAAATGAACTTCAAAATTTTGCAAATTCGGTAGATGCAAAATGTGATATAACAACAAAAAGACATAAAAAAACACAATTTTGTTATAGACTTAGAAGTAGTCCAACAAATACCATAGAAACAAACTATACATATAAAAAACAATTACTTCCAAGACTCTTATGAGACCAGAAAAACTGATGAAGTGTTCAGAACCTTTTTCAAAAAAACATATACAAGTCTTTCTCTTTTGATCATTAAAAAGTTACAGCAATTCTTACTGATGATTATTATGACACAGGAACATGACAAAAGTGACAAGATATGCCACCACATTGATCACCAAAACCAAAGGAGAAAAAAATGAATAATATGATTTAGTGAAAAGGTAGTGGGCCTTAAGCAACTTAGAGGAGCATTAAGCTGCAAGAGGAAGAGGTTGAACATTCAACCTAATCATATGTTAAGATAGCTAGAAAATCACAGATGTAGACCCAAAAAGAGAAAAAGAGCAACCTAGTGCATGAAGCTCCTGCTACTGCAGGGTCCGGGAGGGGCAAATATACGCAACCTTACCCCTTTCTTCGCAGGAGAGGCTGTTTCCAAGTTTTGAACCTGTGACCAACATGTTGCAATAGTGCAATATAACCATTGCGCCACAGGCTCGCTCACTACATATGTAGATCCACTTGAGGAAAAATAATGTTAGAACCAACAAAATCTTCAAAACCAAACTCGGGAGGATCAGATTAAGAATTGTCCCACAACGAACTCTCTGAAAAAACGTACCACTCCACCAAATCAAAATGAAATGTCCATACTTCCTGACGAATACCTGAAGACTCCACTTCATCACTATGAAGGAAAAGGCAAGAAACCTACCGTGATAAAGACAATAGCAACAATGCTTGACCTCATCAACAATCAGAACATGCCAGGAAAGATTGGTGAGAAGAAATCATGATGCAAGAGCATCTTGCAAAGTTGATCAAAGCTTCTGATTGAGTGAATCATTGCAAGGTACATAAATGAAATCATACATGCATTCCTATAATTAATGTTCTAGTGATCAAGATCAGTTAGATTGTGGGCAATCTATGGTTCAGAATCTTGCATTAATAGGGGGTTAAATCCAACATGATCATCACTTCATAAGGAAGTGGAATCTGTTAAAGAAACAGGCCAGCAGCCTACATTGATTATGTGGTTGTTCTGTGCTGAATAAAATTTTGCAGACAAAGTGGGTCCACATCTACATGTGGATATCAAAATCAAGATCCGACACTGTTGATTCAATGTTGCATTAATATGGGTTAAATTCAACAGGATCGTTACTTCCTAAGGAAGTGGGATAGGTTGACTAAATAGGCCTGCCAACAATGATTTTGTGGCTGTCCTGTGCTGAATAAAGTTCTGCTGGACAATTGGTGCACATCTCTGTGTGGATTTTAAAAGAAAGATCCGCCACTTTATCTTTTTATGTCAATTACTAGAGGTTTAGAACCTTACATCAACTAGTAAATGGTTGTTTGGGAATATTATTCAACGGGTTAGATGAGGAAATGAAAGCAATGCAGTGGGGAGCTAGAACTTGGTTAGAATAGGAATGCCCTTCATAGGGGTTTGCCCTGTTAAAATGTCTCATTCTGTTCAATTACAGAGAATAGACTTAGTAGCTCAAACTTAAAGCATGCAAGATCAACCAACACAGACAATAAAAAATAAAATAAAATATAATCTGATGCTCAACAGACAGGTCATTTGAGATTTAAAGCCAAGATGTCATGTATTGAATCGCAAGATTTTTGACAATTTCAACTTTCTCCTTTTTGCGATAAAACTCTTGCTTAAATTCAATCGGAGATGAATCGACACAAAACCCAGCACAGAAAACTATAAAGCATTTCTACAGGATGTCTTTACTCAGAACACTACATTTCAAATAAACTCCTATGACAAAGCACCAGAGCAACAAAGCACTTACCAGTTAAACCCTGCTGAAGAAACTCCAACTGAGACTTAACACCTATAAGAGAAAGAGAACAATCTTAGTCATAAGCTGCACAAAACCCTGATCAACCATTGCAATCAAAAAGGAAAAGAAACAATTACTCAAAAACCAAGTCTAGCCAAAGCCAGATCAATAGTTGCCAAGAAAAGTGCAATACATAAATACCCATCTCATAAGACATCATTATACGAACACAGAAGATCAATATAAGATAAGTACCTTGTTGAGTGCAGAGAATCATGGGGGAATAGCTGGTAATGACGCTTATACACAGATCCCTCCTCTTCTCCCATGAATTTGGACTACCTTCTGGTTGATCGTCGAGAAGATTGAAGGTCATTACAGTGAGAGAAACACTCATTTTCTCAGAATCTCTGCTTTATCTTTACATGGTCAGACGATAGCAAGGAATTATACTAACAGGAAGAACATAGCTGCTTTTTCTCTGGTTTATTATTATTATCAGATCCAAAGCGATTTAGTTACACTAGTTGGACACGGAAAGTGGCTCTTGGACGGTGAAGAAGAAGAAGAAAGTTAAAAGACTAAAGAGGCACCAATCACGCGTTCATGTCTGAACCTGAAAGCTCAACAAATCTCTCGGAGTTGGAGCTTCCCCAATACTGTTTTGAAGCTCACACGAGAGCAGTAGAAAAGTTAACCAGAGAAGTCATAGGTCACGTGCGATGCACACACGTATACAACTAACATGTGTCCAGCATGCGTTGATTCAATAGCCCACTCTGGTTTAACCCCTCGATTTGGAAGCAATGGATGGTTCATCTGTTAGGGTTTTTTTCTTTTTAGATGGTTTATCAAATGCCAACCCTATGCCTTGCTCACATCCAAAGGACTCTTCTAAAGATTTAGTTGAAGATTTTGTTTTAGTGGTTGTTAGGTTTGGTTCTAAGATGAAAATTTCAGCATTTATTAAAATATTTGAGGGAGATAATATGGAAAGTGTTGTCATCAATATGGTTCACCATTTATGCGATACCCATATGGTTAGAATATGAGAGAGAATGCCAATGTTGATTTCATTCTTTATTATGTGAGATGGGTATATTGGAATGAACGGTGTATACTTCCTTTTTTCATATAAAAAGCTTCTTGGGTTATCAATTGTTCACATTTCGTTCTTGATGTCTTGTCATGTGTCAATATCGATGCTTTCTAAATAATATGAAAAACAATTTTATTTGAATAATTATCACTTACTTGTGCCACACATGTGATGATGTGAGGGTGATACAATAATTATTTTTTTAATCTACTATCCTTCTGGGTGCCATTGGCCATTGGTCAACCTATTGGGCACTAGTAGGGCCAATGGCCGCCTATTCCTACACACATTCACCCACTCATATATGCTTACAATGAGGTTTGATCCCATAACTTCCTCCATGGGCACCAGCTCTTCAAGCCGAAGCTGCCACCAATACTCTTTGATGCATGAAGGATCTACATTGGTCATATATCAAAATGGAGCACACTGTCACCTCATCATTGCCCTTTGCTTTCGCAAAGGGCAATATCTAAGTTCAAGAAAGATACTGGATTGGGTTCCAATATTTTACTCTCTCTCATAAGTTCCAATATTTTCAGGTTCAAGAAAGATACTGGATTGGGTTCCAATATCCAGTCACACCATATCCCTGAGTATACTGTCTTTTACCCTCTCTAATAACTTGGTCCACCCAAATTTGGGAAACGTTGGCCCATGTTTGATGGCAAACATGCTCATCTGTTTGAATATTGTGGTCTTGAAAGCACTTTTGCAACATGAAAAATGGGAAGAAGTAAAGGATTGTCCTCAAGCACAAATCAATTAATTAATGGTCAAAGGTAATCATCCTCCTCAAGTGTGCTAGGCATCATCAATCATCTTCAATGCTTTGCATAAAAAAAGTTTTTTTTAATTTGGGGGGGGGTTGATGGAGGGAGGGGGGGGGGTTGATGGAGGGAATATACACAATAAAAGAAAGAATAAGAAATGATCAAATTACATTTACTTATATTACATGACATAAAAAAACTTTACACTGATAAACTCAGTATAGTTGAGATGTAGATATTAAGACAAATGAGTGATAAAACTTCAAAAAACAAAATAAGGAATGGTCAACTTATAGCTGATTAGGATTTGCTTGAAAGGCTTATTGGAGCTATTTCATCTTGGAGACTGATTCACATATTACTTGGATTGCATCGTAACAAACGTCTACAATCTTAAAATGTATTTACCAATAACATGACTTGGCCTCACCATTTCTTAACAACTACAAGTTTTTTTTTCTCTAATAGATGAATTTATGGTTGTTCATTAAGCATTACTACACTGCAGTAAATCAAAATTGGTATCCATTTTAATCAAGATAAGTCACTTTCAAATTTCCTTCATGCTATTTACAACAATAGTGGATCCATTGAACTCGTGAGATCTTGCACGTACTCTTCCTTGTCCCATTGGATAAATTAGTACCTTTAGAATTGTTGGTTCAACCTGGTTTGATTTAGTAACACAACAAGGGTTTTAAAATCCAGAATAGGGATTCATATTGGTCTGGCCGACTTAGATCATAGTTTTTCCTAGGGGTGTCCATCGGTCGGGCCGGGTCGGTCTTGGTCGGGCTTAGCTGGGCCTTTATACTTGGACCATGACCTACCTATTTGAGGAATGAGTTGGTATTGTGTCGAACTCGATTAGATTTCAGGCTTTGATCGGGCTATAACCAGGCCTTAAACGGAGTAATATACCAATAAGGCCTTAAACAAGCCTTTACTTTTATTGGATTTAAGATATTTTAATTTATTTTGTTAAATCATCAACAATTTTGAAAAGATATTACACTTAATTGGAGTCAATAATTGATAAAAATATCAATATATACCCTATTCTATCCCAAAAAAAATTAGAATACCTATACAAATGATCGGCTAAACGTGTCGATCTGAGTTGGGCTTGTAAATGAGTAGGGCTGATCGGGAGGCCCATCGGGCTTACCCATTGCACCGTATACTACCTATTTATAAACGGGTCGGACTTAGGCCCGACACGTTTATTAAGCTGGCTGATCTAGGTCAGGCTCAGTCGGGCCTACCGGTGCGGGCCTGAAATTGACAACCCTAGTTTTTCCATACAAGATCGATCTGAGCCAGAACCAGATCGGGAAGAATCGAATCATCCGGTCCGAATTTTAAAACCCTAGATGCTACTAGTTCAGCCAAGACCAACCGGGTTCAAATGATTGTTATTTCATGTTCTTCCTTAAACCCTTGCAGGCCTTCCTGACCATCTTCTGTTACCGTTTCGACCTTCGAGAGTCGAGACCTTCGAATCTTCAATCATGAAGTTCATACAATCCATTACTGGTATTTTTCAATAGCCTAATCTCGATTTTCAGTCAATACATTGAATTCAATCTAAAACATTGCGTCAGATTTTGATTCAATCTGTTACTTATTTGGTTTCAATTAAATTTCATTACAGGGCATCGTCGAGCATTGACTCGAGTTCTAGGGTTCCGTACCTTTGCTGCTTCGACGGAAGAATACGCGAAGAGAAATTATGCAAACAATGTTTCAGAGTATAACACTGTTATGGGTTCTCTAACTGCTCAACGAAGGTCAAATTCACTTCACATTTGATACCCATTTTGTTACTATTGTTATTCGATTGAATGATTAATCTTTTCTTCAGGCATTTCTTGCTGAGAGATGTCTACGATGATATGCTGCTCGATGGAGTACAGCCAACCAGAGATACATTTCATTCGCTGATCATTGGCACTATGAAGGGAGCTCGTTTGCAGGATGCTTTTTTCTTCAGAGATGAAATGAAGTCAATGGGTTTGTTACCTGATGTAAGTATAATTTTAAAATTTTTAATTTACTAATAAACTGATGTTGCATTATTTACCCTAACAGGAGTTTGTATATCTCTGAAAATTTGAAGTGTTTGAAGAGAATACGAGACATTTACGCCTACAATTCAGCATCCACATTAGGGTGTAGATCATTCTAAGTTGTTGGTAATTTCCGTATAGATGTACTTCTGATTGTGCAAGAAGTCAACCACTGCAACTATCTTGTTTGCGGACCCATTTAATTGTTTGTGATTCAGCAGTTGTATTTGGTGTGTAATGTTGAATGTGTCTAAGTAGTATTCCTTTGCTTCAGCAGTATGTAATTTTTTATCATATTTAGGGTATTCACAGTTAACCAGAATACACTGATCAGGAGACTTCTAGTTGAGGTTGTAATTTGGTTTGAATTGGTGTTTTAGATAATTTGGTAACATTTAACTTTCATGGATACCAGTTTGGAGGAAACCAGAAGAATGCTGTTTCCTTTAACAATTAGCAGTATCTAGTGGTTGAGGTACCATAGGTTGGAGACAATATTAATTTTTTTTCTTCACCTGAATAAGCGAGGATTCCAATCCATTTAACCAAATCAAATCTCTAATAGTCTGTTACTGATCATTTAGTTTTTGTTGGTATTTCCACGTTTTTTCTTCCTTTGAAGCTTCACGAGCTAGTACTTGTTCGACATCAAGGTGAGTTTTTTTATGGCCATCAAGATTTTTTCTATGTTGTAGGTTTCTTTATACAACTTCTTGATTTCAACCTGTGGAAAATGCAAGAATTCTGACCCTGCAGTACATGTAAGGTTTACTGTTCCTCTTTTCATTTGAATTTTGTCTTTTTTTTTTTCAGTACTAGAAGTGTCAGGAACTGTTTCATTTTTTAATATTTTTAATTATCTTCTAACATTTTTGTAATCTCTGAGTTGAAGATTTTGGAAGAAATGAAGAGAAACGAGGTCAAACCAAATGGGCAAACCTACATCTGTCTGCTCAATGCGTGTGCAGCAACTGGCCGATTGGATCGAGTGTATGCTATTTGCTTCATGTTCTAATGCCACTGTTTTAGGTTTTTGGTGTCAAATTTGGTGGATCCCATCCCTGCAGTATATTTTTCTGATTAGATGTCTAGTCGGGTTAGACAAAGTGTGCAGTTCCTAGCCATCAAACTATCCAAGAGGAACTGTTCACCATCTTATGCAGTCTAGGGAATATGATTCCCCCTTGATCATTACCACTGAAGTGATATGTACCATAAATTCATCAGAAGCTGCATGATCTTTCATATAAAAATATCATTTGATCGGATTTTAATCAGTTATTCTTTTTTCACTCTTTAGCAGACGATTGTTAAAAAACACAGCATGCCACCCAAAGGCAACTGCCGATACTATCCGATATGTATTGTATCTTTAAGTCACTGATACGGTACCGAAAAGAAATTTGGTATTATTACATGTAAAGAACTTCATCCTTTATATATATAATCACTTGAAGCACTTGCCTCGTTGTATTTTGTTCTCCTATTTATATACTGTCGACAACTTGGTTGGTTAAAAAAAAAATAAATAAATAAACACTTGAAGTGTTCATAAAAATTGACTTTCCAACAAAATTAAAATATAAAAAAACATAGTTTGGCTTTCTAATGTGGTAAAAAGGACCTAGTGGTCATGGGTTTGAGTCTGGAAACAACCTCTTAGCGAAGCAAGGGTAAGGTTGCATGCATTATGACCCAGGGGTCCCCAGACCCCGCAGTGGCAGGGGTCCCCAGACCTCGCAGTGGCAGAAGTTCGGACTCCCCCAAGAAAGTTCGCTCCATAGGCGCCCTAATTGCCCTCAAAATTAGGTAAGATACTGCAACCAAGGATTAAAGTATCGGTATCGGTCGACTAAAATTAAGATACGTATCTGAGGGTATCGTATCGTATCGGAGATACGCTAAGATACGCTAAAGATACGCACATAAATGGATATGAAACACCTTTTTAAACACTTTTGCATAAAAATTTTGTTAAAAAAAAACTATTAATAACATGTATTATGCATAAACACTAAATTGAGGGTATCGCATTAAGAATTCAAGGTTTGTAGTTGTCCCATAAATGTAAAATCCTTGTTCTCAACCTTCATTTCCACTTTAGTTAGAGATAAATATGACTGGCAGCAATATAGGAACAAAAACCCCTCAAAAATTCGTGTTTTCTAAAAAAATATACTCATCTTGGCCATTATATGACCGTAGTGCACTGTATCGGTACATACCAATACTCACCGATATGTATTGATTGATACATACCGATACTCATCGATATGTACTGATACTCATCGATACGTACTGATCGATACATACAAATACTCACCAATACGTACTGATACATACTGAAACGTATATTTTACCTTGAATTCATATTTTTCATAGAGTATCAGTACGTATCGATAGTGTATTGGTGCATATCGATGTATCATAGGATATATATCGATACGAAAGGATTTTAAAAATTTCATGTATCGTATTGGTGTGTATCGTATCGATTGGCTAAATTTAAGATACGTATCGGAGGGATCGTATCGGTATCGGAGATACTTTAAACCATGACTGCAACCATATGATGGGCCTAGTTCTTCATCTTTCTACATTCACCTCTGTATCACATGTATTAGAAATCCAATGTTCTAATGGTGATTGGTGATCTAGAGAGGGGAAGTGGATAATGAGGGAAGGAGAAAGTGATACCTCTAACCCTGATGCTGTCTGTACTACTAGAAACATTAACAAGTTGCATGGGACTGAGTGGGTTGAAGCTTCTACATACACATGTTTCTTTTAGGAAAATGGGATAGTCATGTTGACCGGAAATTGACTTGAATGCATTTACGACTAAGCCAAACCCTCAAAATTGTTGTTGTGCTTGTGCTGGGATAGGTTTGTTGCATTGGAATTGCACCCTTAATGAGTGTCAACTTGTGCTGACTATTTTCATGTGCTTATGAGTGAAATAAATTCAAAATGACTCTAATTTTTCCTATTATTCATTGTTGTCCCACTAAAGTTTTTGCTGGTCCTGCGTAAATGCACTGTTTTAACGATTGATAATCTTGGCTGTCCTGCTGATGTTATAGATATGCAATTGTCCGTGATATGACTGCAGCTGGTCTTGGTTTAAACAAGTTTTGCTATGCTGGACTTATAGCCGCACATAGAAACAAGACACCAACAACAGATGATACAACTGCAAAAGTACATGAGATATAGTACCAATTTTTCCTTTACATATATTCTTACTTTTTGTTTATATTTTATCTCCAGCCCCCAAGAAGAAAGGAAAAAAAGGAAAAGAAAGGAAAACATTATGTTTCTAATGTTTGCTTTCTTGGAATAGATAATTGAGCTTGTTGAACAGTCGAAGGGCTGGTCTTCAGTCGATGCGTCCAGCGATTCTGCTGAAAATGTGATGATGGGTGTCCCCGAGGAAGAACTATATAATATCCCAACAGCGGAATTTGTGCATAGACGTGCATTTCTAAATAGGCAACTGACAGTTTATCATGTTGCATTTCATGCTTGTGCAGAGCTTAAGAGTACAGAGGTATGATTTTGACATCCATATTAAGCTTTATAACCTAGAATTTATTTGAGATTCAACTGTGCAATGAGAGAATAAAGACATTTATATATAAATAGATGTCCAAACATCTGGGATTATTTTCTGGTCTGGCCCGTTAGCCAACATACTTATTGCATCCAAGAATATAAAATAAAAAAAAGGGTGCACTAGCGCACGAGGCTCCCGCATGTGCTAGGTCTTTGGGGGGGGGGGACGAGAACTATGCAGCCTTACCCCAAGAATGTAAAATCATTATCAATTTTATAACTTATACTATGACTTCATGTTAATCAACTCCCACAATTCCCTTTTTTCCTGGTTCTTGTTTATGTTTGGAGCTACCATTGGCCTTTTTTCCTTAGACTAATGTGTGTTAATGTAATTAGGGTAGATGGGTTTTCAAAGTAGAGATAATAATAACAACAACTGCTTAGCACGCTTGGTGAGTTGTGGTGCACAAAAAGCCCATGCTCACCGGGAGATCTAGAGTTCGAGGCTCCTAGTTGTTATCTACTTCCTCTCCCTACCTATCAAAAAAATGTCAATACAACTAAGAATGGGAGCAGTCTGGGCTTCTCCTCTCGTTCTCTCTTTTGCCCTACTCACAGAAGGTTTTCCAAGTTCCAGCCTTATGGCTAGGCTGCTCCCCCTCTCTCTCTCACCCTTCCTCCTCCTCCTCTCATCCTCTCCCTCTCACCCTTCGCTGTCTTTTTCCTTTCCTCTCACTTTCTTTTCTTCTTCTCCTTCTCCCTCTCCATATCTCTTCTCTTTCCTCCTCTGTCTCACACAATCAAGAAGTTGTGTTCCACCCTTGCTGACTCCCTTGAGATTCCTTTCTGTCAAGCCTCAGATCGGGTGAGTTCTTGAGCTGCTGCTCATATATAGAGTGATATTGTGCTGCTGGCTTTGCCGCAGATTAGATCTGGACCTTGATGTCACCATGTTCTCCGCTCTCTGCATGCAGCTGCCCATACATGTGCCACTTTCTAGTTCGTGTGAAACTAGCCGGTGACCAAGTCGCTGTCCAGATCTGGATTTACCGGTCTCCATCTCCTCTCAAGTCAGTGTTTATTGCTTTGTTTGCTCCACCGGCGCTCTGAAGGCCAGCCACTCGCAGGGCCAGCAGCCCTCAAAGCTGTCAACTATGCTCGGCTGACGGCCGTCTTGCCGCTGCCCTCCGCAAGGCTGGCGCCCCTCCGCGACTGTCACCATCACTTGGCCAGAGCTACCCTAGGGCAGTGCCCTGCTGATGTGGCTGCCTTCTTGTCGATGGAGCTTCGAATCTCGACTTGGCTGCTAGGAGTTTGTGTGGAGAAAAGTTGGGTAGGGATTGGTGGAAATCTACCTGGAATTGTCCGGATTGCCCCTCTTCTTTGATTTGGGCTTTTGATTCTTGTCAATTAGCCCATGTGGGCTTTTGAGTGTTGCCCAATTGGGCTTGAGATGCACCCCTTATTGGGTTTGTAACTTCTCCTTTGGGGTTGTATTTTCCCTCCCCCTTCTTTTAATGTATTTGTAATTCACCAAAAAAAAAAAAGTAGAGATAATTGTGTATTGGGTGCAAAAGTTGTGACTACCAGCTATCCATAAAGTTGCATAAGATGTTGGTAAGAGCTGAATGGTGCAATGTTGAAGCAATACATTTTAGACCACAAATCAATCTGGTATTTTGTAGTAAAAGAATGTGGCGAGGGTAATTTGAACTTCAATGCTTCAGTCAGTGACTCAAGTCACATATGCTTCACAGTTGGAGAGGGACAAAGTGGTTTCTTATATGCTTGTGCTAATGTCCTTGTATCGAAGGAAACCAAGGATCGAAGGAAACCATATGTGAGGTGATGAAGCCTCTTGAGAAGTATAATACTTGGGAGATGGTTGACCTTCTTGAAGGATGTGTTCTTGCGGGATGTAGATGGGTCTTCTCTGTTAAAAACCATTAGGATGGCACCATTGAGAGATATAACGCTAGACTGGTTGCTAAGGATGCAGTCAGGTGTAAGGAGTTGATTATCAAGAAACATTTTGCCCCTATTGCAAAACTTAAGTCATGAGAGTTATCTTATCCTTTGCAGTGAATCAGGATTGATCCTTGTACCAATTGGATGTAAAAAATGCTTTTCTCTATGGTGAATTTGCAAGAAGTGTATATGAAATTCCCTTATGGTTTCAAAATTCTTGTAGAAAAAGGGAAGGCGTGCAAGTTGAAGAAGGCACTCTATGGTTTTAAATAGTCTCCGAAGGTTTGGTTTGAGAGATTCAGACTATAAGTGTTAAGAAATGGGTAAACTTAAAGCCAAGCAAACCACACTTTATTCATCTAACAAGGCAGTAGTAAACTCACAACCTTAATTGTCTAAGTAGATGACATTGTAGTAACGAGAAATGATCAAGAAGTGGGAAGGCTCAAAACTTACCTAACTCAACAATTTGAGATAAAAAACCTTGGTATTTTAACTAATTTTTTTAGGAGTTGAAGTCTCTAGGTCTAGAAAAGGGGTTCATATGTGTTAGAGGAAGTATCTCTTGGATGAGTTGGATCTATTGAAAGAGATAGCAATGCTGGATTGTAAATCGCATGAGCAAGGTTATTAAGGCGGTGAGGTGACCAAGGCATTTGAGGGTCTTTCGGAGCGTTTTAGCGATAGGGCGGGCATAAGGCGTCGCCTTATTGAATAAAGCGTTCCTGTGTTATTTTTTATACAACCATTCTATTTGACTCAAATCCTAGTTGAATCTTACTACTTATATGCTAAATAAAGATTAAAGGTCCATACTTCATACCAATGCAATAATACATAAGCCAATCTGATTCATAGTTTTTAACACGGTAAGGCGACGGAGGCGTTTAAGGGTCTTTCGGAGCGCCTTAGCAATAAGGCGGGCATAAAGCGTCGCCTTATTGACTAAAGCGTTCCTGTGTAATTTTTTTATAAAACCAATCTATTTGGCTCAAATCCTAGTTGAATCCTATTACTCATATGTTAAATAAATACTAAAGGTTCATATTCATACCAATGTAAGATATTCATCAAGAAAACAAATCAATAAAGTGAATAAAGTGAATAAACTAAGTTCATCTTCATCAATCATCAATTATCATAACATATTAACATATAATATAAATACATAATTATGAAACAAAATTATAAATATAAAGAAAAGAAGACATAAAAAATACAAGTATTTATTATACTCACCTCTATGATGCCAAAATGAGTGCCTAAGCCCTAAGGTCATCCACTATATTTCTATTCTTGTCAAAGAAGAATGAAGCTCACCGCTGCCGGAGCAAAATGGTCGCCTGGATTAGTGGTTCTTCCTTATTCCTTGATTCCTTCTCAAAGCCCTTTCTTAAAACCCTTGACAAAATCCAAACCCTGTTTGTGAATTGTGTTTTTGTTTCATTTATTTTGGTTATTTTGGGTGGAGTAAAGCTGATCCCATACATCTCAAGTGTTAAAAAAACCATACACCTACCAATAAAAAATCTATATTTAGAATCTTCATCAAGTAATTTTAAAATATGTTAAAAAAAAAAAAAAAAAAAAAAAAAAAAACCCACAAGGTGCCACTTCACGTAAGGCGGAGCATTGCCTTACCATCTCTAGACCGCATCAGCGCCAACTGGTGCTGATAAGGCGACGCCTTAAAAACTATGCGCATGAGTCTCCTATTGACCCAAATCACAAAATAGGTGACAACAGTGGTCATTCATTATTACCTGTGAGAAAGCTAATCTATCTTTCCATCAATGAGTCAATACATGCATGTTCCAAGGACTAGTCATTTGGAAGCTTTATACAGCATTCTCAAATATCTAAATTTGGTCTAGGAAAAGGATTACTGTATACTAAGCATAATAACTTGAGGATTGAGGCCTACACTGATGCAGGTTGGGATGGGTCTGGTGTAGGATCAAGAAACAATTTGTGTTACCAGGTCCAGTGCAAAGGCAGAACTTAGAGCAATGTTCCATAGAGTATGTGACCTCTTGTGGTTGTGGTTAAGAAAGTTGGTTCAGGAATTGGGATTTGGTATTGACGGCTCCATTAGATTATTGTGATAACAAGGTTTCCATCAGTATAGCCCATAATCCTGTGCAACATGATCACCTAAAGTGCATTGAGGTATACCATCACTTCATAAAGGAGAAGATCGTCTCTGGAAGTATCTGCAGGCCCTTTGTGAAGACAACAGATCAATTAGCTGATGTGCTAACAAAAGGACTCAACTCCTCTTCATAACCTTCTGAGCCAGCTGGGCATATCTATTCGCCAGCTTGAGGAGAGTGTTAGAATTAGGGTATTTTGGGAAATATATGTAATGGTATCTTATGGGGGGGGTGAATACTTAAGTATGTAAGGGTGTTTCGGGTACTTGAGATTAAAAACAAAATTTCAGTGAATGGTTGAAGTGAGATCATAACGCACTGAGGTCTTCTGAAACTCTCTTCTCTCTTTCTTCCTTCCTCTTCTCTTCCTCTCCTCTCTTTGGGACCTGCTTCTTTTGTGATTTACAACTTAACTACTGGATGTAATGAACCCAAGGAATACAGCCTTAGGTAGCATAAAGAGCACCTTTTTAAGTTGATATAGGGCTTCTCAGCCCTTAGTACTCTATCACTTGCCGCAGATTATCAATGTGATCGTCCTCTCGCTTAATATATCATCAAAGTAAACAGAAATGAGTTAACCACTGAAGGGGTGTACTACATGAGTCATAACTCGCATGAAAGTACTTTGTTCAGCCATCAAGACTGGCTACGCTCCTCTTTGTCCTTCATTAGTGAAGTAGCTGAACAAGGTGAGGTTAAATGTTCGTCGCCTCCAACTTCTTCTTCAAAGAATGAACTATGGAAATCAGTACAGAGGCTTTAAAGGATAAGGTGTTGGTGCTCCTTTGATGTTGTTTGATTTTACTAGGAAGTTTTAAAATGGTACTTAACCTGTGGGGGTGCCCCTGTTTTTTCTTTGAGAGATTTTGGATCCTTGAGGAACATAAATCCGTGTCCCTGATTAGGGTTTGACAAGTTGCGGTCAAATGCATAGTTGTCGAGGTGGCCTAGGTGTCCAAACACCTTGGATGCCTTGTTGGTGTTGCCTTGCTTTTGGACCCTCTCAAACGCCTTGGTTCGCCTAGACACCGTGTCAACTATGGTCAAATGTGCAAGTCAAAAATTGATTTTTCTGTGTGAAGCATTTGAATCTAAGGTGCATTATTGATACCCTTCGGTAAGGGCTTTGCAGGAGTGAATGGGATGTATCATTGATGACAGAATGTTCGGTTTTCATTGCTTGGGAAGAAGAGCATTAGGGGTTGGATTGGATTTGTACTGGTGAAGGAAAGAGGAATGGCTCAAACAGAGGGTGTGAGAGTGAGATCCATCAATTGAAATCCACTTTACAACATGATTCTAACTAAACAAGGTTTTTCATTTTCAAATTATAAAATGAGGAATGGGGAATGAAAAACTATAGCAAACACTGCCTAAATGTTTTCCTTTTTCTTTTTTGGGGTTTTGATGTTGTCCTTAACTTTATTTTGAATCACTTTATAATTATGCCCTTCCTTGTTAAATATGTACTTTTCTTTTTCTTGTTA
Source organism: Macadamia integrifolia (assembly GCF_013358625.1). Taxonomy (NCBI): domain Eukaryota; kingdom Viridiplantae; phylum Streptophyta; class Magnoliopsida; order Proteales; family Proteaceae; genus Macadamia; species Macadamia integrifolia. The sequence goes on along the minus strand of NC_056560.1, from coordinate 23,368,695 downwards.
TTGCTGTGTTAATTTTGGGTCTTTATTTGTAATCTTAGACATTGGAAACACTTTTGGAGATGCTCAAGAAGGATGGTAAAACTCCTGATGTATTTATAGTGATGCAATCTATGAGGTAACTGATCATAAATTGAATTTTGGATTGAACCGAGGTTCCAGGGAACTGTATATTCATATTTTATTATTAAAGAGGTCTAAAGTCATTGTCATTTTCCATTTTTTTTTTAGTTTTATTATTGCGGTCTTAAAGTCGGTCATTTTTCATATATTTGTGAGTCATACTTTTCATTACCTGACTGGGTTCCATTGCCTGAGTTGTCATGAGTGTTTTGAGTCTCCGATTAATCAATCTGCCTATGTCTCCGTATATACCAAATGCATTTGTTATGGTTCTAGGACCTACTTATCTCTCCATTGGTGCCGAAATTGTAATATGATCTGTGATTTCAGTCCTTTGTAACATCTTGGTTGAGTGACACTATTTTGTTGAGTTCAGGTCAGGTAGTCCCTTAGGTTTTGCACTCATAACTCATCAATCATCATTAGACCAGGACATGATACTTGAAATAAGTGGTATTCTAGTCAAAACTCATGGGAGAAAGTCCCATATCTATTTTCCCTCTCTGGAACATTACTGGCACCTTTTTTTGACGTGCTACTTGATGGAGATGACTAATGAATGCCTGACGGGCTAGATTAGCTGATAGGAACTCACTTTTGAAGTATTTTTTTGCCATTCATACTGCTCAAACCTCTTTAACCTGCCAAACCTGGCCTAATAAATGATTGGGCTCTAATCTGGTTTAACCCATGAGCCCCTGTATGCAGTTTGTGACCTTTGGGTTATGGCTTGATGTGGCTGAGTTTCAGTTGGAAACTTCTGGCAGCCTTTGAATCCCAAGGCCGAACTCCACAATTGGATTCACTTTTAAGCAAGGTTCCAGCCCTTAAGTAACAAACCAAAAGGACCAGGGTGCTGTACTTCCTATAATTAATGACACAGCAATGATTAAAATTTGTAATGCCTTGTGACGCCCCAAGGAACAAGCTCACTGTTATGTCCTAGGGTCTCCCCATCTCCATCATCTCCCCCCCACCCTTGATGTCTTCCTCCCTGTGGAGCCCCTGACCTCTCTCTTCTTGAGCTTGTATCTTCTTTGTTAGGGCTGGTCCCTTTTGTCTCCCCCACCATCTTCACCTTGTATATTTTTTCTTTGGTAATAAATTTATTTATTCATCCAAAAAGAAATGAAAAATTGTAATGCCTGAAGTTTCTTGATTCTCCTATGAAAGAAGGCTTGATTCTCCTATGAAAGAAGGCTTAAGACTCATCATATGTGTATTCTTGCATTGTTCCATTATGGGTGAGTAAAAACCTTGATGTTTTTGTGCATTAGATTCCCTCAAATATGCGACAAACTAAACGGAGTCTAGTTTGGTGAGAACTTTTATCGTGAATTGGGAGACTTATTCTTGGGTTTCACAGCACAGTATGCTCAGTTTTCACTGACCACCAGAAAATGATTAGTCGGCATAGACCTATTATATTCCTGATGCTTCATGGCTAACTCATGCAAGATGTGTGTTCATGTATTTGGTCTGATCAGTGTGTTAAGAAGTGCAAGAATGGCTGTTATCGACCCTAATTTTTACTAGTCATAGTTCCTTCTTTGGTATTAATATATGACATTTCAAGCAGGTGTTATTTACATTCTGGAGACATTGATCATGGGCTAAAATTGTTTGAGGACTACATGAGTTCAGGGAAGCCGCCAATGGTTGAACTATATGTGGTGAGTTCAGTAGTAAATAAGCTCAGTTACATTGCTAATGTCTGTTAGCCTTTCTGCTCACCATACTTAATGCTCATGCTTCGTGCATTTAATGTCTGCAAGGACATGAATTGAGATTTTCTAAAAGTCAGTATCACTGAAGTCACAATATTTATTAAGAGTAGCTTATTTAGAATTGAGTTTTTAATGATGAAATTCCATAACATCTAGCCTGTGAAGCCCTAATGCCCTATATCTCTCAGACTTCTCTTGGTCGGCAAAGATTTTTATTCTAGTTTGTTGTCTTCTTTAGCTCATATAAGGGGCCATTGCTTTGAGCAGTTGCAAAAGTTCTGGCTGCTGGGGCAAATGCCTGGGTTCGAGTCTTGAGAGCAACCACTTTGTGCGAAAAACACCAAAGGTTAGGACTATCTCCAAACTCACCCCTCTCAGGACCCTTCATAGGTGGGACCAGCTGATGCAGATCTGGGGTTCTGAAACCTCACTCGGATTGCTTATGGCCCCACCCAATCAACAAAATAGTTCAAATATCATAACCAGTGGCTGATGTAGATGCCTTTGCTTGGTTGGACTGAATTGACCCTCTTTGAAAGCCTAAGCCAAGACGCAACCAAGCCAAACCAGTTTTCTGGTCTAAAGGGGGTTGGTAGTTTATAATTAGGGATGCAATATTTAATTTATTTGAGTTTCTTTGTTTTAGAAGGTTGGTTTGCTTGGGTAGATACGTAGGACTTTTTTATTTCCTAGAATACATAGTTTCTATTTTTTTGTTGGGTTTCTATTATTATGCTCATGGTATGAAAGTACGGTGCATATCATATCGGTATTAGTCGACAATATCGATATGATACATACACTATTAAATTTTTATTTTTACACCATTAAATTATTTTAAATTTTTTTTTTTTGGTATCGATTTGTACAATATGGGTAGTTATGTACAGATACCCAAACATTTAAAAGTCCTATTGGGGCTCATGGCATCTAGAATAGACTATTACTACATGTAAGAAACCTCATTCTTTATAACAATTTCAATTGAATGCACTTGTCTTTCAATACGATGTTCTCAATTTTAGTGTTTATGCATGATACATGCTGTATATTGCTTATTTATACTTTTTATTTATGCAAAAGTGCATTTCCATGCATATCTTGACCATTTCTGTGTGTATCTTTAGCGTATCTCTGATACGATACAATACGGTTTGATACATCTCTTAAATTGACCTGACCAATATGGCGACCGATACCGATACTTTAATCCTTGAGTCTTCGATCCCTTACACTGAAATGACCACTCTTCCCTAGGATTTGATATCATGGACCATAGAAGGCATTGAAAATGGTATTAAACACGTCAGTAGGACGTGCAAACCTTAAAAGTGATTTAAGAACCTCCTATCCATGAACAATAGATATCGAGATGAGATCTATAGATCTTGTTAGTCTAGGAAGGTTTGCCAACATGCTGACACAGTGTCAGCTGTCAAGGTCCTCTTACCATATACAATGGTAAAAACACCTTTTGATGCATTTATATTGCACTGACCAAAATGCTCTAATAAGTTGATAGCTGTACTGGAGACTATTAGACTTGCAATAAAGGGCAGTGTTGAAGCTACGCAACAAGATCTGTTGGTTATTCTCTTTGAGGATGAAATTAATCCTATAGACATCTTTGAGCTGTAAAACAAGCGTTCAGAAATACACAATCATATATATTTTAATAGTTATTGATCATCTTAGACCATTATACATTATCGTAGTTTTGCAATGGCTTCTAAAAGCTATTGCTGGTTATTCTACCAATGCATGAAGTTTTGTCTGATAATTCCATCAGCTCCATGTAGTTTCATGGAATAATGATGTTTGCAGGTAGATATGTCAACCTGTCAGTTCCAATATGGTTCCATTGTAAGTATAACACTATCTGGCCATGCCCTAATCTCAATCAGTTAGCTAATCGGTCCTGCTTGCTAGAACTGGAACCAAAACCCTAATCGGTCTGGTCTGGTTTGGTCCTTCAATGGTTCTGGAATTGGTCCATAATCAGGTCGAACTGTAAAATCAGAAAAATTTCACTCAGATTAATGCTAAAAAGAGTCCACTATCAGCAATCAAGAAAGTGGGTCAACAACAACAACAAAGCCTTATCACAACTAAGTGGGTTGGTTACATGGATCCTTGTCCTCCAATCAGCTCTATCTAAAGTCATATGTGGTGGAAAGGCCTAAGCTATGCATATCTTTCCTCACCACCTCTCTTGGGGTTACATTAGGCCTGCCCCTGACTCTTTTAGATCTTTCAATCTGAGTCAAATCACTTGGAATGGAGCATCCAAAGGCCTCTGTTGAACATGGCCATGCCACCTCAAACAACTTTCTTGTAGCTTACCATGTATCGGAGCTACACCCATCTCAACTTTAATTTGCTCATTCTTTACTTTGCCCTTCCTAATTTTGCCACACATCCATCTCAGCATCCTCATCTCTGCTACACTTAGTTTATCTATATGATGCTTTTAAATTGCCCAACATTCTGCACCATACATCATAGCTAGTTGTATGAGAGTCCTATAAAATTTCACTTTAATCTTTAAAAGAATACGTTGATCACACAACTCTCCAGTCACATCTTTCCACTTCAACCAAGAAAGTGGGTATGACCGCTAAACTGGGCAAAGAGCACTTATCTTTTGGTACTGTTTCTGAAAACACTTGAGACCTCATGTCCTTTCCCAAATGTTTGTGTTTGCATTTTTCTCCCTTTTCCTCCTATCAGTGAACACTTTGAAACCCTCATTCCACTTGGGACATTGGTTAGCTTAGGATTTGGTGGATGATTTTGCCAAGCAACAACCAACAAGTGATGAGACTTTATCTATAGTGGGAACACAATTCCATCATGATTTATTGATTTATTTGTTTTTGTGATGCTGTGGATTTTGGTGGATGATTTTGCCAAGAAGCAAGTGATGAGACCAAAAATCTATAGTGGGAGCACAATTTCATTATGATTCATTTGTTTCTGTCATGCTGTTTTATTTCTTAATCTTGAGCACTTTTTACCTTAAGTACCCTCTGATGTAGACAAGTCACTTAATGAGCTTATTTTATTGCAAATATAAGCCTTGGGTTAGGTTATGTATGTGTTGGGCTTTTGATCCCATGGGTTTTCTTTGTAATGGACCACTTTAATGGACCTTAAATATGGGTAGAAAGTAGAAAAACGAGATTTAATTCATTAGCTTAGTTAGAGTCCTGTTTTGAGTCTATTTCCTTTGTTATTTCAGTTTTTAGTTAGTTTAGGTTTCCCTATTAGTGAATAACTAGTTAGTTACCTACTCTATGTTGGAGTTCTAGTTTAGTTCTACTTGGAGTCTAACTTCTAGTTAGGTTATGATTGCTATTCTACCCTCTTTATATAGAGGAACTAATGTAATCTAATTTCACTGATTTGAAGAATGATGAATTGAGTTAATGTTTGAGAGCCTTAGAGCTGTGTGTGATTCCCCTTCCCCCTTTCTTATGCGATTTCTCCTTCCCTGGTTGGATTTGCGCAATATTTGATTGTGTGATCCCTTCCTTTCCCATCTATTCTAGTTCTTCCCTTCTTCCCTAAGGCTTCCTCCTTCACCCTCCTTGGGAGAGTTTTATGTATTTTGTTATAAACATCCACTTCCAATTGCAAAAGGAAGAAAAAAAGGAACCTAATAGAGAGAAGGAAATACTAGATAGGAGTCATAAAAGCCTTAAAGAGGTGTCCAACTGAGCAAAAGAGGAAAATGGGTCTGAGGGCTCTAAGTACCCCCCTATAACATGGTTTGTGGGGCTACCAGAATCATCTATGCCTTTGTTTATATTATTTATAGGGAATTAATTTTGAATCAGATGCCACTTGCTTAAAATGTTGTTCTGATCTGTTTAATGTAAAACTAAATAAGGATGTTGCATTTCTGTGGCTGTAGACACTTGTAGAAGGAGCAATGGTTGGGCATACTCCTAGGGGGATGCAAATAGCTCAAGACACCCTGGTATGATTGATTTTTTTTGGTTGTTGATCTGGATTGTTCTCTTAACACTGGGGCCATTTTCTTGATTCTATACATCATCCTTCATGCTTTCACTTCTATGTGCAGGAAAAAATGACTTCCAGAAATTTCTTTTTGAATCCAAGAATGGGTAATGAACTCCTCCTTGCGGCATCAGGTGAAAAGGTACATAATTATTTTATCTAATTGCTGGACTTGTCCTGGCCATTGGTTTATTGCTGTAATCCTGTTCATGTTTTTTAAAGGATTTGTTTCTTTGCCCCTCCCAGACCCTGCAGTAGTGGGAGCCTCATGTACTGGGTTGCTCTTATTCATTCCTGTTGGTGTTCCTCTGAATTATTGTTTTGATGATTTTGTGCAGACTGGTGGATACACGACTGCTAACTACATTTGGGACCTGATGCAAGCTCGTAACATTACCCCTTCCCTGCCCGCTGTGGAAGCCTATTATAATGGTTTAAAGGTATGTCACCTTCTGTTCTCTGCAAACTGGAATTTTTATTTTCATTTGTACCATTATGCCATTACTGCTGAGACTCTGCCTCTTCTGTGCAAGAATACAAAGATCTATTAATCTGGTCCAGCTATGAGTTTTCCAACATGCCTTACAAAGATCTTTAGGCAATCTGGGCAGTTGTTCCAATGAGTTATATTTAAGCACCATCAGTGCTATTATTGGCATGTCTGAAGTAATGAAAGCAATTACTGATTATCAATAGCACGTCTGAAGTAATGAAAGCAATTACTGATTATCCTAACATGCGTATTTTTTTTCTTCTATGCTTCTAAAGAAGAATAAGGAGTGGGGTCAACTGTCTTCAGCAGCTGGATCTACAATCATAACATATGTTGTCACAACACTAGCAATTGTCCTAAACAGTTCCGCTAATCTGTGAGGACAAATTTAAGAAACTAACCCATAGGACAGAATCTCAGTGATCCAGATTTAGAGAACAGTAGGGCAGAAATAGAGATAATCAATAATTAAAGAACCAGCCAACTGATGAGGCTAAAAACTGGAAAAGTGCTAAAGAACCAGCTAACCGATGAGGCTGAAAAACTGGAAAAATGCTGGCCTAAACCTGCTGTACTTGTGGCTGAAATATAATAGAAACCAATGGTTAGATGGTGAACAACTACAATGGACAGAATAGAATCTTTCGGAAAACAGAAAATAGTGACTTACTAAAACATGTTGATCTCCCAAGTTCCAGATCTGATGCTGCTGCAATTGTAGACAGAAGTAGTACTATTAGGTAGGAAACATCATATTCAAAATTAGGTTCAATTGGTGGTTTGGTGTGGTGGGCTAGAAATAGCCCTATTTGTTTGACGGAGAAAAGTGGAAAAGGTAAAAAGGGGTGGGAAACTTGTACTTGTTTCCCGTAAACTACCACAAATATAAGTATTTGGAAAAGTGGGGTGGGAAACTAACCAGATAAGTTCATCAAGTGCAATTACTGTTGTCTGCTGATGTGGCACTCAACTTTTTCCCACCCACAACCTTCCAAACTTTGACACTATTCATGGAAAAGTTGATTCTGTCTCCTATTTCCTCTTTTTCCTATAGAATCCCACCCCACTAAAAATTACGTCTTCCATTATTTCCTTCCCTTTCCTTATCAACCCAACCCAACCCAACCCATAACATGTGGGACCCACCCTCACAAGTTTCCCACCTCTTTTTATCTGTCAAACAAACGGGGCCTAAGAGAAGATTGAGAAGACAAGTGGACAAACATGGTATGCAGGAACAAAAACTTGGGAAGAAGATAAAATCATAGAGAGAAAAACTAAAATAAATAAAAAAGAATGCACACAAGGAAGGTGGAATCGAATTCGCAAGAAGATGGATGCAGTTTACCTTGTTAGGCATCCACACACTCACCTTATAGCTTGTTGAAACTTAGAACAAGATGGAGAGAAGAAAGAAAGGAAGGACATGACTTTTGAATCACCACCAAACCCTATCATGGAATCACCACCAAAGGGGTTGGAGCTGCATCACCACAGTCCAAGGACAACAGCTTCACCACTGACCAAAAGAGGGATGTTAAGATGTTTACCACGATAGAGGGAGTGCCCCTATCATGGTTTCCTTTATTGCTTTATGTCTTTAATTGTTAGGAGTTAAGAGGAGTTAGTTGCTAGTTTCCTAGTCTAATTTAGACTAGGTTTAGTTTGCTATTCAGGTTACTATTGTATTTACGTGTTTATAAATGAAGAGACCGACCTATGGTAGATCTCTGAAGTCTGAGTCTATTCTGTATTCTTCAACTTCTCCATTCTCTCTCTCTCTCTCTCTCTCTCTCTCTCTCTTGGTTTGCTTCTTGTTTGCTACCGTTTCACCTAAAAGCTTGAATGTTAAGGAATGACAGTGTCAATGTTTACATCAACTCTCCCCAGCACGTGCAGACCAAGACCCCGTGGAGCTCATGTGGCACCGAGGGAGAAGAATTGTTGGGAGAACTCTTCCGATGCACTTCCCAAGAGTTGAACACTTGACCTTCTTGCTCTGATACCATGTTCGCTACTGTTTCACCTAAACGCTCGGACTGTTAGGAAATGGCGGCGTCAATGTATACATCAACACTTCTTCACAGGTTCTTGTGTTGAGATGAGATTTTGTCACATGGTATCAAAGCTGTAACCAGTACTTGTCATCCTTGCTATTTGTTTTGGGAGTGATCCTAGGGTTTCGGAGTTATAAAGAAGAAGAAGAGGACAAAGAGGAAGAAAAAAAATCTGAAAACCACTTGTTGCTGAAAAAAGAAAAATCTGATTCAAATACGTGCTATTGCTTGTTGTTTTTGCTGAAGTTTGTTTTTTGGACATGGTATACTCTTTCTCGCATAAAATCAGTACCCTGCGACACTTCATAAATCTTCCGTCCTCTGTAAGGGTCCATCGATGAAGAGGATTTGAAAACCTCAAAATCCAAATCGTTATCTCCAAAACTGCTGTTTGAAATTCTGAAGTTCAAAGATGATGTTATCTGCCACTGTTACCGTCTTCAATGGGTCTCAATCGAGCAGATTGATTCTCTTCTATTTTGAGGTCCCTAAGGCTGTTTCATTGGAGACGAAGGTTGGTCAGGTTCCAAATCTGACGGATATGGGAAGCGGATGAGAGAAGCTGCTTGGTTACCTGGTTTTTCAATTTTCAGCCTTTGCACATCACGCTGGTGGTAACCTCGCTACAAGCAACCAAAATCGAGAAAAAAAGGGGTTGTGAGTTCTTAATGAAGTTCTCTTCATGCTCACTAGTATCTACAATTGTATTCAAGACTCTTGTTGTTCCAAGCTGGAGCCCATGATGTGTGTACTCCAGCTTGAGGGTGGGCGTGCTAAGATACGTACCATGATAGGGGAAGTGTCCCTGTCGTGCTTTCCCTTATTGATTTGTCTTAATTGTTAGTAGGAGTTTGGAGTTAGTTGTCAGTTTCTTAGTCTAAATAAGTTTCTTGTTTATACTAGGTTTAGTTTTCTAGTGAGATTACAAATGTATTATAGGTTTATAAATAAAGGCACAACCCTGAACCCATGGTAGATCTCTGAATTCTGAGTCGATTGTGGGTTTAGCAACTTCTCCATCGTCTCTCTCTCTCTCTCTCTCTCTCTTTTGGTTTGTTTCTTTTTCATAGCTTCTGGTGTTGAGGTTTTGTCACAAGGGGAAAACCCAATTTATAAACAACTCAATTCATAGGGGATATTTGGGGCCCCTCTCCTTTACAACCTAAGTTTCTTTTTAAAAAGTGAACTCTTCTAGAGTATCATAGAATAGAAATAAACTACTTAATCCCATATAGGACATAAACCTAATATTTAGGCTTATAAAATTGGCCCATCACAATAGAAAACTCAAAAATACTTAGCCCGTGGCCCATAACCCATGGGGCACTCAATTAAGCCCAACTTGAACATAGTTTCAGTTGGGCCTGATAAATTAAACCAAATCCAAAACAAGCCCTTCTTCTCTTCTAGCTGAAATTATGCATCGGTTGCAGTGGCCTTGAGCTTGTTTTCTTGTTTCCTTTGATATTTATTTAAGAAAATGATTAACGAGTTTGGCCTGATAAATTAAACCAAATCCAAAACAAGCCCTTCTTCTCTTCTAGCTGAAATTATGCATCAGTTGCAGTGGCCTTGAGCTTGTTTTCTTATTTCCTTTGATATTTATTTAAGAAAATGATTAACGAGTTACAGAACTCCAACCACCTTGAATTCTGAGGATTGGACACAGCTTAAATGCCTCACACAATGCTATTTTTTAAAATTGATATATCTATATGTGCAATAGATGTTTCAGAGATGATATCGCTTTGTGGCTTTCCAATTTCTTTTCTGTTATTTTTTTTTGGCGCGGGGTGGGGGGGGGTGTGGGAGATTCAATCTATAGCAGTTGCTGTTTGTACTTTTTGGTTCTGTGTAGGAGGCTCGTTGATTTTCTGGTGATATCGGTTCTTTGTGCTTTTATCTAACTCCATCAAAAAATTTCCAACCCCCACATCCCCACCCACCCCCCCCCCCCCCAAAAAAAAAAAAAAGAAGAAGAAGTTGCAGTTGTTTCTGTTTGAAGTTGCCAACTTTGTCTTAATCTGTATCTGAATGTTCCATGTTGTGTCAACCTACATTTTAGCTAATTTGTGTATATGTTTCTGCATCCCCTTACTTGTTTAACTCCTAATATTTTCAGGAGCGCGAGATACCTGCAGATGACCCACGGCTCTTACTGGTCTCTCGGACATATGAAAAAATGCGTCCCAGGTCTGGACCAGCCAGATTATCTTAGTTGGAAGGATGCTGATTTGGAATATTGCATGTAATAATGACATTTCCGTCTATATATTATCAATGTTTCGAAAGAGTAGCTTTTCCTATTAGAGTTGCATGTGTCAGAATTTTTACTGCTCTGCTCTGGCATGAATCCCTTGATATGTAAGATCTTTCCTCCATCTCCTCACATTCCCAAGTTGTAGGTTTAGGCATAGAAAGTGATACATTCCCAAGTGATCCTTGTAATGTTGTAATGGATGTGCAGGGTGAAGTAGTGAACCCTACTGGATTTCTTTTAATAGCCAAGCCAGAATCCATAATGATCTTCAGTGCAGGATAAGATTGCCCAATATTGTCTTTCCTGATGAAGCAGCGAGATCAGAGTTGTGACTTGTGAGAGATCAATTGCTTTGGATCCCCTTGAAACTAATTTTGATTCTTCACCCTCATATTTGTTGCATCACAAAGAAAGTTGCAGATGATCTGCTTGTGGCTTGACATGGATACACTGGTACACAGTTTGTCTTTAACATGCCCATGCTCGATTGACAGCTTGTTAAGCAACCATCTTTTACTCGACTCTTGTATTAGGTTACTTTAGAGAATGATGGATAACATTTGAATTATTTCATGTCAATATGTTCTGCCCCTGAGAGCTATTACAATGCATATCAAAGTGGTCTTTGAGAAATCTAAATTTTTGAAATAAACCCTCTTGTCAATGTATGATTAGTTACTTGAAGTTTTGCTATAGCAAATCACTACATTATGATATACAATTACTTTCGTAGTTACAGAAGATGATGCAGGAAATCACATGAGCCTTGGATTAGTTTTTATATATGTTGAGCCTTTGGTATTGATTTTCATTGTTATATGTAATTTATTATTTTTTTATTTTTTTATTTTTTTGGGGTGAATGTAATATGGAACGTTAATTGGCGTAAAGTAAAAGTTGGATTAAGATATCAGATTCACTTTATCACTTAATTTAAGTTGTAAGTCCTTGTTAGAATAAGAGTTGTTTTAAGCTTTTTATTGGCCAATTATGTATCTAGCTTGATTACTTGCTGTGTTAGGTTATTTCTAGTCATGACTCATGAGTCAGATTTTGAGTCTATACCTATGTAACCAGCCATTCAGGCATATGAGTGTTGAGTCATTGTCTAATTGATGCAAGTCATTCGTTACCCCAAAAATAAATAAATAAATAACTAAAAAAAATTGATGCAAGTCATAAATGAAAGAAATGGCTAGGTTTCTTATTGAGCAAAATTCACTTTTTTTTCCTTAATTTCTTTTACAACCAAATAGAAATAATGATTTTTGTAGTGAGCTATGGGATAACTGTATAAGTTCAAAGTCCATGGTTAAAAACTTAAAATAATAATAATAATAATAATAATAATAATAATAATAATAATAATAATAATAATAATAATAATAATAATAATAATAATAATAATTATTATTATTATTATTATTATTTTGTGTAAATTATTATTAATTATATTTGAAACCACTATTGGATATCGTTATTCCTGTGTAATAACTTGTAACTCGAGAAAAATCACATTCTTGATGATTTATATAACATCTTTAACTAATTGGATGTCATTTCATAGCTTATTATTATTATTATTATTATTTTATTTGCTGTCAATTTTTAGAAGTTTGGGGCATACTTTCGTTGTCAATATATAGGGCCCAACTTATTTAAATGGTTAAATTATGTGTATATATATATATATATATATATATTTTGTAATTTTCTATTCATATATGTTGAAGATAAGCAATAGGTCATATTCATCTAAAACCCTTTTGAAAGAAGCCAACACTACATCCATAGGCAACCAGGTACAGCAACGATGGGGATGATCTTCTAGCTCGGTAACAAGCCGTTAGGTTTAGGTTTAGGTTTAGGTTTTGGTTTTGTTTTGTTTTTGTTTTTGTTTCTGTTTTTATTTTTGTTTTTTTTGTTTTTCTTGTTTTTTTTGCTTTTTTTTTTTTTTTTGTTTTTTTAAAGAAAGTAAGCAGTTATGTAGTTAAATACTAGCGTGAGTTCAAGGAAGATCACTGGTTTGACTCTCTTCAATCCGACCTTTTTAAAATATAATAATATTGAATTATAAATTAATAATATGTGTGGTGTAATGACCCACTGGCTGGGCCCTAGTGGGTCCCTATATGGTCCCAGTGTGGGTCTTGCACCAAACCAAAAAGAAAAAATGGAGTCGACGCAAGGAACAGCCCAGCTGCCCGTATGATCTTTGCCAGGCGTGGTTGGGCTATGGTTGTAAAAGACTTTGGTGCCCACCTGGTCCCACAACATTTCATGGATAACCACCACGTCATACATAAAAATTATAGAGCTCTTTTTATTTTTTTATTTTATTATATAATATTGAGTTCTAATGTATGTTGTTAACCACAAAAAAAAAAAAAAAGTTCCTATGCTTGTTTATTGCAGTTGGTTTGATAACGGTTCTGAAAAATGTTAATACGGTTCAATTATTAAAATAAAATAATAATTTCTTATTATAATTTAAGAATTTTTATTTATAACAAATAAAATGTCATTTACGTGTGATACAAGTAATAAATCTAGTACACATATTGTATATATACATGTTACATCAATCAAGTCTCAATCCTAATCAATATATTTTTTAGGGATTGAGTTCCTGCCTATATGCGTAGTGTAAATTAGCATCTCTATGTGTCTATTTTTTCTTTTATAAACACAATAACGGATATGTATACTATCAAATAAACACAATAATGGCATAAAATACTAATTTATTAGAATATATTATATTTAAGTCAACAAAACACAATGGAATAACAAAATTTTAGTTAATTCATAACCACCTCAAAAAATGTTATTAAATAAACAAAAGAAAAGATATACACTAGATTTGTTTTTGTTTTATATAAATGAATATTGAAAAATCCCAGAAACTCTCATTTGAGATTTTCTAAGCTCCCGACCCATTTTCTAACACATTTAAGTAAAAACAGTAAATAAATTATTATTATTATTATTTTTTTTTCTGGTAAAAAATTCCTTCTCTTCATTAGTTTCATGAGAAAGTTGAACAGAGGATGTTGCGGACTGTCAGGACATTATGTCAAATGTTAAGAATTAATAATTTGTACAATGCCTTCTTCATCAAGCAATACTTTCAAAGGAGAAAGGAGAGATGGTTGAAGGTAGAAAGATCCAAGGAGAGAGAGAGAGAGAGAGAGAGAGAGTCCAAGTGGAAGGAATAGTTTGATGGGGGAGAGGGAGACTCAAGAATATATATATATATATATATATATAAAACGAAGTATACGCGACATATTTTATATACTTACGCCTTCTTATACAATCTCTCTCCTCTTTTAATTAATATTTGTGAGCCTTTGTTATACACTTCAACACCCATCAAGAGAAACGTCCAGTATATTTGAAGTCAATCAATGCTAGTGTATGAATCCCTCCCCTTCAATATATATATGATTTTCTTATTAACATCTTTTAAGGTGTCTAGTATTATTGAGATTTTCTTATTGACATTCCTCAAGATATCAATAATTTGTAATTTTACTTCTTTTTTTTTTTTTTTTTTCATATTAGTGTTATACACAATTTTTGTCATTTCACATATGCATGGTTTTAAGTATCGGTGCGTATCGTGCCGTATCGATCGATACATATCCGTATCGGTAGGCATCAGCACGATACATACCGATATGCTACGGGGAATTTTGGGCCATCTTTTGTGTATCAGTGTATCGTACGTATCGTATCATGCGATACCATATTGATACCGATACGTACGATACGGATACGCTTTTGACTTTTGGTATCGACGTATCGGTACCGTATCGAGTGTATCGTGCAGTATCGAGCCATATCGTACCGATACGTACCGTATCGGTACGATATGGCTACTTAAGTGTGAATATGCCTTTTGTTGTATGAAACAAACACTTCACAATCTCACCAATAGTTTTCTATATTTTGCTTCTTTCTTCCCCTTTGATTCACTCACATTTTTGGAGACTCAAATGGTAGATTGAAAGAAACATTGTGGAAGTGAATGGTTCAAAGAAGGAGAAAAACATAGTCCAAGAAGAACCTTGAAGGCTTGAACTTGAAAGTTCAAACATTTGAATAGTAAGTTCTTGAATCTTTACTCACTTTTTCCAACTTTAACCTTAGATTTTCAAGTTTTTTTAAAATCTAAGGTTCATCATAAGTTGAAACATTTTGTGCATCATTATTAAGTTCTTGAATCTTTACAAACTTTTTTCAAGAGAAAATGAGGGTTTTCAAGTTTTTTCAAATTTCTTAGATCTACTAATGCTCAAATTTCTTAGATCTACTCATGCTCAAAATATTGTAAGAAACTCAAACCTCATCATTTTGAACATTTTCAACTCAATATATTTGTCTATCAATACGATACCATCTACTTAAGTATTTATGCATTCTACATGTTATATATAGTTTTTTTTTTAACTATTTTTTTATGCAAAATGTAAAAAACTCAAACCTCATCATTTATGAACATTTTCAACTCAATATATTTGTCTATCAATACGATACCATACCAATACTTTAATCCTTGCACATATGTATTCGAAAAATATATACGAAAATGACATTTTTTTGATAATGATATAACGATTTGTCACTTTATATATATATATATATATATATATGCCTCTCATACATTTTCTCTCATATATTTTAATTAATATTTGTGGGTCCCTCTTGTACACTCCGACACCCATCACAAGAGATGGTTTCCCCCTTCATTATATCTGATGCTAATATAAAACACTATTAGATAGATCCTTCTCCCTACATATATATGGTTTTCTTGTTGACATCTTTTGAGGTGTTCAATAATATATATGGAAAAAAGAACCATAAAGGCAGAAGTCCCACCACTGTTGATGCTTCCATGTGTGTTCCCATTGGTTTCTATGCTAGTGCAGATGCCACGTTGCCTTTACGAAACCTTCTCCCTTTATATATGGTTTCTTATATATATATATATATATATACTCTTTCTCACACATTCTCTCTCCTCTCTCTTCATTAATACTTGTGAGCCCCTATTGTACACTATGACACCTAGACATTTTCCCTTTCCACTATATTTGTTGCTATCTACAATGCCAGTTTCCATCTATATATATATATGATTTTAGGAAGAAAGAATGTTACCTGATAATGTGTACTTGTGCCAAGATACAGTAGGTGCAAAAATACCACGCTATCTCATGCTGAAGATGCTCGTGCACGTCTTCTCTTTCGTCGTGGGCATTGGTGTGTATGTACACCATCGAGTAGCGTTCTCTTGTCTATAATTTTACTATTGACATCTTTTAAGGTGTTCAATATTTTGTAACATTCTTTAATTTCCCTTTTATAATAATACATTCTTTTTCATTAGTAATAAAATATTATTATTTTATATTTATATTAAAAAAAACGTGTGAAACAAAGACAATCTTTATAGTAGCAAAGGGTAAATACACTTTCAAGTTATTTTGAAAATAAGAGATCATAGACTTTACAAGCAATGCCGCTTTCAAAATAAAAATACATTAAAAATAAATGAACGACAAAAAAAGAAAAAGAAAAAAGAACTATATATTATAAAATTTTCCACATCAGATTTCCGCAAAACGCTTCTTTTGTGATTTGTATGAGTGAGTATTTTTCTTGGATAGCATGTCCACAATGAAATCTATGGATTGCATACCTATTTGTTCCACGTGGCATGTTAAATAGGTTTGACTTCTCATGAACATGTAGACTCCAATCTTCAAAATCTTTGATTACATGACATGGTTCAACCTTAAGGAAAAACCAAGTGGCAAAAATAAAATACTGAAAATTTTAGTACCATTAAGAAAGTGCTCCCCAATGCTTGGATTACCTAAAATGTACATTGCAATATTTGAAAAGAATATATATAATTGAATTTGAGTCAAAATTTGACATTACTAAAAACATTACAACTTGGGCTATAGGTATTTTGATAGAAGGAAAAATTCAACTATTAATAACTGATTATTTGTTCACAGAAAACCATATTGAAGGATGCGCCAAGGTTGTTTTTATTGGAGCACAACATGCACAAAGGAGGGGATGAGTTTTAAAGGAGATTTGGACAAACTCGAAACTGCTTAAACAACTTTTGTTTGATTTAGACACTTTTTGCTGGCCCTTTAGTGTGGCTCCAATCTTTTTATCTATATATAAACCTTTGCAGCATATTACTTATAGATGTGTCCTTGAATCCAGTCAAGTATATCATTTTGTAACCTTAGCTAGAGAATTTATGGGGGCAAGTGACATTACTAACATTAATGCCCTATCTAGCCATGTTAGCTGTTCCTAAATATTTTATATAGTTTTTTCTTGTTCTCAAAAAAAAGAAAAAAGAAAAAAAAAAAAAAAAAAAAAAAAAGACCCTCATGACCAATCCTTAGACATTCAATGTTTAGAGTTGCCACTTCACTCCACGTGGTATAATTAGTGTGAATATAGATTTCTTGAGGGAAAAAGGGGAAAGGGTGGAGGGTGGAGGGGGGGAGGGTGCTACATCAATGCATTTACAAATAGGAGAAATGATCATTGGAGAAAGTTTTCATCCGTCGCATAAAATGATTCACCACACCATCATTTTTTTTTTCGTGTGTGTTTGCATGCAAAAGCCCCTCAAAAGATTCATAAAGCCTAATGGGGCAAGAATTGCTATGCAAAGTGAAGAAGGTACTCAAAAACGTAGATAGCAAAAGTCCCAACTACCCATCTAGAAATAAAATGGATCAAAACATTTTCCACTCTATATACATGATAGAAGCAATAAGAGAGAAATCTAGACTAGTGGATTTTATATCCTCAACAATTGGAGAGAGATCTCCATAGAGGCATGATACAATTCAAGCGTCAAGCACTATCTTAGGGTTCACAAATCCCCATGAAGTTTTAGTATGTTCCCCAAAATACCCTTCCACACGCATTTGAAGTCTTGTGGTCAAGGGATTCTTTTTACAGATAATAAATGAATAATTTGAGACTCAAATAATAACATCATGAGATGGTTAGGCTACTTCTATCAATAATAATAATAATAATAAATAAATAAATAGAAAAGGAAAAGGTTAGGCTATGTTTGGAAAACTAAAAAAAAATAATAGGATAAAAATAACGGTGAGACTAATTAAAAAAATAAATTGATACGCCCATCTATATTCTCTTTTTAAAAGAAATTAATTTTTTCTTGATTTCCAAACACAACCTTGTGTAACCGTATCAGGTCAGACACCTCATTTTTCTGTGACAATCAGCTGCTCAGGCGTACCGTACCTTTGTTCTTCACAGTTCTTACACTGTTGAATCCACATGTTGAAAAAGATTTGGTCCAAAGTCAGAAGTCAAAGACTTAGTAATATTATCTAGCTCTGATCAATAACTTACTTAGGTTCTCACTTCTCAGCTTCCTTAACCATCAAGAGAGAGACCCTTAAAAACTAATAGTTTTCTTAACCACCAAGCATATCCATTTCATCAATTGTTTATTTGGAGGAGATGGGTTGAGTTAAAAGGACCAGTAAATGGCAAGTGCAATTTAAGTTTTACTTATACCCAATTTAGGAAACAAAGGATTTAGATCTTCTCTAGTATCTGAGAGAGTCTAATGCACATTCAACGACTGAGAGTACCTTGGGATGCTTGCCTAAGGTATTTCCAAACTTGGATGTGATTGGGCTCTCGACAGTGTTAGAGATGATTAGAATCCAAAAAACGAGAGTAACCTGAAAATCTTCTTGTAGCATCTCTAAAATAAGGGTTGAAATCATCTGCAATTCCGATCTCGTACAATTTCGTGCAATACCACCTTCAGGCGGTACCATGTGTATTGATACCAATACAATGGCCCAGATCTTATTTAAATGTCTTTTTACTGATTTAATGTTTTATTAATTGTACCAGATCTGGGCCATTGTATTGGTATCAATACACGTGTCACCGCCTTAAGGTGGTATTGCACGGAATTGTGCGAGATCGTCGCTAAAATAAAGACTAAAAGACATGCCACACTTTTTTTCCTGTATTATATTGTTCAAATCTAAATGCTTTGAACACGTATTATTATTTTTTTAAAGTATTTTATCATAATTTTTACTGACTCATTGATTCGTTTAAAACACTACTCTTACCATGGTTTCAAGTATCGGTCTAGGATCGGCCATATCGGTTGTATTGGATCGGTATCAGTTGAGAGCAATCCCTGATCCAATACTGATCTTGATTGGTTATCCGGATCATTTCAAGGGTAAAATAGGAAAAAATATTACGTTTATAAAAAACAGGGGCAAAATATATTGATACCCACCGATCCAATCTAGATCAATATCAGCAGACACTGATACCGATACCGTCCCCTAAATCCTTGGCACTTACCAAACACCATTTTTTGGCAGTATGATCTGGGAGCATATTGGTGGTTTATTTAAAACCCCCACCCCCAAAAAAAAAAAAAAACTAAAAAAAAGATGATAAGATATGACTTTGCAAGGAGCTTATCCTGAGTTGACATGAATCAGATCCACCTAGTAGTTGATAACTTCAAAAACATAAACTGGATATAGTTTAGAAATTACTCAACTTCTCAACAATAAACAGGTTCAATTAAACAGCTCACATGACTAACCTAATCTGTTGTTAATCAATGACCATTTGGTGGCTACAGATCATTTGTTTTCACTTATTAGGAAACTCTTGCACTCTCAAGATGGTATGAAAGTGGCACTCTAATCTCCATGCTGATTCACTGCCAGACTGATCCTGCTTTTCTCCTTCCTTTTGAGATACCTGCCATTGAGGATATTCAACTGCTTCAGTCTTGCCTTGTTTTCCTTTCCTTTGGCCATGTTAATAGAGCAGGTAACAATTGCCAAAAAAAAAAAAATTAATAGACAACTGTATTTTCAACTCGACTCGACTTGCCTTTTAGAAAAACTTGGTGGTTCGACATGATCAAATAGAAAAATGAGAGAATTATATATCATTGAATTTTGAGCTAATGTTATTGTAAACATGTTTAATATTAGAAGTGAACTATTGAAGTAGTGAATCAGTATGATAGTATTTAAAAAACGTATAGACTTACCGAGTTTATGATGACTCAGGTAAAAATACCCAATTTTATTTGATTAAGACGATTCATGACCAAGTCTTGTCATTTTTTATCTTGGTTGAGTTTATATTACTCTTATCCAAGATTTTCAAAATTTTGACTTGACGCAAGCTACTTGCTTGAGTCAAAACCTAGTTTTTCAATCATAGACTATTCAAACATAAAAAAAAAAAAAAAAAAAAAAAAAAAAAAAAAAAAAAAAAAAAAAAAAAAAAAAAAAGAAAAAAAGAAAAAAAAAAAGAAGACATAAACTTTACTAGAAGTTTGAAATTGTATGAAAAAAAGAAAAAAAAAAAAGAAGACATAAACTTTACTAGAAGTTTGAAATTGTATGAGACTAGTTCAAACCTAAGGATAGGTTATAAATAAAGGGAAAACCCCTCAATATACTTATGGGTCCAAATATCAAGGTTCAATAGGGTAACTTGGTTTAACCAAATTTCAGGCCAAATTTTTAAATCATTTTGTAAACACGGTGTGACATAAAATCAAATTTAACTTACAAGGCCTACAAACTGATGCCCTAAAATTGCATTTGCTCCTACCTTAAGAGATAAATCATTATGTAAACATAATGTGCCAATGAGAGCATGTATTAGGGCATTGCTATGGATGTAATTTCTAATTTTACAGGGACAAGGTGATAATTCTCATGCTTCTTATCTAGGTGTAGGCGCCGCATAACCAAGCAATGTTCTTCTCTCCCCTCCACCCAAAAAAAAATGTTATTTGATAGGAACCCTTTCCTAATGCTATGCAACTTGGCCTTTTCACTAAATTCATTCATCTACCATCTAAGGACTAAAACAAAATTGCATCTGCTCCTCCTACCCAAAGATATGGCAATCAAGTTGGAGCACCAACTTTTCTTTCAAATACCAACTCCTCCCCTATGAACAATCGAGTTGCTCAACTGATTGAGGCATATCTTGTCAAGTATGCTTGGGCTTTGGTCACTCTCTGAAGTACATTTTGATGTTGGCAAATACTGCCCTCCCACCCAAAAAAAAAATTAGACAGAAAACTTACACCAAACCCTAAACCCTAAACACAGGAAGTGGTCAAAGTCCCCTACAAAATCAAGTCGGTCTTGGATCCACCATTTTGGCCATGTAAGTTAGATCTGGACTAATAACATCTCGGATCTTGATTCGGACTTCCATAACCCGACCCATGATAAAGCCCCTTGCTGGTCTTATTGCATGGTTGGGTACCATTGATAACCCCCCACTAGCTATACAGCAACAATATTTGGTGGAAACTCGAAAGCATCGTTTTCACAAGAATCACACCACATGCTCCACACCCCCCATCAAGCTGTGAAAAGTTAAAATACTCTCTCTCTCTCTCTATAGTATATAAAATCTCCCATGCACTTGATACCAAGTATCAATAATGCAGTTCCATTGATAATATAGTCCCATGACTACAATACTACCATAGCCCTCACCTATACACAAGTACATCATTCACTGATCATTATTTTTTAACCGTTCGATCCATCGCAAACTTCTTATCTCCGGATATATTTATTATTTACAGGTTAAATATTAAGTAGAACTCTGATCCAAAGTTTGGATCAATGGCAATCAAGAAAACGGGCTATGACAACACAAGGAGCCCAACACATCTAGTTATTCCCATAAACTAAGTCTATGGTCAGATCGCACGTGCCGACCTGTAGAAAAGAAACGGAAAAGGTAGAATCAGAATCTAGATCCAACGACCATACCTTCCCGTCAAACAAGTTTAAATCCAACGGCTAAAAAAATAATATCAAAATCTAGCCGTCCAAATTTTGACTTGTCCAAGGGGCAAAAATGTTCAACCAATCCAACGCATCATAACGGTTAGATTTAATCTAGCGGTTAAAATTAAAAAAATCAGATCGCTCTTCTTAGATTGAAATAAAAACGGTTCGTTTGGGAGATTTTTTTTTCTGCTGTGAGAGACTTTCTACCTTCACAGCCTGCATCGTCGTCTTCTCTTTTGCCCTTTTTAGCTGCTTCTTAGCCTGCGCACCTCTGACTGCTTATTTTGCGCACCATCTGCCATGTCTCTGAGCTTTACCAGTTCAATCTTCGTGATAAGAATCTCACGTTACAGAGAAACTCTTTAAGGGGGGGTGGGAAAAGAAATCATATAAGAGAGTGACAGAGAGAGAGAGAGAGAGAGAGAGAGAGAGAGAGAGAGAGAGAGAGAGAGAGAGACCCAGAAACGAAAATCAACCATGGAAGGTCAGAAAAGCCAGGCGAAGCTTACGAGAACCCAATCTTCTCTTCTTCGTTCACCTTCAACTATTCGATCTTCAATCCATAGTCTCTCATCTGTACGAGACGAAGAAGCTGCAGCAGAGGAAGAGAAACCCCACAAATCCGTTTCAGGAGCTTCGAATCGTTATCCGATTCGTTGGAATCGTCTAGTACCTGTTCTGGGTACGGCGTTCTTGAGTTTCTCTTTTTTCTTGTTCTTTTACTTCTATCTCAGAAGGAAAGAGATACCCACTTCAGAAAACTTCTTGTTAGCTCTTGTTTTCATCGCTGTTGTCCTTTATTTTGGTGGGAAGAAAAGGAGTTTTATCATCCAGACCTCATTGTTTCTGAAACAGTTGTGGGATGAGAAGAGCCGGAAATTGGGGGCTTCAAAGGGCAGAAATGAATCGGTTGAGTGGTTCATAGGTAACGGAGGCTCATCCTCTTTCAAGAAAGAAAGGAAAGATGACAAGATTATCAGAGAAGGTGTGGAGTTTTACAGCAATGGTGATTTCTATGAAGGTGAATTTCACAAAGGGAGGTCTAATGGGAGTGGTGTTTATTACTATTTTGTGAATGGAAGGTATGAGGGAGATTGGATTGATGGGAGATATGATGGGTATGGCATCGAGAGCTGGGCGAGGGGAAGAAAGTACAGAGGGCAGTATAGGCAAGGTTTGAGACATGGATATGGTGTTTACCGGTTCTATACAGGGGATAGTTATGCAGGTGAATGGTTCAATGGGCAGAGCCATGGTATGGGAGTTCAGACCTGCTCTGATGGGAGCTGTTATGTTGGTGAATTCAAGTGTGGTGTCAAGCATGGCCTTGGTTGCTACCATTTCAGGTAAAGTTTCATTGCCTTCTGTTATCTTTCTTTAATCTTGAAGAAATAGTCTTTTAGCCCTAATAATGTCCTTCAGTTCTGTTAAATGTATCAATTCAAGTTTTTGAAATTGGAAAATCGTGATTGAATATTGATGAAAATAGTAAATTTGTATTCTTGGAGGCTAAACTGCTTCTATTCTTGTGTTGCTGTGGGATTTCATCCTGTACCTAGATGAATAGAACTGTAATTTTTTTGCTTGTTATTCAATTAGGGTTCCTACTTAATTTCTTGGACACCCGAATGGATTATAGTGTTTGATGTTCAATTATTTTTGTAGTTATAAGATAAGTTATTGACTGGTTACTGAATCATATTGATCTTAAGTTTGGAGGCCGAGGGGGTTTCATTTGTGCTTCAGAGTATTGATGGATTAGTAGTCTATTGAGTTATCTCGATGATCTGTGACTGAATTTGGATTTGTAACACTGTGAGGGAAGAGGAGACAGTGATTGATCTTCTGTTAAAAACTGTTGGGCTTTTTATTTATGAACTTTGTTAGTGTATTTTTAATTTGCTGGAATGAAGAATTCAATCCAGTGTCAATATCAATGTACTGATTCAGTGAATCATTGTCTGCTATTATGTTTAATTAAAAAGATCTGTTTAAGCGACGAATTATTAATGGCTTCATCTGGTTGTGATTCAGAAACGGAGATAGATACGCTGGAGAGTATTTCGGAGACAAGATCCATGGGTTTGGAGTCTATCAATTTGCCAACGGCCACTGTTATGAGGGTTCATGGCATGAAGGTCGAAAGCAAGGTTTTGGTATATACACTTTTCGAAATGGTGATCCCAGATGTGGAGAGTGGGACTCTGGAGTCCTTAAAACCCCCTTACCCCCATTTACGGATGCCATTCTCCGAGCAGTCCAGGTATAATCATTCACATTAATATTTCATTTACTGTTTTTAGTATGCTTTAATTCTAACTAAGACTTTTCTTTTGGGACTTCAGTCAGCTAGAAAAGCAGCAGAGAATTCAATTCGTCTTGTTCAAGTGAATGAACAAGTGAACAAGGCTGTCATGGCTGCAAACAGAGCTGCCACTGCTGCTAGAGTTGCGGCGATCAAAGCTGTTCAGAACAGAATGGACGGGAAATTTTGTGACACAGATGTTTAAGATGCAAGTCTCCCCCATGCACTGTAATTTGACTGAGTTATGTATTTGAGAGGGCAAGTCTCCTCTCCTGGTTGCCAAAAGCTGGCCCAGAGAGAGAGAGAGTTAACAACAGTAGATGTTGATCTATTTGATCACACTGTAACATGTACATAAATCCATATGTATATCAATGAAATGAATTTTCAAGAGTTGTTTCAGTCCAATTCTTCTTTGGCACATTTTCTTTCCACGACTTTGTGGGTCACATATTTGGATTCTTTCCCCCAATTCCATTCAAATTCAAATTCAAAATGGTGCAAATCTCAAGAACTCATGAATCTCAAGGGTGTAAAATAGGTTTTATCACAATTTCTCCCTTTCTTAAGTAAAGGGCTGCTTCTATTGAAGGAGTTGATTCTGGGAAGAGAAAGCCTGATGCATTTTGCAATTTGAATTAGTGACAAAACCCTCCTCTCAAGACTCTCAACTCCCTTGTCTCCTTCCTTTCACTCTCATCTGGGGTTGGAAATTGGGATCTACCAAATGAAAAAAGCTGCATTTTTAGTAGAAACAGAGTCATTTGAAAATAATATTTATGGAATTCATTTCCTTTATTCAGAAGTGAAAATCATTTCAGAGAAAAAACCATCATCCATCTATGGGTACAAGACAAATTGTCATTGTTTTCCTTGATCTCCAAATCTCAATCTTTGAATATGGGTCCTGCTGCAATCAGAGTAGGTGACCTTGTGCCGTACCCAAGAGGAAATTGAGTGAGTTCAAGTTGGAAAACTAATGAAAGTTTACTTCCTTAGCTTGACAGAAAATGTAACAAATTGAGGATCATGTGGAGGGATCAGAATACTATATTTTCCAAAGTCTCTAAGTTTAACTAATTTTAGAAGGCCATGTACATACTTTCTTTCTTTCTGTAGAAAATGTTGGGTTGGCATTAGTCTGCACTTATGGAAGCACATGGAGTGGGAGTGACTCTGTTTTTTTTGCATTTTTTATTTTAATATTTTTTTGGGCGGATGGGATGAGGTGGGGGTTATGTGTTTGAACAGTAGCTTTTCATGCATGTTTAGATCTACACAAACACTTGCTTCCATTTTGAAATCTTTTGGGTGTTTTGAAGCTTTTGGGGTTTTCCCTTTTGTTATACATTTTATTACTTTTTCTCAAGTTACTATGAGATGTGTTCCTTTGAATGGAAACCAGAGCATCTTTCCATGCCAATCTGAAAAAATCGAACCACTCCCACCTGCATTTCACAATAATAATTCAAGAAAGTGGGGAAAGGAGAAAGAGAGAGGGTCGTGACAGGCGTTTGATTAAGGATTGAGTTTTTCTTATGGTTTAGAGAAATCTTTTGATCGTGACTCGTGAGGCTTTAGATGCAAGCGAAAGGGTATTTTGAAGAATATACTAAAATCTTGCCAGGGTTTACAAATTCTAAGATAATATGATGAACTTTCATGCGCAATGGAGGAAAATTTTCTTCTTTCATTAAATATTAGATGGGTTTGGTTTGAAAATCCCTAGAGATGAAGGAGACCTCACCATGACTGGGTAAGCCCAGCATGTTTTATGATTCAATAATGGATAGTTCCAAAACATATGAATTATTTAAAAAATTATTAAGATACATTAATTTTATTCTTGTTTTTTTTTATTATGTTGTGTGGCATGTCCCTACAACTCCCTATATAATTTAAAAATTACAGGTTTTGAGTATTCTTTATTTAGGATACACTTGTTTATTTGACATCTATTACTAAAATAAAGGGTTTGTTCTTCCCCATTTGGTTATTATGGTGGGATCTACATAGGACTAGTGGGCACTTATTTGAAAAGGAATATGTTTTAAGGTTTGTTTATTATCTATGGATCTCTGTTATGGTCAATTCATTTGGGGGAAAACCCATAAGATGTTTAGTAAAGATTTGAGCTGCATAATCTCTAGGAAAATTAATTAAATTAAATTTAGAGCTTAATCTTATGCAAATAAAACCTTACAAATTTTGGATTTACTTCTAATGCTTATTGTTTCTTATCTATCTTTGATAAGTTTCCAACAAGGCCTGTATTGTTATTATAGTCATTATCTTTGTGACATTGATTGCCTTTTCTTTTCCCCCCATTTGAAGTATTAGTTTATAAGATTCAATTTTTATCTTTTTTGGCAACATCTTGAGAAAGGTCATTTCTTTTAATCTTTATTTAGTCAGAACTTCCTTATTTCCCCTACCTTTTTTTTTTTTTTTTATACCTTTTTTTTTTTTTTAAATAAAGTTTGTAATTTATGCTTTTGAAATGAAAAAGAAAAAAAAAATGATTTTCAAGCTATGATTTGTGTTATTACTTTTGACGTGCCAAACCAAATTATTACTTGCTATTATATTCAAGTTGAAGTGAAACATTTATTGCTTTTGTTTCATGTTTTGTTGGTCATTTACCAAAAAAAAAGGATTTTATCTCTCTCCTTGCCACACTTTTGGGCCCTAGGTAGGCATGATTTTTTTTTTTGTTTTAAGTAAGAATTGCAAATAAAAATAGATTGTTAAATGGGTTCAATTTTTATAGATGGTCAAAAAATTATGTGTCATATGGTAGTTCTGTCGGGTTTAAAATTTGTGATTATGTTGTTCATATCAACATTCAATGTTATAAATTCATAGCAATCTAATTTCTCTATATGGAGATGTAAATATTAGAAAATTAATTAAAACATAAAATTCAATTATTCCTAATTGTTAAAATACAAGGTTAAGTATCCTAAAATAATGGATTCTCGGCAAAAAGAAAAAAGTCTTAACTTAAGGATCTTAACTAAGTACAAGATGGTGGATAATGAGTGTACCTAAGACTAAAGTTAAGTTAGTGTGTGGCTCACCAAGGTGGACCTTCCCATTCAATCATTGGCTAGACAATAGAAGCCCTCTTTATAAATTGAAAAAGGCAAGGCCATATAGAGAAGCTCCCTATATGGGATCATATAATGAAGATGTACCCCAATGATGTAAGGGTAGGGTTGTATTATTGATAAATAAATATATATATAAATAAAACCAATAAAAAAAGGACAAAGTAAGAGGGATGATTTGAAAAACTTTCTCCAATGTTCATAACATAATTTTTTTTTTAATTTACAATTTAGGTTTTTTCAATTTATTACTTTTCTATAAATTTCAATACCTTAATTTGCCACTTTGCAAAATTGAGTTGGACTGAAACTTGACAAATGAATAAAATTTCAGTTTCATTTGAACTTTAAAATTATAATTAAAAGATCGATGTACTATCTGACTTTCGAGTGAAAACGTATTGATTTTTTTTTTCTGCAGACCCCGTGTGAGTGGCCCAAGGTGTGCTCAGTGGGAGTCGAACTCAAGACGAACGAGTTTACGACTCGTATCAAATTCGTTGCTCATCAACTGCACTACCCCCTTGGTTGAAAACTTATTGATTATATACACATATAATCATCTATCATGATCCTATCCATGCTAATAAATCATTATAGTTACAATTTTTTATTATACTTTCTTTTATCATTTTTCAGTGATGCATGCATTATGCTTGGTTAAATTAAACTCCTACTATTATTAAAAAAAAAATACAACAAGAATCATACTCTATGACCATTATTGAAATTAATTTCATGTAATAGAATATTTAATTTTTTTTCTAGATAAATATGTAGTTGTTTCATCGTTCATTGTGCATGACATCTGATAAATATTGGTGCAATATTATATGCTATAGCATGTTCATTATTGCCATTCCAATATTTCTAGAATTGACAAAATATATATATATATATATAGCTTTAGGTCCTAGATTAGGGTTTGAAAGGACTTTGGAGTTAGTGCATTATTAATATCTTAATTAAAAATTAGTAAAAAAGAAATCCAAATTTGTTGTTTACTGAGTCAACATGGTTAGGTTTCAAGGCAGTGTCTGTAAAGATCTAGGTTCATATATCCCCGATGACATTGGAAGTTATGCAATTATTAAATACTTTTAGGATAGTGGGATCTAAGTAATTGCTTGTTGCATCTGTTTGATCTAACTTTCTAGTGTTCCAAAGTGTGTCAGTGTGTGGGAAGACGAGATGAGATGCCCTGAAAAATCTAGGTAAAATTATCAGATTGTCCAAAAATGGGTTTTGATTATAAAATTATTCATCGATATTTCATTTAATCAAATTATTGAAAAATAAAGATACATATTACAAACATGCCTTAACGTTTGTCTGCTCTACAGTTCCTCCTCATTTGTATATTTTGGCCCTGATCATTGTTAAAAAAAAATAAAAAAATTTGAAGGATTGTTAGTTATCTAAATACAACGACAATCAAATTTAGATATTCTTTAATTCTTAATAATGCAATTTTCTCTGTGCATGAGACACTTTGTACATTTTCAAAATCCAAAAGTTGTAAAAATTTGTGGTTAAAATGGATTTGAATTTCAAAAAACTTCTACAACTGTTAGATTTTGAAAATATAGCTAGAAGTATCGCGTGCAAGGAGAGAATTGCACAAGAATTGCCCGATTAAGAATTGAAGAAGACCAAGATCCACGAAAGGTCATAACAAGTCCAAAGGAGGAGAGAGAAAATAATAGCAATTGTGCTTGCATGATTAGCATCTAATTCACATAGTTTTGCTGTGACGATCATCGAGGCAAAAATGCCAAACATGTCTACTGATAAAGGTTTGCCATATAATAGATTTTTTTTTTTTTTTGATAAAGTTATTGTAGAAATTATTAAGGGCATCTCAGCAGTACTTTGCGGGTTGATAAAGTTATAGTAGAAATTATTAAGGGCATCTCAGCAGTGCTTTGGGGGGGGGGGAATAATTTGGTTAAACGAAAGATTGGGTGGATAAATTGGCAAATCAAAACCCTATTTGGATCCCGTGGATTTAATTTGCTTCCTCAAACCGTGGATGTAGACATTAGCCTCTTTTTATTTTTTCTTAAGACAATCAGTATATTTAAATAAAAAAGGGAAAAAAAAAGGTTAAAAGAATATATGTTCAATGTCTAAGCATACCCAGACGAATACACAAAACAATGAAGAAATGGACATTAGCCTTAAATCTGAATGAATTTGTCTAATTAAAATGTTGAGTAAAGTGGATTATGATACTTAAATCCAAAAAAAACATACATTCCACATCTAAACATGGCAGGCCCTACATTTATTTAGATTCAGATCTGCCCTAACTCTGATCCGGTTTGATGACCATGAACCAACAAAAAACTAAATAATTTAATCATTATGGATTGGATCCAGGGAAGTGTTCATCTAATCTCCATTTTAATAGTCTTTAATATATATATATATATGCAAATCATAGAAGAGGCCAATTTAGGCCAATTTTTTATTCACCATGTCCAATCTTATGGTTTTTCTATCTATCACATGAACAAGTCTAGGGTAGATCGGTGTTAGTAACTATACATCCATCTCACTAGTAAAATTTAAGTATAGAAGTTTAAAAATAATATCATAAAAGAGAATGAATATAAACAACAAAATGCCAAATTGTGACTTTGTGAAGTTCTAACGTTGGGTGATTTCTTCTTCTCATATGAGCCTCGGGTTGAGCTCAGCATAACCCAATAATTTCATAATACTTGGGCTAAGGTTGGGTACGCTGCCTGCTCTAAATAAGCTAGTAGGCAATAGACAAATGAGAGAGTGGAGAGAACTAGACACATGAGAGAGTGAAGAGAAGTAGACACATGATAAGGGTCAGCCATGGGCTAGAGGTTTCATTGGGAAGGAGTGAGAGGCAAACACACGGCGGCTCCACAGTGTGTCTAGCCTTTTCCTATATTAATTATTACATATTGATGATGTATCATTTTCCTCCCCCTTACTTTTTCTTAGTGCATATATGGGCACAAATGATCTCCAAAAAATGGTTAGCCAAGGTCATTGAGACCAACCAGGCCCTAATTTTGAAGGCCAACCTTGCCCAACCCAACTTTATTAGAGTCAATCAGGACCAAACTAAGCCTCTAGGGTCTATTACTCCCATTAAAGGTTGTGAAAGTTTTTTTTTTTTTTTAAGTAAAATGTAAAAAAAATGATCCATAGTGTGATGATATAGAAATTTTTCCATTTTTTTTCTTAGTTCCCCCTGTCACCCACCCTGGGAGTGAGAATTAATTTGAAACAAACGCATAATTAAGGGTGTAATTTCTCAGGAATTCTAGAAAAAGTCTTAGAGAAAATCGTCTGTAATCAATGCATCAATGCAATGAACATCAAACGACTAAAAACCTCTTAAGATATATACCTAGATACTCTCAACCATTTGACGTTCATTACAGTTCACTCACTGCACAAGTTAAACACTCTCACTCTAAAAATTCTTAGGTGGAACCAAGGATGTAATAACTCAGGATTCTTAGGGAAGAGCCTCATCATCATCCCATCCATTGGACAGAGCAAATGTTATTTAAGAGCTCAATTCAAAGGTCGTCGGACAACAATGTCTACAGACCGTTTCCTCTTGTCCCCTCCCTCTACTCTTTTAAGGCTTAAAACTTCTTTTTATTCTGTAGGGTCCTTATTATTAATTACCCCACTCACCTAATTCGGTGACTTTGAAGTTGTAAATCCCTTTCAATAGTACAAGTAGAAGGGAAGTTGGGTCCGAGTCAAAAGCTGTGAGTTAATGCGAGTTTGACTACTGTACTCTGTTCCCATTTCTCCCAACAATTTTAAATTTTAAATTGAAAACAATCTTTATTGCTTACGTAGATTTAGTGCAAGGTGTTGGAACCGGTATGGTCGATATTTATCTCCCACAGTATCGCTCCGAATCGGCTGTAAAATTACAAAGACGTCACCTTTTTGCTGCACCGTGTCAATGTTATGTATTGATATTGAATAGGGGTGACATAGGGTAGGGTTGGGTTGGGTTGGGTTGGGTTGAATTTCTTATCACCTCAATTCAATATTAGATTTTCAAAATTTAACCCAGGCTTAACATAACTTTATCTGGTTCACAATCAAGGTTAAGCCAAGTTGACCTTTGTCGGTTTTGTATTTTTTTTTTTTATAAAATGTCACACATGTTAAGCCTATATTTACTAAAGGGGGTGAAAAGATATTAAGGCACCATTTGATAATATTTTTGTTGTTTATGTGTCTAAAAACAATAAAAATGGCTTTTCACGTTTCTTAAAACAAAAATGAATTTTTTGGTGTTTGATAAACTTATTTTTCTAAATATTTTTTACAGACGTAATACTACTAAAAATCCCAATAGTATCATCAGATGCCCAAAAGGGAGAGGGGGTTCGATTGCCTCTTTTTAGGTTTAAATAGTTGAGAGATTTATCGGGTACAACAGCCTTTTTTCTCTCAAATTCGTTTTTAGAAACGATGTCGTCAAAGTCATTTTTAAAATTGTAAATAGGCATAAATTTTGATTTATGTTTCTAGAAATGGGTGAAATGGAACAACTTTTTCAAACACTTTTTAGGCTGTTTCTCATTTTTTAAGAACAAGAAAACGCAGAAACAACAGAAATGGAACATTGTCAAACGATGCCTAAGACTATGGCTAGCCCTTTTTCACCCCTAAGTCATAAATTTGCGGCATGCAAGGTTGTCAATTTGGTTATAAGGTAGACCTTTTTATCGTTTAGCATCACCACATTTCTTAGAAATTAGGCAGGCCAAATTTTGACTCAATTTTTCATGATTGATACTGTATCTAAAGTTTATATCAATACATGATAAGAGATACAAAGACAGCCTATGTAAAGAAAGATGGAAAATAGTTTCATCATTTAGTAGTCTTAGCTCAGGTCAACACATATGTGGGTTGAAGTCAAGCATGTTGTATAATGCTTGCGTAACACATGATGTAGCCCTAGGGAAGGGAACACTATCACTAAACACAATAATAGATCAAAGTTAAAATATGGCCAAGTTGAGCCGAGCCTAGGACCCAAGCCTAACCCGATCAGGCTAGGCCGACTTAACCCTTATAATCAGGTTAGACAAGATTCAGGCTTAAGGTGGACTAAAGCAGGTTTAAGTTATCGAGACCAAACTTACACTCCTAATATTAATTGTAAGAGATACTATGATCAAACATCGATACTTAAATCCATTGTCTACCTAGTCCATCACTCCATACAAGTGTAAAAGAAAAGATTTTCAAATCACACCAATAGTGATAAAGAAAATGATATTATCCATAAGATTGACACCTGTAATATTAGTGCGGCAACTTTCCCATGGCACATGAGTGATGGAAATGGGGCCCTTTTGTCCGCTGAAATTTCGGTACCAATTCACACGACAGATAAGATAATGTTGTTAGTAGAAAAGTGGGTGGGCCGTGGTCTGGTGATTCTTTTGTTCTTGCTATAATGCTATGTATTATATTCATTTCTTTCTCATTTAAGATCAGATCA
Organism: Macadamia integrifolia; assembly: GCF_013358625.1. Classification (NCBI taxonomy): domain Eukaryota; kingdom Viridiplantae; phylum Streptophyta; class Magnoliopsida; order Proteales; family Proteaceae; genus Macadamia; species Macadamia integrifolia. The sequence continues at coordinate 23,336,160 of NC_056560.1, read as the reverse complement.
GTCTGAGACGAAAATTCTCGTACAATGATCTTAAGAAGTTAGATGCAACAGCAAAAATTTGATTATAAAATCTCGCTTCCTGAGGCGGAGTACCATATTCCTTTCAAACCACCTGCTTTAACCCCTTCTCATTAATCATTACCCAAAAGGAAATAAATTATATTCATTTTCATTTTTTTTTTCTTTTTAAAAAAAGTTCTATCTATTTCCTCTCTTGAGGCAATAACATAGTCTTTAAATTGGTCAAAATTTTTGGTGAAAGGTTTCTTATTCTTCTTAGACCATATAAGATTAAAGAGTAAGTTTTTCTAATTGTAGGAGAAGGAATAATATAGTGTCATCAATGGCCGTCAAATTTTTACACTGGGTGAAGAAAAACTCATTCCTAAATTTATTCGATTTGTGTGGCACATGAAATAGTGATATAGAAATTTTAACCAATGAATATTAGGGAAATGATATGTACTTGTGTAAATCAGGTAAGTTTTTCCTTTAGCATAAAAATGAAAACCATTTTACGATCATTTAAGAAGAAATTTTACCAATTAGATGGGTGTGGGTCTTCTATCATAGCATATAATATCATTCATATACAAGGAATGTCCACATGACAGGCTGTAGCTTTTTAAACTTCAATAGGCATGCAAAGGATGAGCTTCTAGCTCAATGGCTAATAGCTAGGCAGTTGAGCTCTTACGTAAATCTGGAGAAAATCGTTGCTTTAACCTATTACCCTTGTACCTTCTTAATAAAATAATAATTATCTTGCAATGAACCCCCTTGCTGGCCCATCAGTGGATCTTGTCACTCTCGATGTAGTAGCTAGCCCTTAGAACTAAGGAAAAAAAAAATCATTGTGAACATTAAAAAGAACCCCCTCTTAGCTACATATATGCATTTCTAATTTCACTAAAAGCAAGGAAATCTACATTAAAGCAATTTAACCAAAATCAATGAAATCAGAAATTATAATGAACTTTTTATTGGCCTCTCCATTGCCATTTTTAGTTCCAATTTCCATATCAATATGATTATACATCTAATGAACTAACGAATAATCTTTTCTTTTGGTGACAATAACTTATCATCATCCTATGTTGCACACAAGAAACAAAAACCCCATCTCAAATGAGATAAAAACCATTGAAGAGAGTGGCTTATGGTTGTCCAAAATATCATATATTGTATTAGGTTTTATGCCAAGCTGGATCTAACCAATGTGGTAAAACCAAGCAAGACTCCCTCTTTTTTTACTGAGCAACTTAGTTTGTTATGACGATCAGTTCATTGGATCCGTTCCTTTCCAATCAGTCATCCAATGGCTTGAAGGACACAGATACTTATCCCAACACATAGGGTGTACATCCTTAGATCCATTCAGCCGTCCGATGACTAATTGGGAAACCCAGTAATTAGAGAGGATATTTTTCCTAATCAAATTTAGGGTCATCATAGTAATGCTCTATCAAACAGTTCGAATTGCAGAGAGGAATTAATGATTTTGAAGTTGAGTTATTGGTTTTAAGTGGATTGATGCTTGCTAATAAAAGGATAGTCATGAATGTTAACTTAATTCCAATTTAATTTGATTACTGTTTGAAATTTAAAAGCAATCACAAGTGTATGGATCAGTATAACTAACGGGTCGAACACAAGGAGAGCAGCCACTTTATTTTAGGCTTCTTCTACTAATGCGAAAGTGCACAGATTCATTATGGTGATCAAATTTTAACTACCGACCTAACACAAGTGCATCTAAAAGTGACCTAATCATTCACATCTAGGAATTTAAATACTCAAATCACGCAATTAAAAAGCAAATAAATGAAAATAAAAGTGCTAAAATATAAATAAATAAAATAAAACGAGAAAAAGCTAGAGAGAGACACATAAGTAGGTATTTCTACCGAGCCCGAGAGATACACCATAAACAATAAGAGCTTCCCTACTTGACCAGAGAGTACTCTTATAAGGACTTTTCTACTTGGCTTGAGGGGAAAGGCTAAAAAGTAAAAAAATCAAAATGAAAGGATGGTTTCATAGTTAGAGAGGGGCAAAACCAACACATGCATCTAGCAAAGGACCTTGGGAGAAAGGGAAAGCATCAAAGTAAAAACTGAAATTTAAATCCTACTTTAAGAATGAAGGGGTAGCAAGAAGAGGGAATGAGAGAGGGGTGAGAAGACTACTGAAGGAGCTTACTTACTTGAACTTCAACCCTTGAACTGAAAGCTTGATCGAGTTGAGATACTACCAGTACTAAAAACTAGATCTAGAATAAACCAAATCTGAAAGTTCTAGTATTAGAGAAAACAAATCTGAAGAAAAAAATTGAATTTGAAAGACATGTTCCATAACTTGTTCTTGTCACTTAAAATTAAGCCTAGAACTAGAACTTAAAAATTACAACTTTAATTGCTTAAACAATAAAAATAAGAGATTGAATAAAAAAACAGAAGTGCTTGCATTAATTGAATAAAAAGAACTTACAAAAGTGTTTAAAACAAAAACCTAAAACTAGAGCTAGAGAAAGAGGAACTACCAAAAAAAAAAAAACCTAAGAAGAGAGAAGTAGAGAGGAAGAGAGGGACAACCCTTTAGGGTTTTGTGGACTTCATAGGAAGGGAGTAGAGGAGGACGTCCAAGTTAGAAGTAGGGAATCTCCAACGATTCTTTTTCCTTTTTTATTTTTTTTATTTTTATTTTCTTTCCTATTTTCTTTTTCTCTCTCTTCTTCAAAACGTTGGTAGCCTCTTGAACAATTTTTCTTTCTTTCTTTTTTTTTAGCCAAGAGGTTCGAACTTGAGGCCTCCTAATAAGGAAGGGATTTTACACACCGCAACTCACCAACTACGCTAGGTAGCTGTTGTTACAAACAATGAATCTTCAACCACTTAAGAGTGTGATTCATCGATCATTGTTGGCATTTGGAATATTCCTTGTACCTATGAGACAACGGCAAACGGGTAGGTTCTGCATCTCGGTTCAGTTATGATCCATTATTCTTTTTCTGGCCCGAAAAGAATAATCACTTGTACAGGTGACCAAACGGATGTGTACTTTTAATTGAACATGTCCATCTTGCTTAGAATTCCGTTATCTTTGCAACCATGAAAAGAAACAAGACTTCTTTATGTGTAAAATTGGAGATATAACGCCCAATAGTTCTTAAAGCATTGAAAATATAAAATCTGCAAAAAGAGAGTAAAACCCAAGGTAACTCAATTCTAAATATGTAAAATGCATTTTTTACTATCCTAGATTTCACACATAAAAGTGTTCATCAATTACCCCCCACCCTCCACCCTCAACCCTCAATTTTTTTTTTATTAGGATCTAATCTTGAAAGAGATATGATATGGTGCCACCTCCTCAAATAATTAAATATGTGATTAATTATTTTTTTGGTTTAGTCAAATCATTATATTTCACCTGCCACTAACCATGCTTGCAATCTCAATGAAGAAGACATTAGATTTATATAATAGACATATTCATGAGGTTCATTTGAATTGTGATCTTTGTCTACATCATTATGTACATCAGCTATTTGCTTTCATTGAACGTTATCACTTGAAAAGAGAATCACGGTTGCTTCAGAATGAAGTTTAGGAAAAAGATTTAAAAAGGGATTTTATATTTTCCCACTTCACTGCTCAATGCCCACAAAAGTCAAGTCATCCTTCCCATGAGTTAGTATCAACATGTACCTTACTAAGATTTAGAAAGTGGTTTTATTTTTTCTTGTTCGCTGGCAACAAGAAATTAATTTTGGAGCCTAACAAGGTAGATGGTGAGGTGGTATAGAAAGCTCACATTCACCAGGAGGCCTCGGGTTAGAGTTTGATTGTTAATTTTCCTTTTCCAGCACTTCTGTAAGGTATTTATCTAAGCAAATAATAATTTGAGGCTTGTGAGCAGTGGTGGACTGCTGAGTTGTGAAGTCCAGCATAAGTCCAAGGGAAATTACGATAGGACTATGTTTTCTATTTGGAAAATTACCTTTTATCTTTTAAGGCGGCTGTGCATTGCAAATTTGTAGAAGGCTCAAGGCTGTCACAACATCTGGAATGAAGGTTTCAAATGTCGATGGATATGTATCGATTTTATCATGCCATATTGGAAGGATCGGCCAATTAAATTAAAAATTTGAAGGAATATATTTACCCTTATTAAGAACTGTTCCATCGAAATAGTATTGTCCAAGTATCGATATCAATAGAGGTTGATACTGTTATGGATCACCACTTTGATCAAGCTGATACTGATACTCAAAATCATATTTGAAATTAAGGAACACATGCAGTGTCCCAAGGGTGGAAAAAAAAATTAGGTCCAAAAGACAAAAGAATTTTTTTAATTTAGGAAAAAGTTCTCTGAACAAGCGAGATAGAACACATAAATGAGATGCAGTAAAATGGTACGCTACGTGGCAGCTAGGGTAATTCATTTCATGTAAAAAGAAAAAAGATAAACATAGAGATGTTAGATAATGTACCCCTTTCAAAAATCAATGTGATATTTATGGAAGGGAAAAAAATGAATTGGAATTATTTGAATTTTTTTTAACTGATGCTAGAAATAACCCACGAAGGGGCCAAGAAGGGTCATCATCCTTTTTGTAACAATGGATGTATTTTCATCTTCATGGATAAAAGTGTCATATTATCCGAACAACCCAACAACCTTTTAATGAGTTCTATTACAATCAAAATGATTAATTCACAATATCGATCATTACCTTTGGGACTATTTGCTTTAATTTTCAAGAAGAATGTTAGAAACATTTCTCAAGAATCGAACACCTTCTTTGAATCCATTCTATGATTATTACATGGAAATTTAAACCAGTTTAAAAAATAGATGAGCACAAATTCGTGAGGAAGTTAAGGAAAAAGACGTGTATCATCTAAATTTTATTAGGGATAGAGTTTCGTAAAAGTAGCGTAGTCCCTACATCAGTATAAGAGTCAATGGGAGCATTTGTGGAGGCACTAAGAGTTTGATTTTCAACTTTTTCCCTTTTATTTATGGAGGAACGAACACTCTTATCCTTCATTACGCAACCCTTATATTAGCACAGAAGCCATTGAAGTGCACGCATGATCATAAATATGGGTGATTTTTTTGAGTTTTACATAGATGGAGCGATAGATATCATTTAGTCGCCTTTTATGTTTGACGTTCAAACCACACGACCAAGGAGTGTTAGTTACTACCCTTTATTATAACATAACGGCATTTGAGTGTGTCACCCTTTTCCCTAAGTTATATTGGTTCAATATTTATATTGTAAATAGCATGTCCATTATCGTCATTCCAACATTTCTGGAATTGATAATATATATAACTTTAGGTCCTAGAGTAGGGTTTGAAAGGACTTTGGAGTTTTTTTTTTGGTAGACTTTGGAGTTGGTACATTATCAATATCTTAATTAACAATTAGGATAATAAAAAAAAAATTGTTGACGACTGAGTCAACATGGTTAGGTTTAAATGTAGTGTTTGCAAAGATCTAGCTAGGTTCATACATCCCCAATGACGATGGAAGCTCTGTAATTATTATATACTTGTAGGGCGTTGATGGGGTCCAATTAAGTAATTGCTTGTTGCATCTGTTTGACCTAAATTCCTATAGATGAGCTGAGATGCCTTGAAAAATCTAATGAAAATTATCAGATTGTCCAAAAATGAGTTTTGATTTATGAAATTAGTAATTAATCTTTTGTTTAACCAAACTATTCAAAAATAAAGATTTATATTACAAAAGATGTCATTGTTCTATGGCAATACCTCATTTTGTATATGTTTACAATATTTTGTACCAATCATCATAGCAAAATTTTTTGAAGGAGCTGTTAAGCGTGTGAGTGTAGGGTGCGGCGGATGGTCATTGTAAGTCTAACGGAGGAAGCGAGAATAGCACTTGTGTTCGTAAAATTAACAATTGGATTAGACAATTTTAATGTGATGATCAAGGCAAGAATGTGCAAAATGTATGGAGATGATAGTTTGCCATATAGCAGACAATGTTTATGGCATTTCAGAAATACATATTTTTTTATTTTGGATAATTTGATTAACAGAAAGATTGGGTGGGTAATCTAACACTTATTTTGTATTTTGGCTACTCATATAGGTTTCAGTTTCAAGTCCTAAACTTTTTTGTCTCCCCCCACCCCTCGCCCACTCTCAACGGTTTTAGGAAAAAAAGGATTAGGTCTGGACAAGGTTCAAGTGAGCGGAATCAATAGTGGTATTGGCCCCACTGATTCGATTCAGTTGGAATTGGTCCAAACCCAAGAGATTTAGTCCGAATCGATTGGAATTGGAATCACAATCAACTTATTTGGATCCCGCCAACTTTGATTTGCTTCCTCAAGCCATGGATCTGGACAGCCTTAAATCAAAATGAACTTTTGCCCATTAAAAATATTGAATAAGGAGGTATCCATTGCTTGAGGTTCTATGTAGGGTCATAATGTATGTTACATTACCTGTGGAGAGATTTTTTTTTTTTTTCAATTCAAACCCGTGACCACTAGGCCACAATAGAACAATTTTACTATTGTGCCAAAGTCTGGCCTCTTCATTAAATTATTGAGTAAATCCATTAAACATGCATTCTTCTTTCTTTTTTTTTTAGGTAAAACATGTAACATACATTCGATGTTTAGGAGGCCCTAAATTTATTTAGGAGGAAGTGTTTCTTATGAGAAAGTACAATTCTTGCGAATACACACAAACCAATGGGAGCACATCGGGAAACATCCAAAGAGATTTGTTTCCATTTCATGGGGGGAGGGGTAGGCCAATCCTTTCATCCTCATGTGTCTAGAATTCTGTGCGCAAGGGCCACATTCCCACATAGAAACATTTTGCCCTTTAATTAGATTCAGCTCTATCCTAACCCTACTTTGGTAATTTGATGTCCATATACCAACAAAATATTAAATAGGTTTAGATCCAGGGAATAAAATGTTCATCTAGCCGCCATATTAATAGATTTTAGGGCAAGAGACTATTTTCCTCTTTACTACCAAAAAACAAAAATACTCCTTTCCGCTTGTGCAACTACTGCGCTAGTACATATGATAATGTGAGGCTGCACAGAAATATCTAGTCGGTGGTGAAAAGAATCATGACCTTTTTGCGCTCGCCTGTGTCTGAATGTATATGTGCCTTATCATCATCCCATTCCCATCCATTTCGACCAAGTGAATGTTATTTAAGAGCTCAATTCAATTCCTATAAATGGACGAGGACAATGTCCTAAGTTTCTACTTGTCCCCTTCTCTTCTAGGGCTTAAAACTTCTTTGTTTTGTGGGGTATCCTTAATGAATGGAACAAGTTGGTGCCCATATTCATCCACCACCACCCACCTAACTCGGTGGCCTTTGACGTTGTAAACCCACTTTATTATACTAGTAGAGAAGGAAAGTTGGTTATGACTTCTGAGTCAAAAGGTGTGAGTTAAGGCGAGTTTGACTACTTTGCTTCCAACAATTTAAATTCAACCAATCTCTTTATAGCTTAAGTGTCACGCATAAGCAGTGAACAAGAAGAGTCTCCATCATAGATTTGGTGCTTATTGCCGGTGACTGCTGTTTATCGATACGAGTCGCCTAGTCAACTGGTAATTTAGAAAGCGTCACCTTTTTTTCTTGGGTAAGAGAACAGTGTCAGCTTGCATGGTTATTTTATAATATTTGTATTAGCACATAGGTCAATGGGAGTGTATTATCGCTTCTGGTGAGGGTAGTGTAGTCTTATTGTGTCCGTCTATGTCTGAACATAGAATCACATAAGCGGGTAATGTTCTTTTCTCTTTTTTGTCTGAAAGGCAAATGTATTATTGGAATCCATGATGGTCCAAAATTAGTAATATTTTTTGGGGGAAGTGTTTACTGTGGGGGATTGAGCGCATTTCTGGGTGCGCAAGAAAACCAATGGAAATGCATAATGAAGCATCTGTAGAGACATAATTTTCCATTTCATGGGGGGCAGACTAGTCATTTCACCCCATGTGTCTAGGCACAGGGACCACACTTCCCTACCATGGTTTGAGGAATCAGATCAATATCAACTTTGATGGATCTCGATTCTTAGTCGATACCATATCAATGGATTAACACAGACCGAGGGTAAAACAGTAAAAAAAAGTACTTTTTAATTGAACCCATTGGTATTTTTGTCCAATCTAGGTCAAGATTGAATCAATATCGGCATTGAACCCATAGGTATTTTTGTCCAATCTAGGTCAGGATTGAATCAATATCGGCATTGACTGATCTTTAGGGTAAAAGAGTAAAAAAAATACTTTTAATTGAACCCATAGGTATTTTTGTCCAATCTAGGTCGTCACACCTTGCCTCCCACAAAAACCATTTTCCCCATCTTTTAGGGAGCACCCTAGTTGTGCAAGTTGCACCAGTCCGAGGAGCCAAAAGGGGGTAGGGCACATGGGCATAAATAGTGGATGTATTTTTTGGATTTCACAGGGATAGGGGTATCATTTTGCAGCCCTTATTGTCTAGAGACTCTGATGTAGAAACCATGGAAAGCGTTCATTTCCCCCTTTTAAAGTGATTTGCTGTCCAATAGTGTAACCTTCATCAGCGCCCCTGTGTTGTTCTCCTCTATCTCTCTCTATCAAGGGACATAGATATGTTTTTACATGAGAGAGATAGACACATGGGAACACTAGTCATGCTACTTGATAGAGTAATTTATTTATTTTAATTTCTCCTTAAATTGGTTTCGATTCCAAATTAACACCCTTACTAACAGCAATGCTCTACTAAATTGTTAGATTAGTAGCGAGGAATTAATGATTTTGAAATTGGGTTATTGATGTTAATTGGATTGATGCTAATAAAAGTGTGGTTAGCCCATGGGTCCAGTTAACTTAACTCCAAACCTATTTTTTCAAAGGGATATTTTATTGAAAGAGATATGACATGGCGCCACCTTCTCAAATCATTACATTGTATTTATTTCTTTTGATTTGGTCAAATCATTATCTTTCACCAGGACCCTAACCATTCTTTGCAATTTCTATGAAAGAGACATATATTAGATATGTTCATGAGGTTCATTTGAATTCCTTAGTAGTGTAATCTTGGTCTACATCATCATGTACATCGGGTATTTTTGCTTTAATTGAAAGTTAACACTTAAGCTTAAAAAAGAAGAAGTTAAAGTTGCTTGACAATGAAGATTAGAGAAAAGATAGCAGGACTCTCCACTTTTTCCTCACTCCCCACTCAAAAGTCATCCTTGGCATGAGTTAAAAGTATCAATCTGCACTCCTTTGCAAAATTACCTACAAAATGGATGAAATATTTTATTTTCTAAGCCATTTAAGAATATGCATCAACACTTTAGAGAAGGCTGCTACTATATTTGTAACGGTGGTATTGGGCGTATAGGGAGGGTCATGATGTACATAGTTTTGCCCACTGTGTAGAGGCTATTTCCCGAAATAAATTGGCGAACACTAGGTTATCGTATAATACGCTTGTTTTCTAATAATATTGAGTACATCCTCTCTTTTGTAAAAGTAAAAAAACGAAAAAGAACAACCCAATGCACGAGGCTCCTGTTACTGCAAGGTTTGGGAAGGGCAAGAGTGTACGCAGCTTCTTTTGTAAAAATAATTATACTTAAATCTATTCCGTTAGAAGAAAAACGTCAAGTGAAGACGTGGCGTTATAGCTATTTTTTAAATGGCAAATTTACCCTTGAAAAAGGATAGGCTTACTATTTTACCCTTCTATGTAAAAACCTCAAATTGAATCGATCAAGACATTTGAGTCGCATCTCTCTCTCTCTCCGTGTGTGTGTTCATTAATGGCGACCTTGTAGAGATGAAACTAGAGATTAACGCCGTTACTCATATCCTCTTAACAGCCAATCTATACGGTTTTTCTATTTCTGATAATCTTCTCGTGGTTTTGGATAACCTTGGCCTGAAGAAAAGATTCCAAAAATTATGAAAACCACCTCGTAAACTCTGCAATTTTCTATCTTCAACCAAAAAATATTCTTGTAGCAAGACAAGATATGGCGAGAAAACTGTCAGCACTCTTGTGTGAGAAGAGAGAGAGAGAGATTGGCAGCCAGTATTGCCTGAGATGACCAGAACAAGACACCCGCAAGGAAATGGAATATTGGGTCGTTCATGACAGTAAGGAGGATGATTGGAAGCACATTGCCCAAACCTGCTTCTGGTTCTTCATGACGGTGTGTGGTGCTGGAAACATAGTCAGGAATCACAGCGGCGTCGATTGTTTGCCAAATACCGAAGGTGAGATACTGGAATAAAGTGGCCCCCTCTGAGAAAAGAACTAGATTTGGTTGAGAAACGGTTATAAAAATTGTGGCCAATGGAAAACGAATCCTCCTTCACCTCCTACGAAGCTCTTGCTTGTATACATTCCGAAATTCCTAGCAACCATTCTTCGGTACCGTGTTAAATCCACGGATGGAGAAACAAAGAAGATGAAGAGAGACATAATAGGGTCAAAAGGGTATTTTCCTGTTCTAAGATAACAACGTTATGCTTTAGGATGCGGTTGATATTATAAACAAACTAATGTATTGTAAGACATAAGGTTTCAAATTAAGGGTAACAGAAGATAATTTTCATTATTATTATTATTTTGGTGCATAAACCCCCCAAAGAGGGGTGTGGAGAACATCAGGCCATATTGTGAAATAAACTGGTTGGTGATGAAAAAAAGGTTCTCTATTATCTCTCTTTCTCTTTGATGTGCTCCATAACCCTACCCTCCCTCAAGTTGTCTCTCTCGCTTTCTAGTGGTTTTGCATTTGAGGCTAAAATACCGAAGATTATCCATGTCTTTGAGGATTTGCGTTTCGAATCTGAAAGACTTTATTGAAGTTCTTACTATTAGTACAACCATGAATCTATTCCAAGAGATGAAAGAGGCAGTGGTTCGCGCTATTGAGAATATTTATAGTAAATTGCTTGGGGTTATTTGTAGAGTTGGGTAGGTGAAGTGTGTAGGGTAATTCTTGAAGAGATGACAAAGGTTGGATACACAATACAGACTTGACAAGTGTTAGGCTATGAATCTCATGAGGAGATTTGTAGAGGAAGACATCGTTTCTACCATAGAAACCCAGACTAGCCCTCCAACTTGTCAAGAAAATGCCACATTCTGGTTTTGATGTTAATGGTGATATTTTTTGCATCACTGATCCACGGCTATGGAAAAATTGGATTGGTTAACAAAGCTGAGAACATATTTGCTGAATTTGAATATTCTAAGGGTATTGAGAAGTGGGAATTGATTTATTCATCTATGATTTGTGTAAATAGAGAAATTGAAAAGGCGCATGCAAGATGGTTTGGGATGAATTGGAAAGCTTGATGGGTTCTAAAGTGAAGAAGCATTGTTGTGGATGATGTCCTTGTATGGGGCACTGGACCTGATCAATGATGTGGTATAAATATTCAATTGGTGGAAGAACAGTGGTTTTCTGTGGAAAGATTGATGCTTATGTTGTTTTTGTAAATGCATTGGTTAGTTCTGGCAAGCTAAGTCAAGCTAAGATTAGAATGTCCAATATTCTTCCAACAACACAAATTTATTCGACTATGATGGAAGATTACCTACAAGTTTTGGGTTACTCAATCATGCCATCATTTATTATTATTATTATTATTTATTTATTTTTCTCTCTAGGTTGAAAGCAGATGAAGTGGTTGCCAGTAGCATTCTTAGGATTTTGATTCAAGGTCGATTTTTCAAAGCCCAAATTTCACTTATATTCTTGAGACAGGGCATCAGGTTTTCAATAGACAAGGGAACTCTTTAATTGGAAACATGTAGAGATGATTTGTGTTTTTGAAAAATTTCCCATTCCAGAGCTTGAAATAACACCTATAGAAAGTATGGAACCAGAAAAATTCAAGTATAAATGAGAAAAATAGATGGATTATATCACCTTATTTTCATGTAATGCATAAAAAAATTAATACATGGAAGGGCACTTGAGAAATCAATGAATCGCCAAGATTGACCTTTCATTCCTTAAGTGTAGCTTAAAGTGGCATCATCTTATGTAGCGAATGGACCTGGACAATGTACTCAATGGCTTGCTTTACAAAAGAATTCACCTGAAGAGCTCCTGTTTATGAAAAAAAATTGAAGGTGTAAAAGGCAGCCCAAGCACCAACCCATGCAGCAACGTGTCAACAAGGAGTATTGACTAAATACCCTGACCTGAGTGGATCACACAATGCGTACACTATTATCCTACTTTAACTTTTTTTAAAAGGTAAACACCAATGGGTAGCACTTAGCTGGATGTATTCCAATAGGTTGATGGGAAAATATTAGTTAATATATTGAATTAACCTCTCAAGTTGAACGAAAGCATATAATTCACTAATGTATAGCAATAACAAAAATTAACAATAAGAGGGGAAGCAAATCAACCCAACTATCATAAAGACATCCAAGATAGGATCACATCTCTTAGTTTACATAACACACTACTAGAAAAAGTGGCAAATGATGCACACTGGGTATCATACAATCATTCGTTCTATTTGAGGGGTTTCACAGATAAGATGCATTCCTTTGTCACATGGATCTTGGTGGATTCGAACCACCACCTCTTGAAATGTACTAGAGATGAGCTCCTCTCAATTGCTCTACCATTTGAGCTAAAGATCTAGTAATTATATAGTAAATGAAAGAATGATAGCATTTGTCAGGAAGTGTAAGAATGATATCCACAATTATTTATTTTGAAAGTAAATATAGGCACTGATCAGAAAAATCCAAGCTTACTTCTAAGTTAGTTCATGATACCAAGGTCTCAAATATAGAGTATTAGAGGCTTGTGTGACTATTCAGATATAATGTACATGATCTAGGCCTAACACAAGTCAGTCATAGGTTGCACCAGTGTCATTCCAATCCCTTAGTAGTTGAGACTTCTTATTTGATAGAACATTATGTGACTGATGGAGATGAGCTTCACAAAATATTAAATACCCTGATCACCATGTAACTCCAGCAAATTGAAAATTAAAAAAGGGAGAGGGTGGAACAGAGAGAAAGAGGAAACGAGTGGTACTGTACATTATTCTTCAAATCTCCCTTTGATCAGTTAGGTACTCATAATACACTAAGAAAAGGACATCTGGAGAATCTCCTCCACTGCACATCAAAATTTTCACCAAGTTCTTGCTAGGAGAAAATGGGCCTGTTAAGAGAACAAAGCCTTTGCTCAGGTATGTTGATTCCATGCAACAAAATTTGTGCTCGTCTATACTTAAAAACCAGAACACATTTGCACACCCAGAAGCCTCGTTCTTTTGCTGGAATTGAGAATCCCAACTTAGTAAACAACATCAAGCAGATTGCTACTTTACACCTTAGCAGTAGTGACCGCCTCATTTGGAGAGAAGAAAAATAAACATTTTAAGGAGGCTCTTTGCCACATATTGACCAATCCATCCCCAAAAGCTCCAATCAAGAATAAATTTAAGTCTCTATTCCAATTAGTGTTTTATCTCTCTATAGCACATAGTACAAGGTAACATGTAGCTAAATAAAGATAACAAAAAACTTAGTTGCAGAATGGCAATCGAACCCTATACACAAGAAATTGTGTTCATCAAGATAACCCAACTCAAATTGAAAATAAATCAACACAAGCTGATATTTTTCAAGTATTTTTTTTGGATGAATAAACAAATTTATACCCAAAGAGAAAAAGGAAAAACA
>NC_056560.1:23313966-23322370 GCF_013358625.1 Macadamia integrifolia | reverse complement strand
GGAGGGGAGGCATAAGCCAACAACGAAAAGCCAGCCCCAAGGGTGAACAAAGCAAAAGCAACAAAAACAAACAAAAGAAGCAACTACCAACAAGGAACCAAGAGACGAAACTAACAGCCCAAGCTACAACAAGGGGAGGGGCTTAAGTGGAGAAGGTGGGCATAAGGTTCTAGAAGGAAATTATGTGGGAGTTTCTAGGGGAGGGGGGGGGGGATCGGCCGGGAGCGAATGGGCTGGAGGGATTGGATTTTTGAGGTAACATCAGAGTAGATGGCTTTTCAAATCATGTCCGGGCAGCGGGAGTTGGAAGACCATCTACACATATTACTCTCCATCCAGAGTTGATACCAATAGTATCACATATGGAGGATCCAACAAATGTCATGTCAACCCAAATTCATTCCCTATCAAAAGGGAGAATTGGCCTAGTTGAAGGCCAGCTCGAGCGAGGATAGATTTCCACACCAGGGAGGAAAGGGGACAAGCAATGAAAAGATGAGCGATATCCTCTTGGCTGAGGGGGCAGAGATAGCAGAAGGGATTGAGGGGATGTGACGGTGAAGAAGGAAGGATTGCATGGGAAGACAACTGGAGAAACATCTCCAGGTGGTAAAGCTATATGACCTTTGAACCAGACGAGATTACGCCAGGGAACAACAGGGCCAGTAGATCTGACAAAAGACCAAGCAGAGGCAAAGGTGAACATCCCATTAGAGGAGGGGAGCAATGTGAATTTGTCTTCTCTACCACGATAGCCAGGGGGATGGGGGGAAGCGAGGGCAACAGATTAGCAAGAGGGGGGGAGAGGGAGGGGGTCCATCCCTGAGGAAAATAATGGAGGAGACAAGAAAGGATATGGGAAGACCAGAGAAGTATATGACTCAAAGAGTGACAAGAGAAGAGAGAATACCCGAGGGGTGCCAAGGGTCCATCCAAAGGGAGGTAGACTGCCTATTTCCAATTGTGGAGGAACAGGCAGTAAGGGCAAGGGGCCTGAGACTAAGGATTTTGTGCCAAATCCAGGAAGCATCTGAGGGGGAAGGGCAAGTCCAAAGAGTTTTTAGTGAGCAGATAGGAATATACCCAGTCAACCCAGATGCTCCTATGCTTGGCGGCAATCTTCCAGATGAGCTTCAGGATGCCAACAGAGTTGACCTCCTTGATTCTTCCGATTCCAAGACCTCCCTCATACTTGGGCAGGCAAGCCTTGTCCCAAGACAGAGGATAGAGGAACTTAGAGGAGTCAGAACCATTCTAGAGGAAGGAGCATAAGAGATTTTCAACGGATTTGATAGAAGAGGAAGGGAGGACAAAGATCCCCGACCAGTAGAGATGAAGGGATTGAAGGACTGATCTGATTAGAATAAGCTGACCAGCATAGGAGAGAAGCTTACCTTTCCAGAGTTGGAGCCTCTTTCTAAGAAGATCAAGCATAGGGGAGCAATGATGGGCAGAGAGCCTAGAAGTGATTTAACTGGAAGGGAGCCCAAAGAGAAACTAGTAATACCGAGCATAAGAGATTGAGTCTCAAAGGAGACTCCAGAGAGGAAGAGGCTAGATTTGAGAAGATTAATGGAGAGGCCATAAAGGGATTTAAAGGAGTGGAGGGAGGACATTATGGAAGAGATAGAGAGGGGGTCCGCTTTGGAGAAGATTATGATGTCATCCGCAAAGGCCAAGTGGGTGAGACAAAGGGATTTGCACTTTGGAATGGGGGAGATGAGATGGAGGTCAGAGGTAGACTGGATGGAGCGAGATAGGACTTTAAGAGAGAGAAAAGGAAGGGAGGGAAGGCACAGCCTTGGCGGATGCCACAACCCAGCTGCTCTCTCTATAGACTGAGCATCGATACCCCAAAGGTCTCGCCTCAGCCGGCGTGCTACACGGCGAAGCCACTACTCTTCGGGGGCGCTGAGCAGCTTCGCACCTCAACCCGGCCATTCTCAAGGAGCAACAATGGTTGACTCAATACTAACTCCCCTACTTACTACTTAAAGGTAGCCGACCTTCCTTTGCGAAGATTAGAATAGAACTTTGTGACGACGAAAGGTACCGCCGGAGCAAAGCAGTCCTTTTATCTAGAGAGCTAGAGCCTCTTTCTAAGAAGATCAAGCATAGGGGAGTAATGGTGGGCAGAGAGCCTAGAAGTGATTTAACTGGAAGGGAGCCCAAGGAGAAACCAGTAATACCGAGCAGAAGGGATTGAGTCTCAGAGGAGACTCTAGAGAGGACGAGGCTATATTTGAGAAGATTAATGGAGAGGCTAGAGAGGGATTCAAAGGAGTGGAGGGAGGACATTATGTAAGAGATAAAGAGGGGGTCCGCTTTGGAGAAGATCATGATGTCATCTGCGAAAGCCAAGTGGGTGAGACAGAGATTTGCACTTTGGAATGGGGGAGATGAGATGGAGGTCAGAGGCAAACTAGATGGAGCGAGATAGGACTTCAAGAGAGAGAAAATAAAGGGAGAGAGGGGGCAGCCTTGGTGGATGCCATGACCCGAGGGAAAGTAGCTAGTAGGACTATCAATAACTAAGACAGAGAATCGGGGGGTGGAGATGCAGCAGAAGATCCAATGGACAAAGGATGGAGGGAAGGACATTTGGATCAGGACTTTAGAAATGAAATCCCAACTGATAGAATCGAAAGCCTTATGGATATCAATTTTGAGAAGAGCAAAGGGGGAGTGATTTTTTTGATCCAACCCCTTGACAATCTCATGGCAGAGAATGATATTGTCAGCACTACTCCTCCCAGCGATAAAAGCAGATTGATTGGGGCTTATAAGAGAATTAATGACCTTCCCAATAAAAGTAGATTGATTGGGGCTTACAAGAGAATTAATGACCTTCCCAATCCTATTGGCTAAAATTTTTACAATGAACTTATAGATCAGATTGCAGAGAGAAATTGGTCTAAAGTCATTCATGGAATCAACATCTTCCTTTTTAGGGATGAGGCAAAGGAAAGTGTGGTTGATCCCATTAATCTGGGAGGGATTGTAAAAGAAACTCTTCACAGCAATGATGAGATCATTACGAATGATGTTCCAACAAGAAAAAAAGAAACCTATGTTGAAACCATCGGGGCCAGGAGCTTTGTTGCCCTTATGAGAGAGGATGGCAGAGAGGATTTCATCATCAGAGGCGATGGAGAGAAGGGAAGGAAGGAGATCATCAGGGACCAACATGTTGAGGAGGTGGGGGGAATAGGAGGGGGAGAATAGGGAAGCTGGGAGAAGATTCTAATAAAGTGGGACACAACTTCTGCCTTACTGTCAACAGGGCTAAGAAGCTCAGCACCAGAAGGGGAGATGAGCTTAGGAATGGTGTTGATATTGTGCCTAGCTTTAAGAGAGCGATGGAAGAAGGTAGAGTTGGAATCACCAAGATCTAACCACTTGATGCGAGCTTTTTGGCGAAGAAAACTCTCTTCTTGGGTAAGAAGTAAGGCAAGCTCAGAGGCAGTGGTCTTCCCTTCCAAAGCTAAGACAGGATTGAGCAAATCAAGTTGAATTTTGGATTGGATGGAAAGGAGTTTGTCCCGATAAAAGGAGACACGAGAAGAGATGTTGCCGAAGGTGGAGGAGTTCCATAGCTTGAGGGCAACCTTCGCAGATTTCAGATTTTTGGAAAAGCAATAAGAGGAGAGGAGGGGGATGGGGATGGGGATGGACCAGGCATCTCGAACTATATGGAGGAAGTCCGGGTGTGAGGACCATATATCAAAATATTTGAAAGGCTTAGGGCCAAACGAGCAAAAGGGGAGAATATAGATATCGATGGGGCAATGATCCGAAATACCAGGGAGATCAAAGCAAGCATGAGAAGATGGAAAGGTATCCAACCAAGCTTCATTGACAAGAGCTCGATCTAGCTTGCAGGCCACACAAAGAGTCCCAGCTCTTCGGTTATGCCAGGATAGCTTAGTATTGGACCATCTAAGGTCACTGAGACCAAGATCATCAATGCAACCATTGAATGAATCAACAGCCAGGGGGTCAATGGGATTACCACCATGCTTCTCATGGCTGAATCGAATGACATTGAAATCACCCCCAATCCCCCATGGTCTAGAGCCCATGGATGGGGCATAGGAGAGGAGATTAGACCAGAGGGGAAGCCAATGAGCTGCCAGGTTGTGGGCATAATGACTGACAAGAAGCAAATGAAGGAACCAAAAGAGTGGGAAATAGAGAGATGAATGACTTGGTCCGAGGAGGAAAAAGGAGAGATAAAGAAGTAAGAGGGGTTCCATAGAATCCAAATCCTGCCATTAGGACTATGGAGATAATTTACAACAAAGGACCAGGAGGGAGCAATAGATGAGGCTATACGAGAGGCATTAGCCTCTAAGACACGGGTCTCAAGAAGGCAGCAGACGTTGGATTTAGTGGAACGAATTCGGGAACGGATCTCTGCTTGTTTTGACAAGGAGTTGAGACCACGAACATTCCAAATAGTCCAAGGAGTCATTTAGAATTAGAGGGAGATGGCAATAATTGTTTGGAAAAGCAAGGCAGAAGACCAGAAGAAGGTTGTTTGGCTAAGGGATTCGGTCTAAGGTTATAGGTGGCAGCAATGGAGGATTAGAATTGTGAGTGGATTTTGAACGTATAGAGGTTCTAGAAGTAGAGGAGGATTTCTTCTTCTTGGATCCCCAGGAGATAGCAATAGGAGGGATGGGGGTTAAGGCTAATGGAGGAGTAGTGGGAGGGAAGAATGGGGGGTGATAGTAATAAAGAGCTTGTGGTAGGGCTGTTGGTAGTAACAGTATTGCTGGAACCAGCATTCTTAATGGCCCGGGAGGGGGCAGGGCAGAGCACCAATGAGGGTGCCATTTGGGCCAATCGAGGTATCCACCAGATCAATGTTGTGGAGAGACACAGGGGGTCGGCAGGAAGCTCTGATCCAATTGGAGTAATTGATGACTCCAAGGAATTATCCAGGATTGTTGTGTTATCAGCAGCGCCTTCCAAGGCCAAAACAGACACCTTTGGAGGATGAGGATTGTCAACAGAGGCGTAGGTACAGCAATTGTCACTAGCAACTTTAGAGGGCAGGAGGGAGCCAGCAACGATCATCTTAGGCGAGTTGGCAGGGGGGTTGACTATAGAGGAAAGGTTGACCATTGGAACTCGAGCATCAAAAGTGGCAACGGTGGTAGCAGAGATAGCATCAGGGAAGACAGCGACGACGGAGACAGCATTAGGGAGGTGAACAATAGTATCAGAGATAGCATCATAGTAAACATCGGCGGCGAAGACAACTTCAAGGGGTAGAATAACGGTGGTAGGGGTAGCAAGGAGGACATCGGCAGCGACATCAAGGTAGGTAGTAGCGGCAGAGACAACTTGAGGGGTCACAAAAGGTGACGGGGAGCTCGCGGGAGCAGCAGGGAGTAGTGGCAGCAATGACGAGGGTCGAAGGTCCAAGGAAGAGGGAGCACGAGGGTCCTCTGAGACCAAACAAGTCGTCGGGGAGCTTAGGGGAGTAGCAGTGACCGAGGGCGACGTCAGAGAAGGACGAGAGATAGGCGGAATCCCAGCGGAGGTGGCAAGGTTGTCGGGTAAACAAGGAGTGGGTATCGAGTCAGGCAGATTGGTTCAGGTTGGAGAAGTGAGGGTGGGTCGGTCAATGGATGTGGGGCTAGTGGGTGGGGGCTGGGTCGGGTTAAAGAGATTGCCCGGGAAAAGTGGGTGGTCCGAAGGAAACTTGGAGAACTTGTTTAGAAATTGAACCGAGATAAATTTATTCAGAGGGTAGAAGGTTGGTTCATGAGGGTTAGGTGGTTCGGATGGTTCAGTAGGATTAGATGGTTTAGACTGTTCAGGGTTAGAAGTGCGGCCTTTTAAGGAGGTAAGGGATTGTAAGAGAAAAGAGGGTGAGGTAGCCGTAGGCTCTGCTAATGGGAGAGCGCCATGAGGGAGAGGAAGGAACCGGGGAAGGGAAGAGCCAAAAGAGACTAGAGCCAAAGGAGGGTTATCAGAGGATGGCAGCAAAGGAGAGCTGCGAATGGGAATAACATATCCAATAGAGGGGGTGGACAGGTTTCCAGAGGCGAGAATAGGAGGGTTGTCAGAGGTTCCATCAATGGCATCCATAGGCACCAGTATCGAGAACAGGTTATGACCGGTGGGCAAAGGATCCTTATGAGGACCATCAGTCCAAGATTCAGGCAAAACGTCTTTGGTAGCAATGATAGGAAAGCTTGTAGACGGCTTGCCATAGCTAATATCAGATTTCTTGTTTCTTCTATTTTTTCTTTTATATGTCTGCACAGTAAAATGAGAATCTTCAAAAACAACAGCAGAAGTTCGAGTAGCTTCATCAACAAAGGGTTTGGATTTGGTGCAAAGAGCCGTTGTATGTCTGAAACATTTGTAGAGAGTGCAAGTTAGTGGTAGCCAGTCATATTTGACTTCCTGTTCAAAGGAGAAGCCTGCGCCATCCTTGACAGTGATCCTTGAAGGAAGAATCTGATCAGCTTCGACCTCGATACAAAGTTGAGCATCAGACAACCGATCCATAACCTTCGTTCTTTTATCTAAATGCAGAGGTTTACCAATGATGGAACCAATGAGACTAAAACCTATGACACACCACAAGTGGAGGGAGAGGTTGGGGAAGATGACCCAAAGGGGAATGGACTTGGGTTTAGTTTTGGAGAAGGATAGGTGCTCATCCCATTGACGGAGGAAGATGGGTTTTTTCCCCACATACCACGGCCTCCATCAATGGCAACACTACGGTCAATGGTGGCAGCAAAGTTGAAGACAAAGGTACCATTCTGCAACATATAGATGGAGAGAGCGCCAAAGGGTTTCCATTGGTTTAGAAGGGAAGTTTTAATAGAGAAGGGGGTGTCTACTTCCAAGGAAAGAGCCTACAACACAGTTGCTTGACTTGGAGATTTCAGTAGCAAGGAAACCAGGTGGACAAAGGCCGCTAGGGATAGAGTTGTGCGTGGTCGGAGGGTGGAAGTATAAGGAATGACCAACATAGGGGGGAAGAGGAGGGGCGGAGGAGGAAGAGTGGGGGCAGAGGATACTACAGTAGACCAAGGTCGAGGTTCAACAGGTTCAGAAGGAGGATGTGATGGGGGAAGATGAGGGAGAAGGGAGGAAGGAGGTGATGGAGGCTGAGAAGGGGTATGGACAGGGGAAGGAGAATGGGGAAGTGGAGAGGCAATAGTCACAAGGTGTAATCCGCTGGCTGAGGCCGTCAGAGAAGGAGAGGAGGGCATACGGTCAGATGGGGGAAGGGGAAGGGGGTGACATCGGAGGTCAGGCGAAAAATAGAATTTTTCAAGTATTATTGCCTTCAATTCCAACATAAACTATACAAATTTGTATCTACCTTATTGAATCGGAGCATTGTCTCCCAATCATGCCTATAAGCTAATAAACACTCTTAACTATTAAGAACTTGTACAAAGACACCACTCTAAAGAACACACTCTTGGAACATCAACATTCTTCTAAATGAAATCCTCATCCCCAATCTCAGATTCTTCATCACATGAAAAGCTGTAAGACTTTACAGAGAACTGACCTCTAGATCCATATTTCCATCTTCTCTTTGTCTTCAGTATTAATAATGGGTCCCTAAGGTACTTTCCCAGACCAAAGGAAAAAAATTTTCCCACCTGCTCTTAGCTGTTCAAAGATACAACAATAATTATCACTTGGCATCAAATGTTTCTATCAAGAATTACAAAATTTACATCAAGAGTAGCATTATCTGTACCCATCACCGGACACCGATCAACAAGAATCTATAATATTATTCCTAAATAATTCCAGCACTTAACCAACTTAAGAAAAAGGTGCAAAGTAAGCACTTAAATCAAACACTAACGTAATCAGACTATTAGAGACATAGTTTTTAAGGCGGTAAGGCGACGGAGGCGTTTGAGGGTCTTTCGGAGCGCCTTAACGATAAGGCGAGCATAAAGCGTCGCCTTATCGACTAAAGCGTTCATGTGTAATTTTTTTATAAAACCAATCTATTTGGCTCAAATCCTAATTGAATCTTATTACTTATATATTAAATAAATATTAAAGGTTCATATTTATACCAATGTAAGATATTCATCAAGAAACCAAATCAATAAAGTGAATAAACTAAGTTCATCTTCATCAATCATCAATCATCAACCATCATAACATATTATTAACATATAATATAAATACATAATTATGAAAAAAATTATAAATATATAGAAAAGAAGACAAAAAATACAAGTATTTATTATACTTACCTCTATGATGCCAAAATGAGTGCCTAAGCCCTAAGGTCATCCACTATATTTCTACTCCTGTCAAAGAAGAATGAAGCTCACCGCTGCCGGAGCAAAATGGTCGCCTGGATCAGTGGTTCTTCCTTGTTCCTTGATTCCTTCTC
>NC_056560.1:23238821-23313946 GCF_013358625.1 Macadamia integrifolia | reverse complement strand
CCCCCCCCCCACCCCAAACAAAGAAAACATTATCCCAATTTTTTTTTCAACTCCCTCCTCTTCTTGTTCTTCTTATTCGGGAGATGGAGCCGAAAGGCGTTGCAGTGGCAGGTGGTCATTGCCCTCCCTCTTCTCTACTTACCCTCTTGTCCCCTTCAGTCCACCCCTTGAAAGTTAAAGCATGTCCCCTAATTTTCTCTGTTAGCCTCACCTCCGCCCCACCTCATGCCTTCAACTCCTTCCTTCGCCGATCCCACCCTCCAACTTCCTACCCTCTTCTGCCCAACCCTTGCAACTCAAAGCTTGCCCCCACCATTCTCTGTTAGACTCGCCCCCACTCTACCTCTGCGCAGCCCAAGGTACCTGCCCCTGTGCACCCTAACCCACCCCCTGCTTGCCCGCCCTCCCCAGCAACCCCGCCTCCACTAACCCCTTCCACCCCATCCATATGCGAAAAGNTTAAAATGTGTTTTAAAAAAAAAAATAAATAAATAAGGCGCCACTTCACGTAAGGCGGAGCACTGCCTTACCATCTCTAGACCGCATTAGCGCCAAGGCGTTGGTAAGGCGACGCCTTAGCAGCGTCTTAAAAACTATGATTCTGAGTGAATTAGCCATTCTTCTTTTAGTTTTGGGATTTTCTTATTGACACCCCCCAAGGTGTTGATAGATTTGTAAACTTATTTTCTACCTTTTTAGGACAACACATTTATATCCTTGAAAAATGTGCAATACAGTGATAGCTTTTGATAATGACATAATAATAAGTCATTTTCAAATTATTTTTGGAAACCCTTTTACACCCCTAGCTTAAAGAACTATTGGGAATAATACAAGTGGCAATTAAATGAAGGTGTCAAGATCTAAATGCGCCTATAGTGGTGTCATTCAGACACTCCCTTCAGTATTTTTGCATGTTTTTCTTCATATATTATTTAGCAGAGGTGAAATGTTCAGGTCTGGTTCTTTTCTTTCCTTGCCAATGGCCCTTGCTGACAATTTCTATCTCCAAGAAAATTATATTTTCAAGTGTTCTTTGGACTTTGTTTGGTGGGACCCGTATGAATTCTAATGTCTGCATTCTGTGTTGCTTCCAGTCGACCAGATCTACTTGATGCTGCACTTTTACGACCTGGAAGGCTTGATCGTCTCCTTTTCTGTGATTTCCCAGCACAGCATGAGAGAGTGGACATTCTAACTGTTCTTTCTAGAAAGGTTAGTAACCCAAGAATTCATGATTACAGTTTCATACTGGTGTGTGGATGTGATTCCTTTCTTTGGAAATCAAAAAACACAGCTTCAGGATGTCAAGTAGTGTCAAGACATATGTCAACAACTGGTATTAGATGCTTCAATTTTTTTTTTTGGGGGGGGGGGGGGGGGTGCGCTAATTTTAAGCCTAACTTATCAACTATAATTGTTCCATTATGGCAACTTGAAACCGCTTAGACATTAACAGAAAATAAACTAAGAAAGTTCTAAAATCAGTGCAAATGGTAAAATATGTGTTTTCTGATATATAAATTTGATAATACATATAGAGCTTGCCCTTTTGCTTATACAAGAGAGACTTCTTTTGGTTGTGAAAGCATATGTTGACATTGTGTCTGCAACATGGAAGAGATTAGTATGTCTTGAAAACAACAATTCAAAAACCGACCACAGGATCGGGTGCCCAATTCATATTGCGATCAACTGACCCCGATCCCAATTTTACCTAATTCAAAGTGGTTCTGATGGATCTGACTGATTCCAACCAATTCCGATCTATTCCCAGCCAACTTTAGTTGGAATCGGGTCGGAATCAATGGAGACCGTCCAATGCCTCTTTCCGAGTTTTAAAACTATGCGTAAAACTGGAAACACTAGATATCACGTAAAATGCCATTTTCAAGCTGCATATGCAATATCCTGTTATTTATGCCCTATTGTGATCGAGATTCGGGCATCTCATAGTTAACTCATAGGATCAGGTCGGAATCGGCAGCTAGCCAGTGACCAATCCGCCTGGTACTACTTATTATGGTCGAGTTTTGAACTTGGGGTTTTAAAACTTGGGATTTAATCAGCTGGATATACCAAGTCAACTCATGATCACAGGGAGCCAGTGATTGTTCCTTCCGATAGTACCTAATCTTGGCCAAATTCTTCAAAGCTCAGCCAGACCACTGCTTTTACACCATTGCTGCTGCAGCCCTGTAGACTTGAGAGATAATGCTGTAATTCACCCTGGGGCTTGGTGGATAGCTATTTTAAGTTTTTAACCCTATGTTTCCTTCTGTTTGTCTAATTGATTTTAGTCAAACCTTAAATCAACAATAGGAGTGCTTGTTGTCTTCTTTCAGCTTCCTCTGGCCAGTGATGTTGATCTGGATGCCATAGCTTCTGTAACTGAAGGTTTTAGTGGTGCCGACCTCCAAGCACTCCTGTCAGATGCACAGCTTGCTGCAGTTCATGAGCTTCTGGAAAGTGGTGATGCATATAAACCTGGAAAAATGCCAGTCATTAGTGATAATCTTCTAAAATCTGTTGCTTCAAGAGCAAGACCTTCTGTTTCAGAAGCTGAAAAGCAGAGACTATATGGCATATACAGCCAGTTCTTGGATGCAAGAAAATCTGTTGCTGCACAGGTCTCTCTCTCTCTCTATATATATATATATATATATATATCTGCCTGCTTGTGTGTTCAAACTTCAAAATCCACTTGGTTCAAGAATTAGCCTCTATATGCAAGAGAATTTTGTGTATACAGTTCTTATAAAGTACTCTTGTTTATCAAATGACTTTTCTATGAACTTCTGAAGTGCCCCTGTCTAAATTAAATTCTTTCCACGCCTGATGGAAATGCAGCTGTTAAATATATAACTGCTCTGCCACTGATGGTGTAATTGAATTTTAGTTTGAATTAGCTTTATTATACAGTGTATAATGCATGTTCTCTTTTCTTTCTGACCTCCACTCTACCTCTCTCCTGACCCTAGCCCGGTCCTCATGTTCACTTTTCTTGCATCGTCCCTAGTTCAAACAGTGGTTATGATTAGGGTCAATTGGATTGGTTTAAGTGAGCCAAAAGCATGGAAACATATTGAATGTGTCTTGTTGCAAACTTGGGACCTGGACTTCTTTCTTCGTTTATGTTGCGTATCTCCTGAAACTATGATATATTTGGTGTTCAAGAATTTTAAGCTAAGAGAAAGAAGTAAAGTATAACAAGTGTTTTTTTTTTTCTGTTCTCTTCTTTCTTGTAAATGAGGATATTATTGTCGATGTGTAGTTGCTTACATGTTTTTTCACTGTATATCCTGGCATGCATATCTTTGTAGTAATCCATATTTTCAATCAAGTAAATGCTTTTAATTGACAATCTTATCATGTGCAGTCAAGGGACACTAAGGGGAAAAGGGCAACCCTAGCATAAGAGTGGCTTGTACTTTGAACATTCAATTATCAAACATTGGACAAGGAGAATGAATTGCAGGGTAATATACTTTTAATCACTATTTTCATTTTATGTTGGTATTATTACTCAGCAGCGTCAAATAGGGTTAAGGGCTTGCTCAGTGTTGACCCCATGGCTCCTGGTGTGAATTCTTACTGGGAATTATGTAGACAATCCATTAATTTCAAATGGTTTGTGAGACCTAAGCTCATGAAGGTACGCACTAGATGTACTTTTTCCAACTATGCAGTTCTAGAGGAACTTAATACAATGTCTTTTTGTTTTTTGGTAGCCAATTTAATTGAAATGAGAAGAGATGTACTAGTTGATATTACAACAGATCCAGCTAACAATGTTTCCCCAGTAACTCCCATCTTTGCTAACTCATCAGTTGGGAGGACATCAATCCTCCATATGAAAAAGAAACTTACTCGAGATCAAAGCAATCTGGCTCTCCTTAGTAAGATGCATATACCTCCACAGTTCTCTTGGAAGAACTTGGAGCTAGCTAATCATAAGCTAAAAATACCTATTCTAGCATAAATTGACCCATTATCAATAGCAATTTCAATACCAGGATGCCTTTTCTTCTGTTGTGGCTTAATAACCTATGTTTTCTCTAAAGTACCAAACTTCGAAAGCAAATCTAATTTTGTTTGATGATGTCAATGCAGGAGGGTTTGATTGGTTGGCATAAAAGTTGGCCTCCACTTCTTGGTCAGAAAGGGTGTGATGTAGGCAATCATCATGTATATCTGAAGACAGTTTCCTTCTTCCTTTTTCTGCCATGTTTTTTTTTTCCGAAGTTGTCATCCAATTTAATGTAGGCTGTTCTGCCGATTGAGTGTAGTAAAAATTATGCAAATTTCTTGCTAATAGTCAAGTTGTATTTAAGCCAAGGGGTTAGTGCAGTTGGTGAGCAACGAATTTGGTACGAGCCGTAAACTCGGACGTCCTAAGTTTGACTCCAACTAGGCACACCTTGGGCCACTCACACGGGTGTTTAGTGCTTTTCATTGCTTTCAGTGGAAGTTGAATGATTTTCATTCAATCCTAATATGACTCGGTCCATGTGGTTGTGGGGTCAGTATGAGCCTGTGGGATTAGTCAGGTTGAAGGCCTGGATACCCGTAATTAGCAAGAAAAAAAGGAAAAAAAAAGGCAAGTTGTATTTCGTAAGTTAGAAATTTCGTATTTTTCAGTTGTTTCGTTTTCATTCAGAGATTTGTTTGGTTGGACTACAATTGTACTAGTATGAAATAAATCTTGCATTTAGTAACTGGTAACAATGTTTATGTTATTTTGGTTAGGGCTATGGAAAATCAGTTAAATCTTCTTGTTGAGGACAATGTGTCTGTAGTCTTATCTTGTTTATTTGTTTCCATTAAAAAAAATACATTATGTTATATTTGGTTTCTAAGGGAAATAAAAGTAAGGAAAATAAAATTTTCATACTTAAAAAAAAAAAAATGTATGCATCATTAGCCCATGTGACTATATCATTAATTTCAAATCATTTCATTTTTTTGTTATAAAATTTCACTTTACTTTGCATTCAAAACCATTCACTATAATATGTAAAATCGAAATTACATGTAAAGTGTATCATTATTAAATATAGTTAAAAAATCAAGTAGCTTATACAATCACATTGGATCACATGGGGTAATAATTATAAATATTTATCTTTTAAGTACGAAAATTTCACTTCCTTACCATTTAAATTCCTCTTGCAACCAAATGGGGTCTTCGGAAAAGGTTGTTTGCACTTCCCATTTGGATGGGGATCTTGTGTGCCCATTGTTATGCCACATTGACAAGTGATGTGGATATTTTAATGCTTCGATAGAAGGGATTTTGTCTGAGTTAGACATGTGTCAAATTTCAATGCCTAATTTAATCGAAGGAAGAGGTTCTCTGTCACGGAGTGCAGCCTGCACCAATGGTCCATGCATCTATCTCTTTTCTTCCCAAAATTCTTTTTCTTTTTAATCAAATACCCTCATATGTTCATCCATCCCATCTTACATTATGTCTTGTTTTGCTTTTCCTAAGCTTACTTGCAAAAACTCTATTTGTTTCAATTTTTAGAATAGTAACAATGATAAGGATAAAAAGATGCATTTGATTGGTTGGCACAAAGTTTGTATTTCTAATTCCATGAGGGGTTTGGATTTAAAACCTATGAAACTCAGAATAAAGCCCCTTTATTAAAGATGGGCTGGAGGCTTCTTTGTGGGTTCATGTTATATCTTCTAAATACTTTACTAACAGATCCACTTTTCATCCCACAACCTTGAACAAAAGTGGCTTTGCTATGTGCAATAGTATCGTAAGTATCATCTCCACTCTCTCCAAAATGATATGACGTATATGTAATGGATTATGGATGTAATATTGACTTATGGAATGATTCATGGATACCCAATTACCGATCTCTCCTTGATAACTTGCAACTCCAATTATACCCCCTCTCATCCATTTGCAAGGTAAATGCAATGATTAGTGGGGATTGTTGGAGTACAAGCCTCGTTTGCTCCTTCCTCCCCTTAAATGTGGTTAATGAAATTTAAAAAAATTCCTGTGAAGTCTCAAGCTGATGTTTGGTGGTGCCACCTATCTAAAATAGGAACCCTAACCACTAAACTAGTTGCTAAAAGTTTCAATCTAACATTGATTACTAATCTAATTGGATTCTCTGACTGGTGTACTTGTTTATCTCCATACTCGCATTGGTGGTGATATTTGGAAAAACTCCCAATACACCCGAAATTTAAGATCTTCTTTTGGAGAGTGGAGATTTTGCCTTGGAGGCTTCCCCACAAAGGATATTTTGGGGAATAGATGCAAGTTGACTGGTCTTGTGGTTTTTGTCATGCACAACCTGAGTCCTTATGGCACATACTCCTCTCATGCGAGTTCACTAAGCATTTTTGGGCTGCCTGCCCTTTGTGTTTAAATATTGAACACCTCTCTGCTGCTTCTTTTAAGCACTTAATTATGTACTTGTTCAGTTCCAATTTGATCCCTAAAAACAATCTAAATAATTTCTTTCTCCATCTTTATTATAATATGCTATTTTATTTGGAGTCATATGAATCATACCATCTTTAAACTTGATAAACCAAATCCCCACAAAATTCTTTCCCCCCGCTTTATGGTGGAGTAATAGTTTACAATCTAGCTATTTTTACACAACTACTACCACAGGTACCAGATTTCACGTCTCAGTCTCGACTTTGTTATTATGCTTTGTGTGTATGTTACTAATCCAAGTCTCAATATGTGTGGTTGAACAACTTGCTTCATTTATAAATGTATCTCATTTACAAACCGATTATTTGATGACAAGAAATTCCGTTGAAGCAACCACTAGGGGCCTCCTTGGAGTTAAATAGGTTGAAGTGAAAGGATTGAGTGCCAAGGAAGTTTGGAGTAATTCTAAAGACATACAGACTCGGTTTTTGACCTAACAACCACCTCATGGTCTTAGAGCGTAGTTCCCCTCCTAGATGTTTATAATACTCTCCCTAGACTCTCTTTTTGCTCAGGCCTAGGAATGAAGTGGTGGTTTTTTTGACCAATTTACCATATAATGCTATGGTTAAGAAATTGTATCTGTCCGTTTGTAATCCGGATAATAATGTTTCCATTTTGTTACTTTAATGCATTTCTTATCTTTCTCTACAAAAAAATTAAAAAATAAAAAAAAAAAAAAAAAAAAAAAGAAAGAAAATAAATAAAAAAATAAAAAAGTAAAAATAAATCATATATATTAGCATGCATCAACATGTATGCTCATTCATGTTTATTGGTACATCCAATCACTACTATGCACTCTCTCCCATGATCCTGAATTTTCAAAGTTCTATTTTGCCATTTGAAAAATTGCATTTAGAGGAAATTCGAATTGTGAGCAGGAGACCTGAAGTCTAATTGCCCACAAAATTTTGATCGCAAGTCTCAACTGAAATACCACATGATTTTTAAGATTCATTTTCATGGTCACATAAATTGTACCACGTACCTTATCCAAAACTTATTTTATTATAAAAATATTAGAGTTCCTTTAAGAAGGGTCTTTTGTGTGTGGGTTTCTTGTGCTTTTCTTGGGAGCTCTCTTCTGCCTCTTTTGTGCATTGTTTCCCTTGTTTTGAGACCTCGGCGCATTGCTCTCTTTATTTGATTTTCTAAATGGTTTATCAACTTGTTGCTTGTTGAAAAGTGGTTTTATTTTTTATTTTTAAGTGTGTTCGTGTGCTTGTGTGTGTTGTTGGGGGGGGGGGTGCTAACCAGACAATTTTTTAGAAGTCCACAGAAACCTTGAAGACGGTAGAGATAATAAACAAAACATCAGGTTCAAGGTATCACAATGCCTAACGCTTTACCATTTGTCACTTGACAATACATGTGTTAATCCATGTAATAGAAAACCCCACATGCATATCAATATCCTCTATGGTGATCCATTTTCGGGGTAGGGCAGAGTCATCCTTCTCGACCAAAACAGAATCAAAAGAAATTTTTTAAGACATTCTCCCCCACTCACCTCTAAAGGCAACAGAAATAGTAACAAATGGTTTTGCATGTTCTCAAGATTTTATGAATTCTATTACATTCATGGTGAGTTCAAAATAACATTTCTGTGTACTGTAAATCCAACAGCTGGTTTTACAAACAGAAGTTTCAGGAGGTCAACATAAAGTATAGAAGTATGAGGATGAGGCCACAAGGGGGAGCAAGGAGCTAGAATCAAGAATGAGAGAACAGAAAATTAAAAGTAAAACTACAAGATACATACAGGGTTATGGAGCTAACTTCATATGTTTTGAGAGACTCCACTATTTGATTATGATGCTCTCGTCTAATTTAAAATATGTGTGTCCATGAGAGCTTCAGCTTCAGCTTTGCTTTGTGGATTAATTTGCTTTTCTCACCTTCTCAGAACTGAGTTCCAAACATATTTCCATGCTTGCCCCAACTTGTTAGATCTTCAATGCAGTGAAGCAAAGGGAACATTTCATCCACTTGCCTGGAATCTTTTTGTTTTTGATTACCGCACTGTAACACCATCTGGAAATGGAAGTGATGGACTCAATTCCTAATCTCCTTCAAAATCATCGAGAATTGCATAATCTGATCTCTTTCAAATGACAACGAAGAGCACCATCATGTCTCATCTTCAAAAAATTACAGAGATATCCCTAATGAAGAAGAGGAAAATATGAATATTAATAATCAAGGGTCAGATCTTCCAGTTGTAAAAGAAGATAGAAGGCCAGCAGCTTGGACAGGTAGAATATCTCCAAATGTCGACATTGCAGCGGCTGATCTGTCCTTCAGCCGGCCAACTTGCCCATCAGAAAGCATGGAACTCAGTTTGAATGTGCTCTCCCCAAATCTAGAACCAACCTGCAATTACAAATAATATTCCTCATTGGACATTCAAAAAGTTCTACAAGAAAATTGTTATTTTAACCTAGAAAGTGGGAAAATATAGAACCTCATTTGAAGTGACAATTGACAAATATGTAAAGGTAATACTAATTGTCACAGCTCAAAATATGTGTGGTCATAGAAAGAATTAACTTATTTTCTCTCTATTGATAGATTTGTTTAATGGCTTTACAATAGCTTCATCTAAAATTTATTATGTTCTATTATTACAGATTGTGTAGTGATATCTGTTGCAATAAACATCAAATATGCAAGTTTACCCAAAAAATATATATATATATATATAAATATATAAATATCTATATATATATATATATAAATCTCAAATATGTGAAGGGCATATATTTCCTTCCATTAAGGACTTTCTTAGCAGACTTGGTATATCTAGGCGGTTATTTTGGGGTATCCTTTACCTTGAACAGCATTCTTGTATTGAAAATACAAAAGAAATTCATTCCCACTGAGAAACTCCCAACTCCTAGGAGGGAAAAAAACATCTTGGGGTTTCCACCACAATGAGGGTAAATACAGCATACCCATCTGATAAGGTATGGATAAGCTGCAAGTCTAGCACCCTTGTCCTTGTCCACATCAAACCAGGTACCAAC
The DNA here is from genome assembly GCF_013358625.1 of Macadamia integrifolia. Classification (NCBI taxonomy): domain Eukaryota; kingdom Viridiplantae; phylum Streptophyta; class Magnoliopsida; order Proteales; family Proteaceae; genus Macadamia; species Macadamia integrifolia. The sequence goes on along the minus strand of NC_056560.1, from coordinate 23,304,442 downwards.
TCAACCAATAAGTAACAGCTCCGATTTTCTTGAATTTTATTTAATATTTTCAGAAAAAATGAGGTCAGAACAAAATGAAAATGTGATTGTTTTTCTGTATGCTAAGGTGGTGGTGGTGTTTCTCCTGTCATGGGATACACATATGCATTGGGTCTTGTGTGTGTGTGTTGATACAAATATTTTTTTTGGAGGAGAGAAATTGACCCTTCTTGCCAAATGGCAGAGGTCTGCAAGGCTGAAAATTTGCACATTAAATAAAAAAAAAAGGCAAAACAACCCAATGGATGACACAAAAGGGTTTCCAACTCAGTTGACATGTATAAAAATTGACTCCATGAATCCAAAAGTTTAAATGTATAATAGATCATTTCACCTGCCCAATAATGCAAGTTTCAAAATTTCTGAACTCAAATATTATTAGAAGGGTTGGGAGATATAAAATTTCCCCCATAGTCCATAGATCTTAACAAAAGTTTCACTCCATGAGCAGTGGTTTCATGCCACCTCAAGGGTTTGATTTGGCCATTCCAATCATTGGACATGTAGGTTAGGGCCGTTAGGCTACGGCTTGGTCACATGTTCAACCTTCACAAAGCTTTATTTCTCCATGTAGCATTAACTTTTGGCCAAAAACCTAAACAATGAGCATGCAATGTGCACAATTATTTTGAAGACATTTGGTGCCAAGGCCTATTAGTAGAGGTTATCTCCATGGCCAAGGACAAGAATCCAAATCACACACACACATATACATGTACTGGCAGAAAAAAAAAAAGGCCTTTACCTGCATGAAAGATTTCAAAAATGGTGCAGCAACCCCAAAACTTGAGTTATCGTCAAAATCAAGCTTTGGAGAGAGTGCATCATTTGAAATTGTCTTCCAAGAGCTTCGGGAAGAATTATCATTTGAGCTCATTGGAAGAGATGATTTAGATGCCCCTCTTGACGACAGTGCTGGTGCGCTGAACAACCATCATGAGGAAAACATACAATTAGAAACCATAGAGAAGCATGAAGAATCTATGAATATTAAGACATAATAATAGAAAGATAGCTCAGAATCGATAAGCATCAAACATCAATCCAACCAATATGACTGAACAAATGATTATCAAAAAGCTGTAATACCAGAAGATTTCAGGAAATTCAAAAAGATTATCATAGAAAAAAGATGAAAGCAGGTGCAGAGTTTCTGTTGCAAAAAGTGAACAAAATATCATCTAGGAAATAAAATGATTAGAAGGTATAGGAAACAGAAAAGAAGGGCAGCCAATGCTTTAAAACGTAATAAGAAGCAGGAAGGACATTGAGAAGGAAAAAGGACTCCCAGTCTGGAGGAGCAAAGAATCACCAATATCATCAACCATCCTCACGCAAAGAAAAAAACAGGGAAAAAAAGAGAGGGTAAGAACCAAGCATTGCATTTCATCAGCTTGAGAGATTATTTTGAAATTCTTGGACGATTCAGCACAATGACAGAATTTTGGCACTCGATTAAGGGAAGAAGAGCTTGGTAGACAGCGTTTCGAAACAGCAGATATCTAAGAGAAAAAAAATGCAATAATTAAGTGTAATTGTATAAGTTTATCTCAAAAAATTAAGAACATTAACCTGATTGGAAGGTACTTGAAGCGTGGAACTGTGGAACATCTCATTATGTTTGTTTCAGAAGAGGAAGACTTCTGCAGTGTACCAGAATACACCCGATCAAGTTGTACAAAGAACCCAAAAAGAACAGCATGTCTCAGGTAAGATCGCTTCACGTTCTCCCAAAGGTATGGCTCATACCTGCAGCATGTCCAGATCAGAAACTAAGGATGTACTAAATGAGGTGATTAATTTCTCACCACTCAAGAACAGAGATAAATAGAGACACCAAGGGGGGGGGGTAAGTTCAGTCTCCCTACCCTCGAGAACACATCTATTAGGAGATGGGTCCACCGCCAGGTGGATCATACTTATCACTAAATTGATCAGATTAGAATGGCCTTAAACATAAACCCTTTCATGGATACATCAAAATTATCCCAGTAAGACAAACAAGATAGTGGAATCAATCCAATCAGATGAACTTGCCAAGAATGTCAATGTGGTGGTAAAACAACAGTTAACCAGTAGGATCTGTGGTAAATGTATAAAAGGCCAGGTCAAACGGCATCTCACCCGCTCATCCAAACTTAAGTGTTCCATTCATCAAAATAAAATTTTCACCTTATCTCAGATTATTAACCCACCCCCCCCCCTCCTTTTTTTTTTTGGAGGAGAAGATAAGTAACAACTTTTTTGAACAATCTCAAAAGAGATCTACCTCTACTGCATCATGAAATAGGAGAAGAAGATGTACTTAAAGGACCGAATATTTTATTTTAAAAAAACTCACGTAAGCCAGTCTATTGGATCCAGCATTTGAGAGAGCTGATTAATCAAGCCCATGACACGTTCTCTAATAATGGAGTTAGGCTGGTTTCTGTCCACCTTCCCTCTGAAAGGAACCTTCGACTTTGAAGCTTTTGATGACTCCTCACTCATGTTGAGATCACCCCCAGATAAAATATCAGCAATGAATCTCAAGTCCAACAACATCTGCAGAACTCCTTTCTCTGACACTTGAGGGTTGTGAGACTCTAAAGTTGAAAGAAAGTCCTTATACGTATCAACCACCTACAAAATCACATCACAGTAAATATATACATGTGTATGACTTTAGAGAGCTATACTGGTCATCTTTAGAGATAAGAAGAGATGTTTACCTTTTCCAGAAGTCTCAAAGAAAATTTTTGAAGTATAAATTTGTCAATAACATGACCTCCAACTCGATGAATTTCTTTGCAAGCTTCGAAAAGAAAAGAGGTAATGTGAAGAGACGGCATGGAAGGAAGTGCTAGTTTCATCTCCGGCTGGCTGTCATTAGCCTGCTCTTGCTTTACCACAATTTCTTCCCAGCCCTGCGAAAAATTTACGAGACAACTGAAAAAAATGGTCTTGTGGAGAAATATAGATATAAATTGTGAACATGAAGGAAAAGCACTGGAACATATATATATTTTCCCATGGCTACATATCACACACGTACTGGACAACAAGATAGTTGACAAATCAATCCGCTCCAGATAAAAACAATAGGTATGAAGAAACAGAACAGAAATTAGGGTTGCCCATCTAGAGATCATTTCATTAGGATTGTGGAAATAAACACGGAGAAAGTAAAGGTTACCCATTATGCTCATACAGATTACATATATGCTGTAATCTTTCTATTTTGTTAATTAGTTAGATTCACTTTCTATTTCTAATTTAGAGAATGACCAGATAGTAAGGAAACCTCCTTTCCACCAAGGTAACCATATTTCTGCTATAAATAAAGTAGGGTGCCTAGGGGCTGTATCACACACACCCATGATTTGATGAAAAGAAAAGCTTGGTTACATTATGTCTGTGAGATGCAGTGGCTATGAGAATGAGATACAGTGAAGGAGAGATTCTTTAGGTCTGTTAGAGATAGACCAAGCCCAAAGGTCAGAGGCCTTGGCCATATCCTTTCCCTTTATTATTCCCTTCTTTCTTCTATCCATCTTCTTCTTCCCCCTCCATTGATTCTTTACTTTCTATTTTAATGTACTGCAAACACCTGGTATTTGAGAGAGCTCGAAGGCTGTTCCACTTCACCATTGCTTCTGCTAATCGATTTCTAGTTGGAGAGTCAAGCTCAACCTTGTGGCTCAACTTTTTGGAGATTTCCAGCAGTGAGTTTCTAGCCCAATTTCTCCTTGATCCATCCATCCATCCAAGGTTCAAAAACTTGTTCTGCCATTTTGGTCAATCCAAAACTACCGAAATTTCTCCCAAATAATGTATTTTTTCCATGTTTTTCGCTTGGCCATTTTGCGGGGCTAATGGCTCAAATGACCAAAATTAGCTAAATGAGATTAAACAAGATGACCAAAATTTCAATGAAATACTGCATTTTTGGACCAAAATGAGCGAAATTTCAAAACAAAATGGCTGAGATTTCGGCGAAATGACCGACATTGTGTTTGCTATGTGTCGCCTGCTATTTCATTTCGGTGAAAGAAAAAAAAATAGCGAAATATCCAAAATTTTGGTGAATTTTTTGACCACACATCCATCAGAATCCGGCCACCTGTTGACAGAGTAATACCTTCCATAAAGCCTACCTTCGATGGTGAGTATGGCCTGATCCAATGGCTGGACAAGGCTAATTCTAGTTTTACTTTCTAATTTTGAAACTCCTCGTATCTCGACATCCAGACATCAAAATAGGCTGAGATTATTCCTACCTAGGAGTCCTACCCTCGATTGGAGTATCATCCCCATCCAAGGTGTTAGTTACTAATTCTGTGTAACCTGCTGTTTTCCTTTGTTGAAAGCCCATTGCTGTCAGCCGATTGGTCAGTCCTTGCCTGATCTTGTTTCGTAGTGGCCTGCTATCAGCCGATTGGTCAATATTCTCTTGAAAGCGTGATAGCTCTTTAAATTCTGTTGAAGTGAGAGGAACAATGCAACTACAAGAGGTGTTGATTGACAGTCCGATTGAACATGTGGCACCCCAAGAACACATTCCAATTTAAGAGACACCACCTGGCCTTTAAGTAGATCAAGATGGTTGATTTTTTTCTACCTCCACAGACCTTGGATCTTCGGAAGCAAATTGTTCGATGATGCCGATCGACAGGTGTTGATCCGCCTATTCTACAAAACTTGAGGGTGAGTTTTTCAATCAAGAGGGGATTGATGCATTTAAGATTGCCCAATTTAGCCAAATTGGGCATTGAACATGGGCGAATGCTTCTCCCTCTGATCGATCCTTCCCATTTTCCGAATGATCTGTATAATCGACATTGGATCATTTTTTTTGGATGAATAAATAAATTTATACCCAAACAGAAGAAAAATACAAGGGGAAAAAGGAGGGGGGGGGGAGGGGAGACTTAAGCCAACAAGGAGAAGCCAACCCCAGGGGGAACAAAGCAAAGCAACAAAAAATAAACGACAACAGCCAAGAAAAGGCTATCAACAACCAAAGCAAAACCAGGGCGGTTAAGAGGAGGCGGGAGGGCTGCCAAAAGGCTCCAAGAAGATATTATGTGGTCATTTCTGATGGAGAAGGGGATCGGCCGGGAGTGGAAGGAGCGCAGGGATTGGATTTTTGAGGCAACATCGAGGAAGATGGCTTTCCAAATCCTATCCGGGGATCGGGAGTTGGAAGACCATCTACGAATGTTGCGCTCCATCCAGAGATGAGTAATAGTAGCAGAGAACGCTAGCTTACCAATGGTGTCACAGATGGAGGATCCAGCAAATGTCATATCAACCCAAATACATTCCCTATCAAAGGGGAGGATTAGCCTACGGGAAGGCCAGCAACGAGCGAGGATAGTTTTCCAGACCAGGGAAGAGAGAGGGCAAGAGATGAAGAGGTGGGGGATATCCTCTTACCCATCAGAGCAGAGGTAGTAGGCAAGATTGACAGGGATATGGCCCTTGAACCAGGCGAGGTTACGCCAAGGAATAACAGGGCCCGAGGATCTGACAAAGGACCAAGCAGAGGTAGAGGAGAACAACCCATTGGAAGAGGGAAGCCAGACACATTTGTCTTCCCTTCCACGATGACCAAGGGGAATGGGGGGGAGAGAGGCCCACAGATCCGTAAGAGGGGGGAGAGGGGGGAGAGGGGGGAGGGGACCAGCCCAGAGGAAAGAGAATGGAGACCGGAGAGGATTTGGGCAGGCCAGAGGAGTAGATGATCCTAGAGGTGACAAGGGAAGTGAGGATACCTGAGGGGTGCCAAGGGTCCATCCAAAGAGAGGTCGACTGACCATTACCAATTGAGATGGAGCAGGCAGTAAGGGTAAGGGGCCTGAGGGCCGAGGCTGGGGATTTTGCGCCAAACCCACGAGGCATCTGAGGGGGAGGGGGCAGGTCCAAAGGGAGTTGTGGGTAAGGAGAGAGGAGTATACCCAATCAACCCAGATGCTCCAACGCTTGGAGGCAATCTTCCAGATAAGCTTGAGAATGCCCATAGAGTTGACCTCTTTGATTCTTCTGATACCCAGACCACCTTCAGACTTGGGCAGACAAACCTTTTCCCAAGATAAAGGGTGAAGAAACTTGGAGGATTCAGATCCTTTCCAGAGGAAGGAACATAAGAGGCTTTCAATGGATTTGACAGTGGCAGCAGGAAGGACAAAGATCCCAGACCAGTAGAGATAGAGAGATTGGAGGACAGAACTAATTAGAACAAGCCTACCAACATAGGAGAGGATCTTGCCTTTCCAGAGCTGGAGCCTTTTCCTAATCAAATCAAGCATAGGGGAGCAATGGTGGGCAAATAGCCTGGAAGACATTCGATCATTACTCCCCATCATTTTGAAAAAAGCTTTTTTTTCATCCTTCCGTGTTATCTGGCTAGCTGTTCCAAGCGCCGAGTGAAGGCGAACCGTAGCCCCACGAGTAAGAAACTGATGGATTTTCACTGGTCCCCCTAGTTCTGTATATGAGTTCTTTCAAATTTCTTGTATAGTTTTTCGTGTATTAGCATCTCGAGGTTCTTTGATGGGCATAAAGAAATCGTCTCGGTAGCAACCACCAAAACAATAGAACAAGGGTTAGGAAGACTTTATTTTGTCCCATGGATTGGGTTTATGGACCTTGGGCTCCTTATTTTTAGATTTGTTGATCTAATGTGCCTCTTTTATAAGCTCACATTTGGGGTCTTACTTATATACAGATTAGTATATAAGTAAGATTGTGGGGTCCCATGTGTTGTTAAGTAAGTTCAGTCTAGAAGAACTCCATTAGAAAATTAGAGGAAGTTTTTCGAACAGAACAATATGTGAGGCAGTCAGATGCTTTTTGACACAGAAAAGAATTTATATGGCCATAAAGATAAGTAGAAGATTAGATTGCATAATGAGTTCTGAGTGCACAATGTGAGGATGAGAGTTCGAGCTTGAGGGCAGTCACATTGCACAAAATGCTGAAGGTTAGGACTTGGGACCAACTCCAGTCCACCCTTCCCAAAACCTTGTAGAAGTGAGGCTAGCAATACATGGCCCTTTACTAAACTAGTAATGCAAACACAGAAATTAACCTAACAGAAATTATGTCATGGGCCTACTTACTTTATTTAAACCTAATGTAGAACTAATGGGTTCAACTATAGCATAGAAAAGCATATTTTTCTGCAAAGTCAAGAGCAAACATCTATATGGTCATTTTTACTCAATTTATTTAACCTTATCCACGTTGAATGAATAAATTCATAACAAGCCAACAAAGGTAGAACCAAGAAGCAAATAAGGCAGTGCACTTGTAAAGGAAACTTTACAAACAGAAAATAAAGGGTTTAGAGCACAAACAACTTACTCTGAAGGACGTTGTTGACAATAATGCATCATCTCTTTTAAGATCCCTTGAAAGAATAACTGATAGCTCATTGGAAAACCAAGATATCCACAAGGAGTGAGCTCTAATGCAAAGATCTCGTGAAACCCTGCTAAGTTCTTCAAGTCGTGGACTGTTGTTATCATTCACTCCAAACAAGGCCAAAGCAGCCAATGAAGTTTGTCTACTAGGGCTGTCAAGAATTTGTCTTCTGCTGTTGTCATGCACTGGGGAATCAAGGGGCAAACTGGTGCGCCTCAGCATTGATGGTAACTTTTCAAATGCCATAGCTGTATCATCCTTCATCCATAACCTTGGAGAACCCAATATTAATGGTATGAGACTTGAGTGATTTTGCAACGCAAATAAGAGTCGACCAATGAACAGAGATCTCCCAACAACTACAGCCGGAGGCTCAATGTCTTTCTCCTTTCTGTCATTGTCCAGAGAAGTAGACAAGTATTCAAGCTCATTTTCAAGTCCCTTAAGGATGGTTAATATACTTTCATAACACTTATTTTGTAGATATGGTGCTAGTTTCTTCAATCTCGAAGATGCCTTTGGAGATTCTAAGAAGCACAGTAGGTCTTCCAGAACACTCTGGCATATATTGTCAATGGTATCTCTAATTCGGGTAACTTCAGGTCCAAAATAGGCATTTAGATAACTTTGGAAATTAAACTCTTCCTTTGTGGCCTTGAAGCCAGATCCTAGGCCCATCTTTTTATCTCTAGGCTCTGAGAACCACGCCCCATCACCTGTGGAAGGTCTGGTCAAGTATGCCTGGAAATCAATCTGGTCTCCATTACTAGCCACAATCTCCCTAATAGAATCACTCACATTGACAACTCTGCTCAAATCCTCAAAGCCCAAGTCAACAATCCTTTCCATCCTCCTAACAAAGGCATCCTCGAAAATCCCATCCCAGAGGTCCTCATCACTTTTTAAAAGAAGATCTCGGATCCTGTTCCAAGGCAACTCAATCTCAGAACCAAAAACACTCCTGAGCCATTCTAAACTCCCCTCCAATGCTTCCCGGCCATCCAAAGTCTCTCGGATCAGCCTCTCAGTCGATGCAAGCTCTTTGCCACACACAATTACATCAATCAAATACCTACCGTTTATCTTACTAACAATCTCTTCACCACAATTCTTCAACCAATTCGAACAAGTTTCAGCAATGAATTCCCGATCAAGCATAACCATAACAGACTCTAATCGCTCCCTGAATTGTTTCCATAACTTAACCTCATCCTCAGGGTTTGGGATTCCCCCGAACAGTTGGGAACTTGGAGGGGAACTCAGTATAGTTTTGTAAAAGAAAGGCATGTCATTCAAGACCTGTAGAAACAATTCTCCTACTTGTCCTAGACTAAGCTGAATTACCCTCAATACATCACAAAAGATCGAAACAACAGAACCGGAATCACAAGCTCCAGATCCACATGTACCTAGTTTCTGCGATATCCACGACCTCCTTGAATCCAAGAACAAGCTCAAAACATGCCTGGGATCCAGCTCATCAATGATAGCAATGGCAGCCAACGCGTCCACATATGATGCAGTGCCAAGCCCCCGATCCATCAACCTTTCCCGACTCCTCTGTGAAATCTGGCCCTTGAAGCTCTCAACAATCTGCCACTGGTGTTGAAGCAGAGGAAAATTAGACAGGAAATCCTTGTTGGCACGGCTGCTCACCAACAGTTCGTGAACCTCTCTGGCCCTGAGATACCTATTTGCAGCCTCCAAAAACATCGACTCATCAAGGCAACCCCAGATGTTCTCCGGCGTATCAATGAGGTACTTCACACGACTAGCGATCCCGTAAATCCGAAGCCTTGAAGGATCAGGTGTCAATTTGGGAGTTCCAGCAATGGCGGCAGCAGAGAGTGAGCGAATTCCTTGATCAATTATTGTAATATTGGCGGAAGTAGATTCGCAGGAGCATTTCATTCGGACAATGGAGTCGGCAGAATCGATGAGATCTCGATATCTATTGCCGACGAGTTGTCGAAGCTCCTCTTTCTTCTCTTCGATATCTTTCTTCGCTTCCTTCTCCACATTGCGGATTTCAGAGATGGGCTTTGTTCGGAAGAGAGATTCGACGTCTCTGAAGGCGGCGACAGATGCATCTTCGCTGGACCTCGAAGATAGTCTCATGGCTGATTCACGAATTCTACCACTTTGTACCGTTTCTCTCTAATCGGTTACGAGCTTTGATTATTGCTTGTTTGAAGGGCTAATTAGATAAATGGAACATCAGCGGTGAATTTTTCACTGGAATCGCCATTAATGACACGACCGAGTTTCGACAGCCAGGAATTCAACGCGGATAGGAAAGGCGAAACCAGTGGAGAATTTTTGGGTTCGTGCCTCAGGGCGGTCTTGCAGCGCTGAAGCTTAGAGAATAGATAAAACAAATACAGGGTGAGGGAAAGGAGAGATAGAGGAGGAAGTCCCAGAACAAATAGCCTATGGTATATGGTATGGGACTATGGAATGGTGATATATTAAACCCTTTCTCCCAAACATGGCTTGAGATCCAAACTATCCTGGTCTAATAATTATTACCATATAAGTGCACTTGCATCAAATATCTCCATTAGAGATAGTGGGGTTTTATTTTTTGTTCATGGTTACATAAGGCAAATGCTTAAGGAGGACCACATTGTTAGTAGGCCTAAGCCAAAATGAGGTTAAAGGTAAGAGATTATAAACATTCAGAAAAATGGGAACTACGCTCCAAGGCCTTGAAGATATATTTTGGTAAAAAAATAATTGTTCTAACTCCTCTGATTAACTCCATACTTCAGTAATACTCTTATCTTTCAGATTTCGCTGTTTCAATCCAAGTAGAAGACACTTGACGCTGGCTTCAATAGGTTTTCCTGTTATCACATAATTGGTTGTTATCACATAACTGATAGTAAATGGGACACATTTTCCTTTATTTAGTTTACAAGTGGCCAATCGGGTAGAAATCGTCTGAAATTCTCATCTTGTACAATTCCATGCAATTCCACCCTAAATGGCTGACACGTGTAAATATTCTATATCTACGGTTCAGATTGTATTATGATTGTATTATGGTTGATTAACATTGTATTAGGGTGGATTAATCTGAACCATAGATATAGAATATTTACACGTGTCAGCCATTTAGGGTGGAATTGTATGGAATTGTACGAGATAAGAATTTCAGACGATTTCTACCCGTGGCGAATCAGAAATATTTTCACCAACATTTGAGACATTATCACAAATCATAATAGTGATGTCAAGGTTGGGGAAGCAAGGTGATGCAGGTTCAATTTGTTGAAAGGTCACCTATTGTTGCAATATTGGTTGGCAGCGTGGCTCAGTCCATTGTTTAACTTACATTTTATTTTTGTGAATCCATAAGAAATATTATAATAAAACTACTAAAGAAGTTACTTAGATTATTGTCAAGAATTGTATTGGAGTTAAAGAAACACATAATAAGATTCTTAAAAGAAGATGCAAAGAGATTTTCTGTTCATAAACCCAATCGAGTGATACATATTAGTGTTACTAGATATTGATATTATTACGCATTTGTTAAGTTTGTCTTGAATTCTTGACCCATTTTGAAGAATGAACCCTTCTGACATATTTTAATGGCATCTCGAATGGAAATTTTTTTGAGATCTGTGAAAGAAGCAGAAGGATTTGACCTGATGGGTCGACTCGCGACTTGAAAGAGTATATAATGTACTATCGTCTTGTTGAGCAAGTCATTGTAATTTGAGGGGTTTTTCGAACTAGGATTTCAGGGTGAGTTTTCTCGTCGTTGCTTGGGTGTAATCTCTCTTCTACATAGTGAAATATCTTCTTCTTCGCCCAAGAACGTAGCACACTACATCTGTGTGTGAATCTCATTAAATCCCTATGTTATGTAGTTCTGTCTTGATTTATTTTTTGTATTTTTAGGTGTTTAATAGTATCAATGGTGTGGTATCTATTAAGAGTCCAAAGATCAACTCTTTATCAAAATTTGAAGGAAAAATAGTCCATCCATCGTGATAAAGCCATTTTGGTATCGATATTGGTTGAGACTGATACCATTATTGATATCGTGATTTAAATCCCCTGGTCGACCTCGACCTACCATAGGTCAATAACTGATGTGTGCTGCCATCTAATCATATGCTCGGAATCTTATGTACCTCGAAATTAATTGTGGAACTTCTTCAACTGGGCGTTGGGGTTGGGGTGGGGTCCGGATCAGCTCCCCACTGAAGTTACTCCTCGAAAGTACTCTCTGTGAGCAGAATAAGGAAACATTACTTTAAGAAAAAAAAAGAAAAAAGAAAAAAACAATCTAATGCACAAGGCTTCCACTATTGCAGGTCTTGGGAGGGGCAAATGTACTCATGCCTAGCCCCCACTTTGTAAGAGAGGCAATTTCCAAGTTTTAAACCGGTGACCAACATGTTCATAGAATTGTGTTACCAAATGCAACCTGAACATTCCTCCTCATGCCAAACTGATATTCTGATCTGCTACTAATAGAGAAAAGGCTAGGGGTGAGTATGAATCTTCTAATGATGGTTTCATGTTATCTCAAAACATTGACTATACCACAATAAGACTCCACCTCAACAACACCTGTTTATAAAGTTGGTCAACATGAACACAGCATGATAAAGAAACCCAAAATCCAAACATGAAATGATGTATTTATTAATCATGTTAGGTTAGTATGGCAGCAAGAAACATCATCTAAAATGACAAGAATGATAAAACTAGCAAAGAACACCCAAAAAGTTCAGTTTCCGTTTTTGTGTACTAAGGTTCAGCACTGATGTAGCAGCATCGATAGTAACAAAATACAAAGAGAGAAGATATAAAAACAAGGCTCTTATAAGTCTCTGCAACAATGGCATAGACCCCACTTGTACTTCATAAATTTTGATCTTGTACCAAAGAAGTAGTACAGAAAATTTGCCTTGAAAAATCAAAATGGGAAGTCAAGTTAGCTAAGCTTCCGGTTTTGGTAGACTCTCTATTGCTTTCTTTGAATCTGGAATGTACTTCCAACAGCGTTTATGAACCCCACTTATTTTTTTGGGAGCATCTGCAGCTGTAACGCCTGCATGAAATGCTCACAAGTGTCAGGTCAATGTAGTCATAATATAAATCCAAGAAACTATGATACACAAAATAAACACTCCCCGCTGGGAAGATGATGCAATAGCATTTATGGGTTGCATGTTAGGAGATGGGATCAGGCCTCGCCAATCCTGATCTAGATTGGCTGTTCTGGCCCAATCCTTGGGCATTGATGAGGTATTGGCAGAATATAAGATGGACTGGTGTCTTCCCGTCCTGAAATGGATAGGGTTGGCCGATATGCCCAATCTGATTGCAATACTTGAATTCTTGTAAGAAAAGGAGAGGCAGAGTTTCCAGACAGGCAAATCATGGGAGGCTCACTAGACAAGCACCTAGTTCTGCCATGTGGATGTGGGATGGGGCTGAAATTTTGAGGACATGCATAACCCAAGGTCCCTGTTCACATTTCAAGTTTCAGCTCTATCAGAGTTAACAAAGTGGCAAAACAAAGGACCGAAAATTTCAGGACTACAGGAGGGTCAGCCAATACTTGGATGGCTGAAAAATACAATGGGAGATATTAACACATGGGAAAGTGTACGAATTTGACAACTGGATTCGAGACCCTTCCATTAGTAAATCCAACAAGACGGCAATGCTTCAAGAGAAAAAAAAAACCTTAGACATTGAAAAGTTGACATGCCAATGAGAATAAACTCTAATATAGCACATGCTTTGCATCCCCCGACTATAAAAGCTCAACTATGCACATCCTATATTAAAATGCTCCATAGCTCCCCTCTGGCTAACACATTATGTCAAAAGATGATGTAACATCATGCAAAGTATTTCAAGAGATCCAGGGAAGCACATTAAGGGCACAATTTAGAATTTTTATTACCTGCTTCCTTAACCACATATCAACCACTCAACAGACTCAACTGTCAAGAAATACAAGAAGAACAAATTTAACACATACCTTCCATATTACTTTTCAGAAATACAGCAAGTCGCAAGGATCAAAGAAAAATATCAAGTATCAACATTGTTAGAAACTCACAACCTTTTAAGGGAACAAAACTCACCGTTTTTGTGGACAATTCCCCATGCCTTGCCATGTCGTCCATCCTGCAACAAACCACACCAAGAAAACCTAAAATGATAAATTTATGAAAATAAATACAAAGGGTGGCTTCTTTTTATCTTTTCTTTATTTTGTTCTTTTTTTCTTTTTGGTTTTGTTGGGAATCAGAGGACAAAAACAGAGAAACAATAAACCTTGTAGAGGTTGATCTTTGTAATCTGGTAAGATACGCCAACCCAGTGACTCTTGGCCATTTGATATCCAATACCCCAGTTGGGAAGAAACTGACAAACTTCAAAGAAGTTCTTCTTCTTCCTAAGCTTCAATTTATCTGATACAACTGCTGTGGCTGCATTTGAAGTAGGAGCAGAAGTACTGAAGCTTCTGATAAGACTCAATGAACGTCTGAAAAGACCAGTTGCTTTCTCCATTGCTGATCTGTTTACAACAATGTCTAGAGAGTAAGTTGTCTTCTCCTCTAATTTTTATTTTCTTCTTACTCCCCAAGGGAAATGATGATCCATTTCTTTGCCCAAAAAGTTCATAAACAGAATGGTGTTCGAAGAGTAATTGAGAAAGAGTAATTCAGTATAGGGGAAGGAAGTAATTCATGCTATTTAACAGAAGAGGCATGAATACAATCCATAAATTGAATCCCCTTCCTTGCCAGAGTTGTCTCAATTGTAAGATGGGGCTTACCTGAACGTTACTCAAGCTTAGGCTGGTGCTGTGGTTTCAGGCGATAATCAAACTAACATCAACCCAATTCCTAATTCTCACAACAACTCATTAAGATGCATTAATTCCACTTGCTTAAACCACTAATTCCTCCCAGAAAGCACAAAAATCTTCCTCCTACGTTGAAAAAAAAAAAAAAAAACTGTAACCAACTCATCAAAAGAGTCAAATGGGCATCGAAATAAATAAGACCCAGAAAAGAAAACTTGAAGCTACCCAGAAAAAAACACACTGCGAAGCGCATGAGCATCAATTACACGAAGGCAGAGAAGGACCCAGAGAAAACAAACCAGTCGTTGCAAAGATTCCTTGAGGATTTGAACAAGCAGAGTTTCTCAGGGTGCTGGTTGCCGTTGCGGTCCATTGGGCAGAAGCCCAAGCAAGAGTGAAGAGTTGTGGAGAGAAGAATGAAAAAATGAAGTAAAGAAGAGTGAACGTGAAGTGAGAATTGAAACCCAGTTGTTGTTGTTGGAGACATTGTTGTGAGAGCTTCATCAAACAGCTGACATGCAAGGAGTAAATGAAACGATCCAAAGCCATTGGTGACCCCTTTTGGTGGGTCATATAGCGTTTTAATCTTTTTCTACTCCCATGGATTGTCGAAGTCGCTACTCTGTAGCACGATCTATGAAGAGGACCAAAAGCTGGGCTTCCTAATGTGGGCTGTTTCAGAGATGATTATAGAGGGTGATCTCTACATGGAAAATTCATTTTCTCAGGCGTTGGGTTCCAATTTCCTCTCATATGGACCAAAGGTTTTAGTAATGAGCGCTGCCATTGATAGTTCACAAACACATACAGAATCCCAGACACAAACCGAGAGAAAGAGAGGGAGGGCCCGGGTGGGGGGGAGGATTACCTGGTTAGAGGAATGGCCGGTCGTCGGCTATGGAATGACGGATTAGTCTGTCGTTTATCGGTGAATGCCGGACATTCAGGCTCTCAGGGGCGGTGGATTCGTCGACCTGCGGTTTCAAGTGAGGAAGTAGAACAGACCGAGTGGATGAAGGTGGAAGACGGGAATCGGGTTTTGATTCGTTTGCTTCAGAAAGACCTGAAATGACTGGAATGCGCTCTATTTTCTGGTCATGAACACGTGTTCATTAATAGTTCGCCAGAATAGTTATTTTCTATTTATTATTATTTTTAAATTCTATTTACAAGAGACGTGAGAAGAAGTCATATTATTATTAAGGACTCGGTTGTTAGCAAAAACATCATCTGCAGTGAGTGCATCCGATTGCTATAAAAAACATTCTCTGTAGTGAGTGCAGTGATGTAGTGAGCATCAGATGACTGAGAGGACCTCAGGGCACATGCCTAGATGCTCTCAGCCATCTGATGTTCATAGCATCACTACGGAGAATAATCACTCCGATTGCTAACACTTTTGCTCCGTAAAAGTGTACTTAAGCTAAAATGGTTTTCCTTCTTTCAATTCTGGAGGTACATTTTGTGAGAGTGAAATTTTTGGAAGGGACTCCTTTACAATATGAGAGAGGTGGCAACACACATTCAATGGTTTGGAGCACCTTGAGGTAGGGGTGTCAATCTTGAGCCCTCACCGGTAGAGCCAACCGAGCGTGACTCGCTTAAGGCCCGACTTGAATCAGTCCGTTTAATAAACGTGTTGGGCTTATTAAATAGGCGTTTACGGTGCAGGCTACTAGCCCGTAGGGCTCTTGACCGCCTCGACTCGTTTAAGAAGCCAACTTGAACCGAGCCATTTAGCCTAACCAACCTGACCCCTTAAAAACTGCCTAAATACCTATTTTACCACTACTAATACAAAATAATAGTAAAGACTTTGTAATAAAAAATCTATAATAGATGATGTTGAACACGGTATTACATCCAACTTTGTAATAAAATAAATGGAAATTTACAGCACCACCCCCTGGAGAATGCCAGAATTATAAGACCAACCCCTCTGTTTCATCAAATTATACTTAGGCCCCCTACTGTCAGTCACTGTTAAGGATTGTTATGAAATTATGAGTAAAACACTAATAAGTTACACATTTTCATTATCCCAAAAACACCGCTCTTTACCTTTTAAACCATTTCATTCTCCTTCTCTCTCCTTCTCTCCATACACTTGCGACCAAGGGTTCGGATGAGTTCCAGCCGAGACAGACAGGATAGTCGTCGGCCAATACTTCTCCTTTCGTCTCCAGCGAGAAGTGTGCTTCCCATCCCTGCCATCTTAGGTCCGCCGATGGCTATGTTTTTTTTTTTTTTTTTCTTCTCTGTTTTCCACTCTCAGGCTTAAGCACATGCTACCAAATTCCAACTTCTGTGCTTAGGTTGTATATAAAAATGGATCGGAATTACATTGTATACAGAATTACATGTTGAAGAAGAGGCGGAGTAAATCTTCTAGGCAGGAGAGGCGGGGCAAAATTCAATCATGCAATGGAGTTGATGGAATCTGCAGTGAAGAAAGAACACAGAGAGAGCGAGAGAGGGGTTGGGTAAGGGCTTGGAACTTGCAAGACACCAACCATTGAATAGTGTCATAAGTTGTACAAGAAGAAATTGTCAAAGAAAGGAAGAAAGCAACACTGGAAAAAAAAGAAAAAAAAGAAAAAAAAGAGGTAACTTTGAAGACAGCTGAACATGGACACAAGAAGAAATTGTCAATGATGCTCCATTTCATCATAAAGTCATCTTGAGAAAATCAATAGGAAAGAAAAAGCAGGAAGCAGAGATCCAAAACTTTAGTCTTCTTAAGAAAATCAAAAGGAAAGAAAAAAACAGAAAGCACAGATCAGAGTTCCACGAACCATTGTAAGGAGGCATTTCTACCAATTCCATTATCAATAGTCAAAGCTTTTGAAATAAAGAGAAATTACATATGAATATTTCTCATACTAGAACCAATCTATACCTAAAACAATCAAATGTTAAAATCACAACAAAGGACATAGAGGGACGAAACAGACTAATTCAAAACCAGTGAACACAGTAGCAGTTGCCGCCCGCAAATATTCAAATGTTAAAACCATGGCAGAGGGCATTGTTGGTCTGCTCCTCCTTATGCAGTACATCAGTATACCCAAGAGTAACAAAACAGACTAATTCAAAACCAGTGAACACAGATCAACCAAACAATTAAAAACCAAATAAAAGAAACAAACCTTCTCGTGACTGTTTTCCCATAATCCGCCCGACCTGGGAGAACTTCTTCAGTCCGAAAAGTAAAAAAGAGCAGTTGCCGCCTGCAGAGAACGAGCTCCGGTTGCACGCACAGTAGCAGTTGCCGCCTGCAGAGAAGAAACGCAGTGGGTTTCTATCCTCGATGGGAAATCAAAAGGATCGATCTCTTGAGCAGTGTTGAGCTAGAACTTGATCAAATGGGGAGAGGGGTTTCGCCTAGCCGCCGTCGGTCGCCGCCGTTGCCTGAACGATCGGCGGTGATCTAAATCCCACGATTTCGGAGAACGGTAAATTAGGTCTTGGAATAGGAGCAGATCTATGGATTTGGGTGAAAGCAAATAGTATCTTATTCCAAGGGTATTTTAGGTACTTCATATTTTATAAAGGTATTTTAGTATTTAAAATAAAATATGATTACTGACATCAGCATGTAAGGTATATTCCTTAACTGAGGGGTTCTGAGTTTAATTTGGTAAAACAAAGGGGGTGGTCTTATAATTGTGGCATTCTCTAGGGGGTGGTGCGGTATATTTCCCTAAAATAAATAGGATATTTTGAGATGTTTTAATAGGGAGTGAATGAACGGCAGACAATTCTTGTGGAGAACAATCATTTTGGTACTTATCATAATTTTTTTTTTTTGGTAAGAAACAACCATGATCTTATATATGATTAACCTTGGGGAGTTTTTGGGTGACCTTTACTATGTTTAAATGGAAGATTTCTAAACATTTAATCCACTTAAAAAAGGATTTTAGGGGGAATTCGTTTAGAGCCCGTTTAGACTTAAGTAGGCCCATAGCCCGTTTAAACTTAAGTAGGCCCGTAGCCTGTTTAAGGTAGCCCGATTAAAGCCTGACATTGACCGGCCCGATTACAAACCTTATCATGCCCCTCAAACCTAGGCATGTTTGAGTAAATGGGTGTTTACGGTACAAGGGTTTCACACCGCCAAGCCCGGATAGACTCGATCGAGATTGGCCCGGCCTGACCTATTGACACCCCTACCTTGAGGTATCATCTGTGTGTTGCGATCCATGCTATGGTGCTCTAAAGTCATCAAATGTGCGTTGCCACCCTTGTTACGCCATAGAAGAGCCGGATCCTTTGATAACACATTTTCGAAATGTTACGAAATGCTGCCTAAACTACTCTTGCAGGAATAGAAATATGTCAAATAAAAAAAAAAAGTTATAAATTTTAGTTCACTACTTTGGTTACAATGAGATTTTCTTGAAATAGAAATTGAATTGTGCAAAAGACAATATAAATCCTTTAGGCAATGTTTGGATTAAAAAAAAAGAAAAAAATTTGAAGAAAGAGAGATAGGCATATAAATCAATCATTTTGTTATCATAATTTATGTCTTATTATAGAGGGATAGGTATGCTAGCGTAGTACTTAGGAATGCTAGCAGCATTTTGACCGTAGGATTTGATCAATATTAATTGATCCGTTGGATGGAGAGAAGATATATAATTTTTCAATTTATGGTTGCAACACCTTTACTCTCTCTCTTTCTCTCTCTTCTCGCGGGGAAAAGTTTACTGGAACCAGTCGGAGAAAGCGAAGTTGGGTTTTTTTTTCCCCTTTCTTTTATCAATTTGCAAAGTGCAGCTTGAACATCAGCAGCAACTGCGGCAACAGCAGCGTCGGTGGCAGTGGCTGCGATAGCCCTTTCTATCAATTTGCAGAGAGAACATTGGCGACAAATTTTTTTTGGATAACGGATAGAGCAGGCAGAGAGAAAAGCGGGGAAGATGCAGAAAAGCAGGGTGAGATGCCGCTGCCGTCGACGGACTTGATGTGGGAGCTGTCGTTGCCCAACGGTGCCAATTGGAATCACGAAATAGTAAAGCGGGGAAGATGCAGAAAAGCAAGGAGAGATGCCGCTGCGGTCGACGGACTTGATGTGGGAGCTGTCGTTGCCCAGCGGCGCAGATCGGAATCACGAAATAGTACCACTGCCGTCGCTGTTACACCGTCGTCGCTTCCGCAACATCCGCAGTTGCTGGTACTACTGCCGTTGCCCAGCGGGGCCGATCGGAATCACGAAATAGTACCGTTGCCGTCGCTTCCGCAGCAGCCGCAGTTGTTGTCATTTACCAGATAGTACCGCTGCCATCGACAACAGCGGCGGTGCCAACTACTTTGCTTTCTCCTGCTGGATCCGATAAATGAATGATTTTTTCCGGCGAGAGAGAGAGAGAGAGAGAGAGAGAGAGAGAGAGAGAGTAAAGGTGTTGCAACCGTGCATTGAAAATTTGTTTATCTTCTCTCCATCCAACGGTTCAATTCATGTTGATCAAATCCTACGGTCAAAATGCCACTAGCATTCCTAATTCCTCGGTACTACGCTAGCATACCTGTCCTTTTCCCATTTTTTTTCTTAACATTCAAACATTAGTAAAGATAAGAATTAAAGCCTCTGTTTGAGTAAGGCATACACAACCTATAATTGCATTCCCACGTCAAAATATGCTAATGTAAGATGATCGTAAAACACCCTTACGTTTTTTAAGCTGAGATATGGATCATCTTTATAAAGTGGTAAACTTTTTCGAACATGATCTGACATTTTAGCTTCACTGGCGATGGGTGTTCTTCGCTCCTAGAGTTAGAAAAATATCATATATTGTGTGAAAAGCTTGCAGATTAAGTCAGCCCAAGAACAACCAACATCATGGCTCTTGCCATCGTAGTCGACCCATTGAGGCGGCTCAAGACAACTCTAGAAAAATATTATATATTGTGTGAAAAGCTTGTAGATTAAGTCAGCCCAAGGAATACCAACCTCATAGCTCTTGCCATCGTAGTCGACCCATTGAGGTGGCTCAAGATGTCAATGTGGGTGAAGTCACAGAAACATTCTCGAGCAGGCTTCGTTTGGTTACAAAGGAAGTGAAATAATTTTTTTAGAGAGAATTTTGTCATAATTATTGCATAACATACATAAAACTCTCTTTATATTTGATAATCATACTCATCATTAGATGTAAACTTTATTTTACTCTTCAAATCAAAGAAATATGATAGTAAAACAAAATAAAGTTTGATAACCAAATTTGAAATGTTTTGAAGTTAAGTACATAAACATATAATGTAGTGATAAAAAAAAAAAAAATCCATCTTAATATTGCTTGAATTGAAGCAAGAGACAGTCTTCCAATCTGTATGGTGAGTAAACAGGATTAACTAGCTCATACAATCATCTTCTGTCATCTCGATGCCTTTTAGATTCTTGCTCGTCCCTCCTCTCTCCATGGCCATCCCTACTGATATTTCTCTTTTTATAATCATGCTCATCCCTCCTGTCTCCACGGCCATCTCTATTGGTACTCTTTGTATGATCTCGATCATACTTACTGTCTCGCTGATCGTTCCTTTCTCCATGATCATCTCCATCTGCACTTCTTTTCCTATAATCTCGATCATCCTTCCTATCTCCACGGCCATCTCTATTGGCACTCCTCTTTGTATGATCTCGATCATCCTTGCTGTCTCGCTGATTGTTTCTTTTTTCATGATCATCTCTATCTGAACTTCTTTTCCCATAATCTCGATCATCCCTCCAGTCTCCGCGGCCATCTCTATTGGCACTTCTCTCTGTGTGATCCAGATCATCCCTGCCATCTCGCAGACCATTCCTTTCTCTGTGATCATCTCCATCTGCACTCTTTTTCCTATAATCTTGATCATCCCTCCTGTCTCCACGGCTTTCATGTCCCTTGTAACTATTTCTATCTCTCTGCTTCTCCCTATCTGATCTATCTCGATGATATTCCTCATCTTTTCTTCCGAAGTCTCTACTTTCTTTACTATCGCGCTTCTTCTCATCCTCTCTGTATTGTCTATTTCTGTCATCATGCCAATGCCTATCTTTCTTTTCACGATCTCTATACCTTTGATCTTCTGGTTTAAGTTCCTGCTGCAACTTGAGCTGTTCTGAATTCGATGGAGCGTCCCCATCAAATACCATATCATATCTACAACAGATGTTTCATCCAAATTAGAGAGACATGGACAGATATATTGATACAGACGAATATATGCAAAAGATTACAACAGGACACATTATATAGAAAAGGGAAGCTATTCACCTTGCATTATCTGTTCCTCCTCGCTGAGTATTCTCATCTTTCAATGTGTATTTTGGAGGCTGCATGGTACCATGTTCCCCTGTGCAATCCTTGGAAATGTGATCAACAGCACCACATTTGAAGCAACTTTTTCCTATCAACAACAAAAAGATTACTTCAGATCACTTCTCAACTTTCAAATAGAAAGTTTCAAGTTGTCAAGATAAAATATGGAAAGGACATACAAAAAGAGATGTAGGGGAGGGGAATCTACAAGACCGTGTCCAACAACATATGCCATAAGTAGGAATTGAGGGGCAATTGGGGGTAAGAATCCATTAACACACAAGACTTCGAGCTCTTCTTTTCCTCATTAATTTACTGTGCCCCCTAAATTCTATCTTTCTTCTAAATTTCTTCAATAAATCTAATAATTATATTGTTCTTTTAAGATACTAATGACCACCCTTATATTTATTTAGTTGTGTTCGAGCACTTCACAGTTTTGTGACCAACAACTCATTCATTATCTTCTTGACAAACTTGACACGAGGTCATTGACACAAACTTGACAATGCGATCATTCTCCCTGCTCTTAACCACCTTATTTTTCAATGCCAATTCTCACAGATTTGGCCCTCCATTCTTCGTTCATTGAAGATCTAGAAAGGGGTGTGCAATGTTTCATTGCAAGAGGCAATGAGATGGTACCTGTGCCAATTTGAAAGGGTTTGGGAGGCCAAGGTTTCCCCCAAGTGGCAAGGTGATGCCCCTGGATCCCCATGTCTGGGTAAGTGTCAATATGGATGACTCCCTCATGTGGAGGGAGGGAGGGAGGGAGGTCTTGGATATATTGCAGGATATTGAGAGGGGCATGTGGTTCTTGCTATTGCACAGGTCCGAAGTTGGGGTGGCTCTCCTAACAAAGTTGAGTTGTTGGCCTTGGCCCTTGGGGTGGCTCCTTAATTCTACTCATAGCATGATGTGTTTTTTGGGGCGTGTTGAATGCCCGTTTCTATGACATCTGTTGGAAACATAATTGTCACGGTGCCTAGGCGAACCAAGGTGGTCGAGGGGGCGAGGAATTTATGGCAACACCAGCAAGGAGCCTAGGCGACCAAGGCACCAGTCCAATAAAAGTCGCCTAAACGCCTAGGCAATGCCTTGACAACTATGGTTGGCAATACCAGGAAGTCTGAACTACACTCAACTACAACTTAAAATAAATAAATATAAAAAGCAACCCAGTGCATAAGGCTCCCGCTACTGCAGGTCTGGGAGAAGCAAATACACACACACACACACACACACACAAAAAAAAAAATTATGCATAACAGTGAGACTGATTTTTTAATACATCATCAAGCAAACTACATAATGATATATAGAAAGATAAACATGGCTGAACCTAAGAAATAAAAAATGCTCTTAAACTCTGCATCAGTGAATTACAAATGGATAATTGAGCAAATTATAGTAGCAACAACAAAAATAACAAGTACACTCCCACTATTACCTTTACCCATTTGATTCTCTTTCCGCCTGTATTGGAACCACAACTTAGCAACACTTTGACTGAAATCCACATGTATTCTTCGATCATCAATCAATGCATTATCCATCTACAATGATAAAGTGACAAGATAAATCAAATTAAATAGAACAACTTTTATCATCATGACTAAACTATTGAATGGAAATTGTTACAGCAATCAGGCAATATAGCTCTCCCTTGCAGTTAGAACCTATAGTTTTCCTCATGGATTAAAATGCACCCAATAATTTTAATATGTTTATCCATGTCGTTGTACGTGCATGTTTTTTGAGGGAGGTTGAGAGAACAAATATAGAAGCCATTGATATCTGAAAAGGGGGATATATCTCTCAAACAACATCATCAAGGATACTGATAATTAGTCTCTCAATTTGATTAAATAGTCATTGCCCCAGTGATACATAACTCCCTAGTTCGCAGTTCACAATTGAAAAAATATTGGTAAGATAGTAGGCCCATGATTGCAAGGGATTTTCTATACTGGCCAGTCCAAAGATGTATCTCTAGACTGGCCCCTTTGAGTGCATTTATCTCCCGCATGGAAGCTTAATTGGCACCCATAATTTGTGGACAGCTAGTTCGCATCATCTTAACTCATTTGGTAAATTTTGGCTCAAAAGCATTTAACTGTGAGACAATCAACAAGTCAATTTTGGATAACTAGAGAATGAGTTTTTTTGATAAGTAATATGTATGTGCATTAAGGGAAAAAAATTTACAAGGCAAGGCAATACTAACCTCGCTCTTTACACAGACCTAAAGGAGGGAGGGGGATCCCTAGACCCCACGGAAAGACCCTGCACAACCAAGGAAAAATTGAAAACCTTACTCAATATATGGTGGGTCTTATTATTCAATTTGGCTCTGAATTTGACAGATGACCAATCCAAATGGCCCTCCTATCCAACATATAGAATTGCTAAAAACACTAGATCATAAAACTAACTAGATGGTGAGCTATGTGTTTTAGAGTGGAGAATATTTTTGTCAATCTATCCAATACTTGGATTGGCCACATCAACTCATTTCATGGCAGAACAAAGACACACTCCAGAGACACCTTCCATAGTTATCTAGGAGGGTAAAACTTGTATAAATGGAAGGGCCATAAAGTTTCCTTGAGCAAGCTATGGAGGAGGGCCTCACAATTAACCCTCTCCTATAAGAAGACGCAGTTATGGTCACTGGTTTGTATTAATCTTCTCAGAAGATAATCAAGTGCACAGTTGTCAAGGCTGTCACCTAGGCAACACCTAGGTGTCCAGGTGCCTTGTTGGTTTTGCCTAGTTTTTTCCCCACTCCAATGCCTAGGGTCGCCTAGATGTCGTGACAACTATGATCAAGAGACCCTCAAAGATTTCTTAGATTCTCACGCACTCATTTCCAGCTCGAGTTTGCATATATGTTGGCAAAAGTGAGTTCCAGAGTCGACACATGTGCTGTAAGATTCAGATGTAGCTTTGTTGGTTCCTTCTGTTTTGTATTCTCTCTTATTTTACACTATTGATGTCAGATTTGGTTGTAACTGTTTATTTTATTATGTAGTGAATTAACATAACAAGCACTGCACCTTGTTGATAAGATTACATGAAACAGAGTCTTGTGTACCAACTACCAAGTACCAACACTGCTCCCCTACTTTACTAAGTTCTGCAGTCTAAAGGATTAAACACCCATCACTCAACTAATCACAACTAGAACTCCAAGATAAAATCAGTCAGCCTTCATATAGGTTGAACCTAACTGAATTGTTTTTGGGCTGAAGAGAACTCAATCTGGGACCGACCAAATAGTGATGTGCAATCTCTTGCATATGGACCCTCTGCACAATGCAGTTGGAAAGACAAGATTTCCTTCACATCAAATTTATCCTATGAAAACTTGTACCAGACAGCTCTACAGTTTATTTTAAAGTTTCATTTGGTGTTTAAAACACATTTTTCTGCACTGGAAAGACAGACAAGCAAATGCACTAGATAGCTGCTAAATACATGAATGTCAAAAGGATGCAGAGCGCATAGAGGCAAAGTAGAATTCAGAAACTAAGCAACCAAAACGATCATCTAGTATTACCTTAAAGAATGCCTGTTCGCATGCCTCTTTGGTCTCAAACTCTGGCAAGAAACAACATCACAAAAACTGTTGTCAAATTCAGCAAATATAATTTTGATCTAGACCATAACCATATGAATATCACAAAGACACAAACATTAGCTTGCCCTAGATAGGCAGAGAAAATTATAGGTCACACAAAGGGAAAAAGAATGGGAAATAAGGAAACGAATGTCCAGAAAGAGACTTTTCACTACTAGAATGCATAATCAATATCCTAAACTAAAATAGTAATAGACATAAAAAAACAAATAACTCCAACTTGCTATCCAGACCTAGGACTAAAAGAACCAACTCTGTAGAACTAACAAGAAATGTGATTTGGCTGTGGAAACCTACATTAGCATTCTTAGACGGTATTTTTTCTCCACATTTCAACCACTAATGATGCTACATCAGAAAAACGACATTGAAAACACATTATTGGTGCTTACTTTTTAAATGCTTAGAACTCGGTGAAACAGAATGATCATAATATGTTATCATGCATATCATAATCTTGCATGCACTAAGATTCTCAACAAATCTGTAACAAAGTTGAAATTATGGTTCTTTTCCTGTCTACTTCCTTTCACTACCTGCCACCGCCCCCCCCCAAAAAAAAAAATAAATAAATAAAGAACAGAGAGCCATGGCCAATTGGGCAAGTAAACTAAAAGCAAAGAAGTAAAATCAGAACAATACCAAGATAAATGGTACACAGTACAAACTTATGGTTCGAAACCTTCTTTAGCAGGTCATCCATCATGGGAAACAACCAATGCAGCATGGATGGATCTAATGCAAACTAATCGTAAAGCAAAATAATCCAGCCAAGACTAGTTCAAACAGGATCGTAAAAACAGAGCATATAAATCTGCACATGGAGAAAAATTAAATCTCAGATCAAACAATTCAGAATAGGCATGCATAATTTTGATGAAATTCTGATATTGGTAAGTAATAATACTATTAAGAGTGTACATAACAGAACAAGAATGGTGGGTATTGACAAAAAAATTTCAGAACCAATAACAGAACTTCAGAGAACAATATGGTAGGAAAGAACTGAAGACATATTGAAGAATGCAACCTGAAAAAATGGAAGAAAACAGGGTGCCGCAGGTACTAGAAGAGAAGAAAGGACTGACCTCTCATTGAAATAAGATAGAAAAATGAAGAAGATTGAACAGAGCAGAAATCCTCCCGTGATTTCCCAAAAACACCAATGTGAATCTAAGCATATACTCAGAAAAACAGAACTGAATCCACAGTACTTGAAGAACTCATTAACATTATGGTCATAGTTGTTACAGTGACAAGGTGACCCAAAGTGGTGGGCTAGGCGCTTAAGCAACCTAGGCGTGCATAACTATGCAGCATATTGTGGTTTCAGCCTTTCAGGATGAAACAGAAAAGAAATAAAATTGAAAAACAGAAGAATACGAAGGCAGCCAGAAATAAGAAGGGTTCCCGAGTCCCTGACTTCTTTCTTCCCTAGTGTTCACTGTCGAGACCTCTTCTCTTCTCCCCTTCTTTTCTTTCTTTTATCTTTTTTTTTTTTTTTTTAATACAAACTGTAGTGATTCCCATGCATGACACGTATTCGAAGTCATCGTGACACAACAGAAAAAACAATAAAAGTCAATCATTGCCGTAACCCACCCTCACGCACCCCCCCAAAAAAAAAAAAAAAAAAGGGCAATACAAAATGGTGGTCATACTAGATCACAAGCCTGACAAGGCATTTTGCAAACTGAAAGGAGTGAGCATGCCTTAGCCGTGTAAAAGAGCCTTGGAACAAATTGAAAACCATGCTCATAAATTCATGCGTGAGGCTATAGGCCACAACATCTATATACAGAATTCATAAACTGACTCTTAACACCCCTAAACTGATTTGGAACCCAAACTACTACTTGGAATAGAAAATCAGACATGTATTTGACACTACTACTGAAACTAAGACTCTAAAAACAAAGCATAGACTTAGAATAAAATTTGAACTCACATTTCTAATAATTCTAGCCTTCTAGGACTCCAAATACAATTCATACTTAGAGACTAGGACTGTAACTCCAACTTCACAAACTAGTAAACCCCATATTCCTAACTCCCACTATATTCTAGGCCCATTAAGCGGCCAGTTACGATGAAAATCCCTTGAACCAAAGGCCCAACATGTATGTAACCCAACCCAATGCTTATTTCCACTAAAATAGGCCAATTTATGTGATTTATCTGCATCAGGAACATAGTGAAGAACTATATGGAGAAAAAGCCTTTCTGACTTTACGAGTTATATAGGGCAATTTCCCCTTTTACTGTCAAGATGAAAATGACAAAAAACAGATTAATAGGCTGATCAGATTATCTAAATGATAGCCGTTGCCATCTTGTAGAAGAAACACACTCCTGTCCTTTGTCAACAGCCACTTGGAACTAGTTGAGAATAAGAGATTTAGAGAATGATTTGACTTTCAGTAATGACAGAGGTCTTTCTTATTTATAAGAAGATTACAATGGATCAAATAAGGGAAGTAGGGTAACGCAGACTAAGCGTCCCTATCTCCAAGATATGCTAACTAAGTTTCCCTATCTACGAGATTTACTACGGTAAATAGTAAAAAAATAAAACTTAACCAAGTTAAGAATAAAACTAACTACAGTCATCTCAACACTCCCCCTCAAGTTGGTGCAAATATATTATACATACATGCTCAACTTGGAGACGAGAGGATGAAATGCCTTGCAGTAAACAGCCTTGGTAAACATATCAACTAACTGATTTGCAGTACTAACAAAGGGAATGCAGATAGTCCCTTGGTCAAGCTTCTCTTTGATGAAATGTCTATCAATCTTAATATGCTTGGTCATATCATGCTGAACAGGGTTGTGAGCGATGCTGCCTTGTTATCACAATACAGACGCATAAGACCTTCAACATTAACTCGGAGATCACTCAGTAGGCACTTGAGCCAAACCAGCTCACAAATCTCTTGGGCCATTGCGCGATTCTCAACTTCAGCACTAGACCGAAATACCACTTGATTGTTTCTCGCTACGCCAAGTAACAAGGTTCCCTCCTCCAAGGAAAGTACAATACCCAGAGGTAGATCGCCAATCATGAATAGATCTAGCCCAGTCAGCATCAGTAAAGGCCTCAATCTTCAAGTGCCCCTGATTAGAATACAAGATACCCTTTCCAGGAGCGAATTTCAAGTACTGTAGGATCCGGTACACAGCATCAAGGTGAGGTGTCCAGGGATCATGAAGAAAATGGCTAACAATACCCACAACATTAGCAATATTGGGTATGGTGTGAGACAAGTAGAACAGACGGCCACCAAGTCTCTGGTATTGCTCTTTATCAACAGAGTCACCCATTGCACTGCTCAGTTGATGATTGACCTCCATAGGAGCATCCGCAGGCTTGCACCCAAGCATACTTCTCCAAAACATACTTCCTTTGGGAAATGAAGATGCCTCTGTTAGATCTAGCCACTTCAATCCCAAGGAAATACCGAAGGGGTCCTGGGTCCTTAGTCTCGAACTCTGCTACTAGTAAGGCCTTAAGGTTGGAGATCTACTCATCATTGTTACCAGTAATCACAATATCGTTAACGTAGACAATCAGAGCAATGACTTGGTAACCTTTCGCCTTTGTGAACAAGGTGTGATCAGCTTGACTCTGTCTATATCCAAAGCTTATCATAGCTTTCATGAACCGGCCAAACCATGCCCTAGGAGACTGCTTGAGGCCGTACAACGACTTCTTCAACTTGCAAACACGTCTGGCACTGGAAGGAGTGGCAAAGCCAAAAGGAGCATCCATATAAATTTCGTCTTCAAGATCTCCATTCAAGAACGCATTCTTGACATCCAGTTGTTGGAGATTCCATCCCAGATTTGCAACAACAGATATCAATGCCCTGATAGAGTTCATCTTTGCAACTGGGGCAAAGGTTTCCTGGTAATCAATCCCATAGGTTTTGGTAAAGCCCTTAGCCACCAAGCATGCCTTGTACCGCTCAACTGTCCCATTAGTCTTCTACTTGACCGTAGACACCCACTTGCAGCCAACTAATTTCTTTCTTTGAGGAGGAAGAACAAGTTCCCAAGCACCATTTTTATCCAATGCCAACATTTCCTCAACCATTGCAGCTTTCCACTTCAGATCATTTATGGCTTCCTTCCAACCCTGTGGAGTAGACACAAAGAACAACAAAGAAACAAAGGCCCTATAGGAGGGAGATAAAGATGCATAGGAAACAAAATTGGAGATTCGATGCTTGCTACAAGAACAAACTCCTTTTCTAAAAGCGATAGGAAGATCATCCACTGTAGGAGTAAGAGGTATAATATCAAGTATGGGAGGCTATGAGGATGTAACAGGTACAATATCAAGTATGGGAGAAGTATTACCTGATACTGGTGGATCCGACGGTGGTGCTTCAAAAGGGTATGGCTGGTTACCAATGGTGTCTTGCTCTTTGGACATTCGAATGTAAGTGATCACATCTCTTACAGGCTGATCTAGTGGCTCCCCCTGAGCTGGAGGCATGCCCTGAATAGGAGACGTATCAATAACAAAAGGAGGCTCTTCCTTAAGATTCTCCCCTTGAAGAGGTGACGTGAAATACACCTCACTCATGAAAAGTGACATCCATGGTGACATACAAGTGGCGAGTAGGAAGGTGATAACACTTATACCCTTTTTGAGAAGCTGAGTAACCACTGAAAACACACTTTAGAGGCCAAGGATCAAGTTTGGACCTTGAAGGAGAGGAATTATGGGCAAAACAAACACATCCAAATACTCGAGGAGGAAGACTAGAAACAATTGTAGGATCAGGGAGAAAAGAAATAGGGATATTAAAGTTAAGTAGACTAGAGGGCACCCAGTTAATAAGGTGGGCAGTAGTAAGAACGACATCGCCTTAGAGATATTTAGAAACACCAATAGCAGACATTAAAGCCCGAGCAACGTCAAGGAGATGATGATTCTTGCGCTCTGGAATCCCATTTTATTCAGGGGTCCTAACACAAGAAGTTTGGGAGAGAATGCCCTGGGAATCAAGGTATTCCTGAAACTCTCCATCTATATACTCAGTGCCAATATCACTACGAAGGACTCATACAGTGGCATCAAACTAGGTACAAAGCATGGCATGGAAAGATTTAAAATAAGAGAAGGCATTATACTTATTATGCAACAGATATTCCCATGTCGGACGAGTATAGTTATCAATAAAAGTAAAAAACCAAAGAAAGCCATTCCTATCAATTGTCCGAGAATGACCTCACAAATCTGAATGAATAATAGATATTTTCAGTGGGAAAGTAAGAGGTGCGTGTATGTTTAGCAAACTCACATACATCACACTTGAGTTGGTCCAAACCATAATGTTTAACTAAAGTAAGAAACATGCAAGGTAAAAAATGAAGAGAAGGATGTCCCAGACGACGGTGCCATTGGTGGAGTTGAGAGAGAGCTGTCAAAACGGAGAGTATGTGCTGCCACAAGAGGCACAGTTGGTTGAGAATCCAAGTAGTAGAGTCACGGACCTGACCATACCTAATCGTTGCACCTATCACCAGATCTTGAAAAAGGTAGTGGGTAGAAAAAAAGTGAACAGAACAACTCAACTCCTTAGTTAAGTGATAGATGGAAACAAGTTAGTACATAATTTAGGGACGTAAAATACAGATGAAAGAGAAATTGTAGAGGTACATGAAACAGAACCTTTACTAGAAATGGGGGACAAGGAACCGTCAACCACGCATACCTTATCCCGACCGGAACAAGAAATATAGGTATGGAAGACCTCAGAGCTACTTGTCATGTGATCGGTAGCACCCTAATCAAGTAACCATAAAGGAAATAAGAGGAAGAAACAAGGAAACTACCTATTTGAGCAAGGTTGGACACAAGTGAAGGGGCAGGAGAAGTGCCTAGCTGTGTCATTAGTTGCCTGAGGGCAGCCATTTGATCTGGAGAGAACTAGTGCAGTAGTGGAGGCACCGTCAACAGACTCAGACAGATGGGCCTTGGAGTCTTGTTTTCCAGTTTTGCTATTACACCCACCCTTGGGACCACTATGGAGCTTCTAGCATGTTTTCCTGGTATGGCGAGGGCGACCACAATAATTACACTGAACAGTTTTCCGAGGGGTAGAACCCATAGATGGGTTTTTTGTAGTTGAAGTAGCCAATAGTGCAAGCCAAACAGGACTGTAGAGGGTAGCATAACAGAGCTACGATGATCCTCAGATAGAACCAAGTTATATGCCTGGAGAAGAGTTGAAAAAGTCGTGGACCCAGAATCTGTACCTTGATCTTATCATACTCAAGATTAAGACCTGTCAGAAAGTCATACATCTGTTCCATGTCATGCTCCTTTTGAAGTGTACCAGCATTAGTAGGACAAGCCATAGGGACTGGGTGATAGAAATCCAGCTGTTGCCAGAGGCTGTATAAGGTGGAATAATATGCAAAGAGAGATGACCCCTTCTAAGTGGTGGAACGAACAGTACCGCAAATCTAATAGATTTGGGCATAGTTCCCTCACTGGGAATAGGTTTGCTTCACTACATCCCAGAGATCCTTAGCAGAGTTGAACAAGACAAAGCTTGGACTAATAGCAATAGCAGGGTCCACAGAATTTATCAGAAATGACACTATAATGGCATCATTGGCTAACTAGATGCTAGTGGCAGCAGGATCAGTCGGTTGAGAAGTGTCTCCAGTGAGAAAACCAGCGAAGTTGTTCCCATGAATAGTAAGAAGACAGGCATGAGACCACATGAGGTAGTTTTGACCGTTAAGTTTGATGGGTCCAAGATGAAGAGTGGTTTGAGTATTTGAACAACGTCCATTAGGGGCTTCAGTAGGTACCACAACATCCTTGGCATCATTACTTACAGTAGTCATAGATTAACGGAGAGAGGAAGCACAGGTGGAAAGAGAGAACAGCAATAGATGCAGGCAGGTGTAGGCGAAGGTGCAGGGTAGGCACAACGTAGGCAGGCAGCATCAGTAGGCGATGACAGCAGCAGGTAGGTGCAGTGCAGCCAAGCAATGGCAGCGGCAGTGATGAGAGGTGCAACGACAGTGGTAGGCGATGGTGAGGCACATGTAGTAGTGGGGCGCGAGAAGGCGCATGCAGCACCAAGGTGCAGAGAGTCACAATGGCAGTCGATGTAGGTGCGGTGGGAAGCGCGATGAGTTAGGATTAGGTTTGCATGGAACAGGGTTCAGTCTACCATGCTAGACTAGGAGGTGAGGTCCCCCAGGGGTGGAGAAGAAAACCAAAAAAAGGAAAAAGAAGAACTCTTAGGGGTTTTTGGCTCTGATACGAAGTTGAGGATTAGAGATTTATAGAATGATTTGACTTTTTAGTAATGACAGAAGTATTTCTTATTTATAAGAAGATTATAATAGATCAAATAAGGGAAGTGCGGTAACGCTGACTAAGCGTCCCTCTCTCCAAGATACGCTGACTAAGCGTCCCAATCTACAAGATTTACTACGATAAATAGTAAAAAAAATAAAACTTAACCAAGGTAAGAATAAAACTAACTATGGTCATCTCAACAGAACTATTTCAGGAAGCTCATGATTTCTTGTGCCACCAACTCTCAGTTCCATGTTGATTTCACAATCAATTGGATGGATCAAGAGATTAGTAAAGCCTTGTGCATCACAACTTAAAGTAAACAGGCAGAGGAGATACCAGCAAGGTAATTCAAAGGACATAAATCAATCTAAATGGTGAAGTTGCATCAGATGGACTCGAAGTTATACCTAAAATAATAAAATAAGAAATAAAAATATAGTGATTTATAATGAATTAAACTCACCAACAAAAGCGTAGCATAAACTGTCTTTAGTCTTAAAATCACGAATTATCTCAGCCCTGAAACAATGAAGTTATGATGTGAGAAGAAGAATAACATAAGGAATAACTACATGATTTAAAATATTTAGAAAAAAAAAAAAAGCGATCTGAGTTTCAAAAGATTTCATGACTTACGATATCACATTTCCAAAACGTGAAAAGATAGTATGCAAGTCCTCGTCCTGCATTAATCAAAAGATAATATCTAATTTTTAATATTACTGCATTCAAATATAGAACTAGTATAATAGACAACCAAATTTGTCATGCTAATAGCCTAATAGAATAGAGATTGCTGCTGCATTTAAAAATTGAACCAGAACATATTTTAAATAAACTTCCTAAACTTGAAATAAATATCCCTGTTGAACCTTCACATTTCCTAACATGGTTAATTTTCAATACAAGTCATGAGATAACGAGCACTTACTTCTGTAACTGGGTTAAGCTTACAAACAAATAATACATTGTCTGGAGGCTTTATCTCAGCTTCAGGAATGTCGCCAATCTGTGATGTGGACAAGTCAATTTCAGTTATTCTATTAGATGAAAAGATTGCTCAAATTTTGAGCGTCAAACTCTCAATTTCAAAGATATCCATCTGATGCATACACTCTCGAGAACAACTGCACTAGAATGTGCTTCTTTTGCACGAAGAACCTCCTCAAGCTCTGCTGGATCCATTTGATCATCCATAGGCACCCAGTCATCTTCAAGCCGCACATCATCATCAATCTAAGCATATGGATCATCAGAGAAGAGAGATCACAAGGCAAGAAGTAATTATTAGAATGTATAATCTTAGTCAAGAAAGGGAACAAGATGACATTTTTTTTTTTCTGGTAATGAACAAGATGACAATTTCAAAGTCAAATCAACCTAGAAAATGAAGGGATGGGATAGGACTCAAATCAGGATTAAAAAATTTTAAGATCATAAGTTCATCAACACCAGAA
Organism: Macadamia integrifolia; assembly: GCF_013358625.1. Classification (NCBI taxonomy): domain Eukaryota; kingdom Viridiplantae; phylum Streptophyta; class Magnoliopsida; order Proteales; family Proteaceae; genus Macadamia; species Macadamia integrifolia. The sequence continues at coordinate 23,270,400 of NC_056560.1, read as the reverse complement.
AACTTGTTGCAGAAATGAACTATGACTGCCTTTTTTAGTAAAATCCCAACATATTTAATCAAGCACCCCCCGCCCCCACCCCAAGAAAAAAAAATCTACCACAAAAAGTTGATGAGACTGGTAAATGAATCCCTTTCCGAGTGAACTCCAAAGATATACCTGAAAAAATTCATATACTGCCTCTAATTCCAGATGAACTTGCTTTGGCATTTCCATGAACGAACTAATTAATCAGATATATATATATATATATATAGCCTGTTAATAGTCGATTTGCATTACAAAGCTGTTATCTATGCTTCTCTGCAACATTTTACTGCCTTCACCACCTAATTTCAGATTGAGATCCATGGGTCTGTCGTTTCATGTCTTGGAATGAAAACATCCAATAGGGAAGAAGAGAAAAGAAGAATATGGACTCATGGCAATCCAGATCAATTCAACATAGTTGTTACAGCGACATGTTGAGGCAAGGAATCAACCACCTGCCATGACAACTAAGCGTCACCTAGGTAGGGCCAATGCACCAAGGTGAGTGCCATAATTCCCTCACTTTAGGAGCATTAATGGTGACTCACTTGTTTGGACCAAGTACAATAGTTAGTAGACCTGTACATTTCCTATGGTGGATATTTTAAAGTACAAGTTTTGAGTGTTTCTCAAGGAGTGTGCTAATTTAGACATTTGGCTAAATCCAAATCGGCAAGTGCAATGAAATCTTCAGGTTCTCTTTAAATGGTGTCTGATGGTATTTTTTGGTTTTGGTTTATTGTCCTTTCTGTAAAGAATGTGTAAATTATGTTCAGTTATCTAACTTGTATTCTCTTTTCCTTCTAATAAAATTCTCTTCGCCTATCAAGAGGGGGGGGGGGGGGGAATTATCTTTTCTTGGATAGGATAGCTCTGATTTAGAGATTGTACAGCATAGTACCATGTTTCTTTGTCAAACTTTATTCTTACCAATCAGAACCATAACGACCAAAGTTACCTCGTCATGTGGTTTTCCTTCTGGGGAAGCATCAGGTATCAACTCTGCTAGCTGTGGAGGATCATCAAAAGGATCATCCAATATATATGTGTGTTTGATTCTGTAATTTTATAGTGAAAGAGAAAGATGAATCATAAGCATTAAAAGCAAAAGGCAAGGGAAAAAATACAAGAAAAATATAATAAAATCTCAGTAGACCAGCCAAAGGTATGACAAAAGAATAAACCTGATATTTTTGTATGGTCTTCCCTTGTCATCCAAAAATGCTTCATTAATCCTTGTTAAGGTGTCCAAACCTTCTGCAATCTCTCCAAACACCTGTAATCATAGAAATGATGATCTATCCCAAAGTGTTTGATTCTAACCAACCACATGCACACGAGAGTGCAAGTAGGGGCAGGCAAACAAGTCCCAAAGCCTTCAAAACAAAATTGACAATAAAAGGACTCACAGTGTGTTTTCCATCAAGATAGTCAAGATCACCACGTAATGTGAAATAGAACTGCAAATAAAGACAAAAGGCTGCATTAGTTAAACCTATTAAGTGATAAAAAGGAAAATAGCTTCCCAAAGCCTAATTATATGCATATTCAAAAAGAACTGGGGAGCTTGAATTCCTATGCCATCACCGAAGCACTAAGATCAATGATGAAACAGTGAAACAGTCTACCACTTACAGTGTACAAGCAAATGACAGGTTTAATGAGGTGGGTGCTTATACTTTTGCATAATCTATGGGTTAGAATCAATCAATAAGACCCAAAAGAACATCCGATGGGGAAAGCCAATCCTTCCTAGAATTGAGGCATTTAAATGGGTCTCCGAGTAAAGTGATGACAACGGATTGGACAAAGAAGCACAAGACGGTCTACAATGATGGTTTGATGTGCCTTGGAATGCCGAACATTTCAATCATTATCATAACCATTCTGAGGTAACTAATGATATTATCATTACTGTTTGTCTCTCTTTGTGGTGGAGCCATGGAGGAACATCAAGATATTCAATATGTTTGATCTCCCATCTATGGTTCTAAACCTCGGTCGAAACATGCAGTTATGACCGAGAAATCTCGGTTTTGACAAGACCCAAGATGATACCATGGGTTGAATGGTTTGTCCCAGGTTTTGTTGGGTTCCAACTGGGTGACTGAAACCTGGCTTGAACCATGGGTCACATATCTCAAACGAAACCTGTCCGTTTCAACAGGTTTCAATAGGTCTATCAGGTGATGGACAAACTGGAAAGCAAGAGTATATTCCAAGAGAGAATAGCAACTGAGCTGCAGTCACTATGGCCCTGTTTGGCAGCACTCAATCCACCCAGAAAATAGAATTTTTTCGGCAACTAACCCATCGATCCACCCAAAACTACATTAAGATTCTAATTTCTGGTTTGGGTTTGTTAAATAGAACTGAGCAATGCTATCTGTGAAGTTACAGCACCTTCTTAAGACCCAGTTTAGCGTCTCATCTTCTTCTTTCTAATTTCTGAAATCATCAAATTATTTACTCATAATATAGCCTTCAGGTAGTGTTTGGTAAATACATTGCTGTAGATGCACATTATGGAAGGAGATATGAGAGGAAGAAGGGTCCAGCCATGAAGGCCAATCGGACCGCTACTAAGTCCATCTGAGTGGCTAAGTCATTAGTTATAAATAAGGGCCCATCGTCGATTTCAGAATTCAGACCTAAACTTGGAGCCAATCGATCTCCTCTTTTGGCCAACTCTGAGGTCTGATCTGCAAGACCTTCTAAGGACTGATTCAGCTCTCCAAGCGGGCCACTCAATCTCTGTTGGAAAACCATTGGCAGCTGTTCACTTCTGGTTTTCTGCAATTCTTGATTTTCTCTCTCCTATGTCAGAAATCAAGAACTTCCATAACTCTGCAACCAGCCGTCAGACTGTTAATAATTACGGGTTTTATTCCTCACACCTGGGCCTACAATCGACCAGAAGATCAGCTCCATCTGAGCCCAGACCAGCCAGCCGTAGGTCCCTCTCTTGGACCCTGCGCAGGTCTCTTTCTCTCTCCTCTTGTTTTGATCTTTTTTCTGGTTTTTGGGTATTGAATTGCTTGTTTGCTTTGTGGGTTAATTTACTCTTGTGAGTGTTCTTTGAGGCTACTGTTCTAAGGTCTCTTACAGTGGTATTAATCGGGGTTATGTTTGCGGGGGTAAGCTTTTGAATCTACTCCTGCATTAAGTGGTATCAGAGCTATGGCTCAAACAGAAGAACCCCAACCCACCATTCAAGATGTGATGAAAGCAATCCAAGCCTTGTCTACGAGGATGGATGGATATGACCGACAGTTGGCTGACCTAAAAGACAGTACTGCCCAAACTAATATTCAACTGTTGCCCAAACTAATGTTCAACTTACTGTTAATTACATTGGTAATGTTCTCAGAAGAGTCACTATGCAACCTAGAAGGAATGTCCCAGCCCGGAATGAGGAGTATGATGAGTATGACAATCAGCTTTATCAATCTGATGATACATTCAAGGTCAAGTTAGAACTGAAAGAGTATAATGAGAGACACGATCCCCTCTACTACCAGGACTGGGTAACTTCCTTTGATGACTACTTCCTGTGATACCGCATGCCTAAAGAAAGGAAAGTCCAACTAGTTATCACTAAACTAACTGGTGGAGCTAAGGACTGGTGGAGGAATGAAGAGGATAGGCTGATCCGCATTCGTCAGATGCCTCACAATTGGGAAGACTTGAAATTTATCCTCAACAATAGATTCTTACCACCCACCTATCGACGTCGACTCTACGACATGCTGAATACTCTCAAGCAATGTACTATGACTGTAGGAGATTATATTTATCGTTTTAATGAACTGGTTTCACGAACAGGTGACCATAAAGATGTAGAACTACTCATATCCCGCTTCAAACTGGGGTTAAGGTATGATATTCATGAGAAGCTTGGTGTGATCAAGACACCCTCCTTAAGCACCTGTTTTGACAAATCACTAAAATCAGAGGATCTGATCAAAACAACCTCCAGAAGGTATAACCAGCCAACTGACAACAAAAAGCCATATGTACCAACCAAACCCACTGGATTCCCTACCCGAGCTCCACAAGATACACAGTATAAGGTGAAGGCTCCAATGGGGAGGGAGAGTGGATCTGTGATATGCTACAACTGTGGAAAAACTAGACACATGGCAAAATTCTGCCCTAAGCGGGGACGATCCAACTCCGTCATCAGTGCCATCGAATCCAACTCGGATTTACAAATCCACGAACCTCAGGATGATGATTGGACTGTTAATGTTGCAGTTGAAGGTGAGGAGGATGAACTGGAAGATGAGTTTGCACCAAAGAATGATGATCCTTACGCTTATGTCAATGTGGTTGCAAGAATCCTAGTGGCTGAAACTAAGGGTGAAGACTGAAGGAGGAACAATATTTTCTACACCTTAATGTCTAGTGGACCTCACAAAACTCAAGTGATTGTGGACAGTGGAAGTTGTGTGAATGTGGTATCTCAGGCCTTTGTCATTGATGGAAAGCTTAAGATTGAATCCCATCCACAACCGTACAAAGTATCCCTTCTAGACAACAACACCATGGCTCTAACTCAACGGTGTTCTGTCCCATTGAAAGTTTCAGATTATGAAGAAAGTGTATGGTGTGATGTCATCCCCATGGTCCTCACCGATGTACTCTTGGAAGGCCTTGGTTATATGACAACAATGTGCTAGTGGGAGGTACTAAGAACCAATGCATCTTCGATCACAAAGGCAAGCCATTCATTCTAAATCCACTCAACATACCTCAGGTAAAAGACAAGTTAAGGGCTGCCCAACTAAGGAGGCAACATGTCTTAAAGAATGTTGCTAAGACCTCTTCCAAAACAACCACTGAGCAAAAGAAGCAACCATGCAAAGAAAATTTCAGCAAGAACACTTTGGACAACAAGCTATGCGTGTTGCCCCATAGAGAATTCCTGACCATTAGTGAAGAAACCGGCCTAATCATAGCTCTTGTTACCAAGGCTGCTGAACCGGTGATAGAGGTAAAACATCCCCCACAGATCAAACAATTACTTGCTGATTTTTCAGATTTGGTGCCAAAGGAATTGCCTGATAAATTACCACCGATGAGGGATATTCAGCATGCCATTGATCTTGTGCCGACTTATTAAAGAAAGGGTTCTTGGTTGAGAGCATGAGTCCATGTGCAATTGACACCAAAGAAAGAAGGATCATGGCGTATGTGCATTGACAGATGTGCTATTAACAAAATCACGGTAAAGTACATATTTCCTATTCCTCGTTTGGATGATATGCTTGACATGTTGACAGGAGCCTCCATCTTTTCAAAGATCGATCTACGGAGGGCTACCATCAAATTCGAATCCGTCCAGGGGATGAATGGAAAATAACCTCTAAAACAAAAGAAGGCATGTATGAGTGGAAGGTTATGCCTTTTGGTCTCACCAATGCACCTAGCACTTTCATGAGGGTGATGACACATGTACTACGACCCTTCATCGGAAAATTTCTCATAGTATACTTTGATGACATGCTAATATACAACAAAGCAAAAAATGAACACTTGGAGCATCTGAGACGTGTCATGAGAGTACTACGGGTAGAAAAGTTGTACATCAACTTGAAGAAGTGTTCCTTTATGCTGCCCAAGGTCATCTTCCTTGGATTTATTGTGTCTTCACAAGGCATAGAAGTTGATCCGGAGAAGGTAAAAAGTGTCGTTGATTGGCCTATTCCAAAGACCTTAACCAAGGTTCGCAGCTTTTATAGTCTTGCCTCATTTTACCGACTATTCATCCGGAATTTCAGCACCGTTGTAGCCCCAATTACAGAATGCACAAATGGGGGAAAAGTTCCATTTCAATGGACTCCGGCAGCCACTAAAGCTTTCAACTTGATCAAACAAAAGATGATAGAAGCGCCAATGTTTAGACTACCCAATTTTGATCTTATGTTAGAAGTGGCTATTGATGCATCCCATGTTGAGATAGGAGGAGTGCTTATGCAAAAGGGCCATCCGATTGCCTTCTACAATGAAAAGTTGAATGATGCAAAAAGAAGGTACTCTACTTATGACTTAGAACTCTATGCCGTTGTTCAAATTCTCAAGCATTGAAGGCATTACTTAATTGGCAAAGAGTTCGTACTCTATTCAGATCATGAAGCACTCAAATACTTGCACTCACAAAAGACCATTAGATATCGGCACACAAAATGGATATCATACTTGCAAGGATATATTTTTGCTCTCAAGTACAAAGCTGGAAAAGAGAATCAAGTGGTTGATGCACTTAGTCGAAAGGTGATGATAATGAATACCTTCACAGTACAAAGTGCAGGAGTGGAACACATCAAAGAGGAGTACATTAATGATGCTAATTTTTCTGAATTATTCAACAACCTCCAAGGGGGAGGACGAGATAACAAATTTGCTATATATGATGGGTATCTTTTCAAAGGCACTCGCCTCTGCATCCCAAACACCTCTTTGAGACATCACTTGATTCGAGAGCTACATGGAGGAGGAATGGGTGGACACTTTGGCAAGGACAAAACATACTCCATGATGCAAGACTTATGCTTTTGGCCTCAACTCTTAAAGGATGTACAGCATGTGATACAGAGATACCGCATTTGTCAACTTGCTAAAGGAGAAAAGAAGAATACAAGATTACACACACCGCTGCCCGTTCCACACGCACCTTAGCAAGACATAAGCATGGACTTTGTCCTAGGCTTACCACCTACACGGGAAAGGTATGATTCCATATTTGTGGTAATGGATCATTTATCTAAGATGGCACACTTTATCCCGTACAAGAAGACTCTTGACACAAGTCACTTGGCCAAACTCTTTTTCAAAGAGATAGTACGCATACATGGTCTACCACAGACAATTGTTTTAAATAGGGATGTCAAGTTCATGAGCTACTTCTGGAAGACCCTATGGCTGAAAACAAATACTAAACTCAAGTTCTCCACTACATTCCATCCTCAGAAGGACAGACCGAAATGGTGAATAAACGTCTTGGCAACTTACTTCAATGTCTAGTCCGTGACTATGAAAAGACTTGGCCATCTAAACTATACATTGCTGAATTTGCCTATAACAGTTCCATCAACCGCATCACAAGTCGTACGCCATTCGAGATTGTTCTTGGACTGCAGCCACAATGACCGGTTGACTTGGTACCTTTGCCACCCCAAGCCCGTATTAGTGTGGAAGCCGACAAGTTCCTTACACACATCACGGAGGTACATACTGATGTTCGTCATCGCATTGCTATTAGTAATGACGGATACCAAGCAACTACTAATCGTCATCGCCGCTACGTGGAATTTCAGCCTGGTGATATGGTAATGATTCGAATTCCACCTGAGAGGTTTCCTCTTGGTACGGTGCACAAACTCCATCCTCGGAACATGGGTCCCTACAAGGTCTTGAAGCGCATTGGCACTAATGCTTAAATGCTAGAGCTACCTCCTACTCTGAAGATCAACAATAACTTCAATGTAGTTGATCTGACGATATACTTGGGACACCATTTTGATGAAGGTGACACTGAACACACCCTAAAGCTTCCCCAATTTGCAAACCCCAAAGATGATATCATTGAAGATGTTCTCGACAAAAAAGTTCACCACAGTTCGTGGGGGCAAAGGATACTACTCCTTCCTCATCAAGTGGAAAGGACGACCACGAGAAGATTACACTTGGATCCATGTTGACAACTTTTGACGCCTGGACACGGATCTCTATGAGCACTACATGTCCCTTACCCATTCATCGGAGTTGAATGATTCTAAGAAAGGGAGAGCTGATGTAGATGCACATTATGGAAGGAGATATGAGAGGAAGAAGGGTCCAGCCATGAAGTCCAATCGGACCCCTACTTAGTCTTCCTGAGTGGCTAAGTCAGTAGTTATAAATAAGGGCCCATTGGGCCCATCGGCTAGGGGAGGTATTTAATTAGTTATTTTAATTAAGTAGAGGCCCATTGGGCCTATCGATTTTATTAAGTGGTATGTCCAATCCAAATTGTCTTAGGACTCTATTTGTTTTCCACATAGGTTTATTATTCCTAGTCTTAGTATGCCTGTGTAATTTGGAAGGTCCTGCCCTCTATATATAGAGGAGCTTATGTAAACCTAATTTTCAGATTTGAATAAAGAAAATTGTAGTCATTATGTTAAAACAACTGAGATAGTTGTGGGTGAGAAGCCCTGGCCGAGACAACCACTCCTCCCCCACATTATCCTATTTCTTTTCGTATACTCTGCAATTAGTTTTCTGCTTTCTGTTTTCTGTTACAGCAGGGATCGATTTCAGAATTCAGACCTAAACTTGGAGCCAATCGATCTCCTCTTTTGGCCAACTCTGAGGTCTGATCTGCAAGACCTTCTAAGGACTGATTCAGCTCTCCAAGCGGGCCACTCAATCTCTGTTGGAAGACCATTGGCAGCTGTTCACTTCTGGTTTTCTGCAATTCTTGATTTTCTCTCTCCTAGGTCAGAAATCAAGAACTTCCATAACTCTGCAACCAGTCGTCAGACTGTTAATAATTAGGGGTTTTATTCCTCACACCTGGGCCTACAATCGACCAGAAGATCAGCTCCATCTGAGCCAAGTCCAGCCAGCAGCAGGTCCCTCTCTTGGACCCTGCGCAGGTCCCTTTCTCTCTCCTCTTGTTTTGATTTTTTTCTGGCTTTTGGGTATTGAATTGCATAGTTGTCAAGGCAACGCCTTGGCGACGACTAGGCGTCCAGGCAGTTTGCCTGGGGCCTAGGCCACAGTCGCCATGTGTTTTTACCTTATTTATGCCAAATATCATTTAAGTAAATGTAAATGTATTTTATATTTGTTATTTCATTTACTTAAGATATTATTCATAAATAAGCAAATACTCCATATTTGAATCCAATAAAAATACTTCAAAAATCAAATTCCAATAGGATAAAAAGTCAACCCCCCAGTCCAAGAACAAAAACTAGATTTTGGTTATAGGGGCGATTTTCAACTTTTAAATGCTGGGTTTTTCTCAATTATGAAAATTTTATAAATTCTATCATGTTAAAACATTGCTAAATACCAAAAGTCCCGTAAAATAATCTTTTGTTTTGATAACCATAAAATTATTTTCATTCAGGTGATTTTAACAGCATTCGCGCACTTAAAATTAAGTTTGACCGGAGCATAACTTTGTCATTACAATTCAGATTTAAATCTTAGACTTGTTAGAAAGTTGGTTTTATGTTATAACTAATACAAAAAATCTCATGTAAAAATAAAATCATTTGATCAGTCAAACTTATTATAGAACAAGAGCATTTATCTAAATATTGATTTCTTATAACTTAATATGACTTTATGTTAATTTTTTTATGATTTAATATGGCTAATTGTTGATTTTTAATGACTTGATGTTGCTTAATCTTTATTTTTTATGATACAAAGTATATATAGCTTACTAAATAATGTTAGAAATAGGAAAAATAAAAAATAACACTTGGTCCCCTTGTTCGCCTTAAGGCAGGCGCCTTCTCGCCTAAGCGCTTGGACAACCCTCCACCGCCTTGGCGCCGTGACAACTATGTTGAATTGCTTGTTTGCTTTGTGGGTTAATTTACTCTTGTGAGTGTTCTTTGAGGCAACTGTTCTAAGGTCTCTTACAGTGGTATTAATCGGGGTTATGTTTGTGGGGGTAAGCTTTTGAATCTACTTCTGCATTATACATGATTAATTTGATTTTCTTAAATTGCATTAATTTCTGAAATTTTGTCCAGTTTCACATTTTTCCTTCAAAATCTCAATTCAGATCATGGTTCTAAGGGTGGTTCCTACCTCTGTGATCCGGTAGATTTTATTCTAGACTTTGAACCTCATAACTGTTTCTACTTAAGTGTTTCGAAAAAAATTGGTTCCATTTGGGATATGGTTTCGTTTTCAGGACAAAAACAGTGTTTCTATTTTTATTTTATTTTTTCTGCTTATAAACAGAAACAAGTGAAACATATCCAAACGATGCCTTAGAATTCAGAATATCCCATAAAACTAGACTATTTTCGCATCAAATAAATGTAAGGGGAAAAGTAGGGGCAACTAGCACTCAAATGTTCTGCTGCTATGACTGTAGGGAGTTCTCATCCACCTTTTCTGTTTCTTTGGCATGCATTTGCTTTTATGATTAAGAAAATGCAAATGTACTAATGTGGCCTATTGGGAAAGTTCTCATACCTGAGAAGCATTAAGATTCTCTCCAGCACTAGCCATGGCAACAGTTCCTATTTTAGAGTGCTTTAAATCTTGATGGATCTCATCACCAAAAAACCGAGCCTGATCACCATAAAGAAATCTGAAAGGAAAACATGATACTATATGAGATTATGCAAGAAAAAAATTGTTATTCACTCAAATAGATTATATGAAGCCAGATCATACATAAAAACAATAAGTGCAAAAACAGAGCTGAAAGAAAGCAAGAGAACTTTTGGGTTGTGCCAACAAATCCAGGCAGGGCTGGCAACTGGATGGTCAAACAGTCAATTAGAACCTGTTATCTAGTGAGCACAGATACAATGGGGGGGGGGGGGAGGAGAATATCCAAATAAATAAATGAAGGGTTCCAGTTTCCTACACGATCCACATAGGAAATACTATACAACATAGTTGTCACAACGTCTAGGCAAGCCAAGACGTTGGAGGGGGTTCAGATGCAAGGTGACACCAATAACACGTCCAACGTAACCATGGCGCCTGGATGCCTAGGCAACACCTTGACAATCATGCCGCATAGCCCTAACATACGCCATGTGGCAGGCTAGATGAGACTCAAATTTCACGAACAGTGAGGCCAAGGTCACCAACTCATATGTCGACTTTCAGCCCAAAAGCAGTTTTTTTGGGGAGATCGTGGGCAAGGGGAGAGTTTGGGAGAGAGAAGGAATTCCCTTCCAACTCACACTCCTAAATTCTCTCTTTGGAAGTCACTTTGACTCTATTATTGGTTGTTGGGGTAGAGTTTGAGAGAGAGGAGGAAAGTATAGAAATTTAGTACCATCTTAAGTATAATAATTAAAGATAAATAAAAGGGTACCAATAATTAAAAAAAAAAAAAAAAAAAAAAAAAAAAAAAAAAAAAGAAGAAGAAGAAGAAGAAGAAGAAGGATAAAAGGAAGGCATAAAGTAGTCAAGTGAAAGATTTGCCACTTTGTGCTTTTAAATAATAGTATGATATATAAATAAAGAAAAATATTACTTAATATAATCTCCTAATAATCTAATAGCTAACCCAAAAATAAAAGATTACATAATATTCTCCCAAATAAATAAATCTCCCTAAATCTCCTACTGAACTAACAACCCAGTCTGGAAGTTGTTACTTGTAGTCAAGGAATCCCAATGGCTCAAACTTGTCCAGCCAAGAATCTGTATTGCTCTCCCTTATTCTCAGTGATTCATCAAAGGGCACTCGGTTTGTAATACCCTGAAATCTAACTCAAGGATATTTTTGTCTTCTGACCATTGTAGGGTCAAGGTGACTTAAAGTGGGGATATCAGACAATTGAGGGTGCATCAGTACTTGGTAAGTGCTAAAAAACATCCATTAGATATAACTACATTGTAGAATAACTTTAGGGTTTTTGCCGTGGAAACTACCATTTTTCCCTTGAACCCTGATTTACCATTTTGCCATTGGACCATAATTCGACTTTTCTTTTAATTTTCTAATTTTAATCTCAACCATAATATTGACTTATTTAATTAAGAATGAGATATATATATATATAGTATTAATTAACTAACAAGTGGACAACACGTAACTAACTAACAACCTTAACTAACTAATTATTGCTAATTAATATTTAACAAATGAAGGCTTTCCTAATAAATTTGACTTTCTTTTTGAAATTTGGATAGCCTTAAGTATAAAGTAAGTGAGACAAAGTAGGAAAAGTGAGAGAAAGAGTTGGAGATCAATTGTGACTAGAATAAAGGAAGAGAGAGAGAGAGAGAGAGTTGGAGATGAAGTAGGAACAGTAGAGATAGAGTTGGAGATGAATTAGGGAGGGAAAGAGAAGCCAAAAACGTGACTCTATTGCCTCTTACCCTCTATTTAAGGAAAATTAAAACGAAAAAAAAAGGTATTGTAAAAAAGAAAAAGGAGAAGGAAGATGAAGAAAAAGGAGAAGAGAAATCAATGTTTCGAACGATCAAGGTAAACGTTTTTAACATGATTTAATTACTTTTTATATTCTACTTGGGGGATAGATCATGATTTAAAGGTATAGAATTTGGATTATGGGTTTGATGAGAGAGAAAATAAGATTTTGATATGTTAACAATATTTCATGGGTTGGACAGAACAGTAGTCTGAGATTGTTCATATTTGAATATCGTTAGGAAGTGTTATATGATCTGAAATGATTATTTGGAGTACATACACGTGTTTATGTGGCCTCCTAAAATTTTCATTAAATTTGGAGTTGATTATTTGATACACCGAAAAATTCATATACTCGGATAGATCACTGTCAGGGGAGTTTTCTATATTCGAGAATGGGAGTAGCAACGGAGGAATATAAACTTTGAGTTTTAATCTGAGTTTTTTACCATAACTTTATAAGTCTTCTAAATTCTTGAAAAAGTTTGAAGTGATTTGAGTTCAGGAAAGAGGGTTAATGAATTTTTCAAATTTATTGGATAGAATCTGTTACAGTCTGAAGACCGTTTTTTAGGGGGATTGATACCTAACTGAAGAAGGTTTTTTTGATATTATTTTTGTATTAGACATATATATATATATATATGAGTTAGGTTTCAATAAGTACTAATTTCAACTTATTTGGAATTCTATAGATATTTATTTTCTATTTTTCTATGTCAGTGGGCAAAATAGGTTAAGGCAGAATCTTGGGAACAACATCAAGGTGAGTGGAACGTCTACCTTAACTTCTTTATGTTTATAAGTATTATCCAAAAAAGAATTTTATGAACAGTAGATCTATTTTAAACCTTGGATTTAATGGTGTTTTGTCATTAAAAATCTGATTTTTGCAAACCTAATGTTATGTACATGAGAGAATGAGGAAACAAATTGAATTTTGTTTCATGATTTGCATCATATGTACATAGAAGAATTTTCTAAATGGAGCATTGATTACATAATATTAGTTACTAATATTATATGTTATATTGCAATTATTATGCGCATTACATGATTCTTATACCACATAAGTTTTTGTATATAACTATTTTTAAAAACACTAGTTTACATAAATTTACTGTTTTAATGTATGAGATGCATTGTTTGTTGCGGTAATGATGCTTTACATTACCAGCTTTGATTGAGGATGGATGTGAGACTTCCTTGATTATTGTTTTGTTATTTATAATTTTTGTTTGATATTTTTTTTACAAAATATTGAAACTGATTTCATGTTCATATAGAGACCGACTATGGTGGAACGAGAATATTGATCACACTTGAATTCCGAACTTATTTGTATTTATATATATTTTTCGTTCTTGGATGACTTTATTGTTGTTGTCTCACCTTATCAACATTGGCGTTATAATGTTGAGGCAAGGATTGGTTCATTGGACTTTTTCTTAGTGGAACTGTGGACTACTAGATAACGAAACCTACCCTCTGCAGGATCTACCAATTGTTACTTGACCTTCGGGAGGTATGACTTAGTTTTTGGGAGGTTAGACACTAGATAGCTTCTATGAGTTTCTGTATGTTGAGTGGAGGCAATGTGGTACTATGACACATTGGCCATTCAGGATGATATTATGAATTCGTTGTTTAATTTCTTTTGAATCATCATATGTACTTCTGCGACCATATAAATGTAGCAATGTAAGTATGTGTGGTATGCTTACTCTTTTGTTTTCTTGAAAGCTTTTATATTATACTACATATATCTTTCCTGTTATTGGTTGTATGATCGTGATTTCAAACATGTTTATTGTGGTGGTTCTACTTACTAAGTTTCTTCCTAGAGACTTACCCTCATAACTTACAGATAACGTTGGTGAGGACTATTGTGGAGAGGACATGAATGTTGAACCTATTATCGGTCAGCAGGAGGACATTGCTTATGGATTTGAAGAAGACAATGATTTTATTTTTAGATGATGCCGACTTTCTAAGGACGTAATTTAATTCAACATTACTTTAAGTTTGAACTTTAAAATAGATAGTTGAACTTTGAATTTTAATATTATATTAGTTTAGTTAACTCTTGCTTGCACTTATGTTTGTATGGATGCTACTCCGGTTCATTATCGCCTAGAACTCACAAATCATGTGGACCGTTGATGTCCAAAAACCCTAGGCCGGGTTTGAAACTAGTTGCAAATTTACCAGGAAGGTAGGAGCACAAAAGTGTCAAATAGTAAGCAGTGAAGAATGAAGATTGCTAGCAGATGGGATTGAGAGAGACAGCTAGAGGTAGCAAATTAAGGAAGACAGATAATGGACAAGGCACAGAGGGAGATGAGTGCAAGGTAGAGCAGATTAGAGCGAAGCAACAAAGGAAGGCAGACCCAAAGGGAGGTCAGGTAGCATGAAGCAGCACCCTAATTCTATTTCTTTTCTACATCCATTTGATTTGTATTGATTCTGATCAATCTGAAATAACTGAATACAAATTCTTACTCTTACATCTTTAATTCCAAGGATGCTGATTGTTTCCAAATATGGATCCTAGGATTCTATCAAAAGAATCAAATCAATGTACGAGGAACAGTATGTGCATATCTTATATAGAAAAAATCAAAAACCAAGTGATCCTTTTTTTTTAGTATTTCAAAGAAGCAATTGGTTGAGTCGATCACAGATGATCCAACTCTAGTTCTGTGAGCCTGTATGATGATAATCCATGTGCCCAATCATTATCTTTTGTTCTCCTAAAGGTCTCCAACTCTAGTTCTGAGTATTGTAATACCCACACCCCACACTCCTTTAATTAACTTCAAGTGTTTCCCATTTTTCTGACACATAGTTTATCACTCCATCACTAGCTAATAAAAGCAAATAAAAACAACCGCATATTTGCATTTTCGTTTTGTGCAACTACTATAGTAGTATAGTACTATACCTACAGTACCCATCTGAGCACTGGGCCATCTAACCTTCCTTTTATTGATGTCATTAGTACATTGACCTTTTTCTCGATGACATTGAAATCAAAATAAAACTAGCACCAACTTTTGTTGTTTCCAACACCTTCTTTTCATCTTTTCTATTACCAACATTAAAAGAATCACTTTGCCTAGGTTCCTTCATCTTTTGTTTTCCTTTTCTACCCCGTCAATCCATAAAACAACACATGTTTATGTGGGCTCCTAAAGACCACACGTTTAAGGCCGTCTTTTTTCCTCTTTGTTGTATTCATATTATATTAACAAGACCCTTACCTCTAAAACAAAATGCCTAACATAGCCACTTCTATATCTTCATGCGAAAAGCACATGCTTTCCAATAAAATTACCAATATGCCATCCAAGTTCACATGTGAAGACATGCACCTTACTAGCATAACAATATAAGCCACTTGAAGTTCCTTACTTGTAGATGGAATCACCACCGGTGCCCTTTCCAGTAGGATCACCAGTCTGCGCTGTGAAATCTTTTTGAACTGTATGAAACAGACACCCATTAAAATACTTGATCCTGCAATCACAAGAAAACCCTATATGTAACTCTTGATAAATAAGTACTTCAATGCAGTAGAAGTGACATTCATATCCTACTACGCAAAACCAAACACCAAGAAAATCAAAACTACAGGTGATGGTAAAAATATTCCCCTCTTATTTTTATGATACCTGAGCAGGTTAGTGGTTAACAGGTTAGCAGGTGAAGTTGGAACTGAGCCTGCTTTTGTAGTAAGCAAGCTGGTCATTACTTAGTAGGTAGGGAATCCAATTGTGATATTTAATTATTACTGTAAATATAAACAACCATCTAAATTTTCTATTTACCAAAACAAAGTAAGATAAACAATTATGCAAAGCCAGATCTAACAACTATTGATGCACTGTGACATCAACTCCTACAAGGAAGCAGAAATCTGAAAGATTATTTCACCTCGACAAGCAGGTGAGAGACCTCATTTCTACTCCAAACACTTAATTCAAAAGGAAGCCAAGATCAGCCAAAAAAGCGGACAATGATTACAAAAACATTCTGTACTGAGGCCTAGGATGTTTTGTTGGTTGTCAAACCCATTCCAAAAGCATTTACACATGTATCTTTTTTTCCCTTTTTCGATAACTCTTTACTTGTTGACAAAATGAAATAAAGGCACGATCCCAAAAGGAATCAGAGACTTTAACGGCCCCCAAGAAACAGAACAAAATTAACAAAACAAAAGGAAAGGATTGGAAGTTACATTTTACGGTGGTTAATTTTCCCCTAAATATAGCACGGTTGAATGATTCGGCCAGATCATTAGAGATTGGATGAATCTAATGTGATTAAAGAAGCATCAAGGTTCCAAATGATGCATCTCATCCACTTGACAACATCAGCTAGATCTCCTCCTACAATTAGTCCGTATTTGGCAACACTCCGTGAGAGTTTTAGGCCATTCTCTTACTCCACGAGGTAGAAAGTCACCAGAAACATGTTCAGATGTGTCAATTCACTTCTGTACTCCCACAAAGTGAACTGGTTCTCAAGATTTGAAATGAAGAAGTATTTTGAAAATTCTTTAGCACTTTGGAAATATCAAGCTCATGAAGGCAGGGAAATGCACGATATTCAAAAGGGGAGTATATACCTGATACCCCAGACTCTTGAGAACTTTCCGAAACTTCTTGAGACCTCAGTAAGTGCTCAACCGAGGACTTTCGCAGTGATCCAGAAACACTATTATGGTCAGAGTGGAAATCATGGTAGCAGGGAGGAAAAGAAAGAAACTCACAATCACACACTCAAAGCAGAAACAAACTCAATTTGTTATTCTTTCATTGTGTCCATTGTTGGGTTACATGCAAGTATTTAAAGAGCAAAACCATAGACTCCTACTTAGACTCTAAGAGGAAACAAGTTCAGAAAGGAAGGAAGTCCCAAACTCACTCTACTCCTACACATGGTTTAAGGAATCGAATCAGATCAGACCGGTCAGAATCGGCCGGATCAGATCGGTATCAGTCTTGACTGATCCCGATTCTTGGCCGATACCGTATCGGTGGTTGGTATGGCCAAGGGGTAAAATGGTAAAAAAGTGGCTTTAAACATAAACCAGGTATTTCTGTCCAATCTAGGGTGATCCGGATTGGTATCAGCCTTGACCGATCCCGTTCCTGATACCAATTTCTCAAACCATGCTCCTACAGTCCTACATATCCAACTCAAAACAAAGAAAGAAAATAAAAGACATAAATGAAATAAACTAATATTCCAGCCCTCGTTGGACCAAAACCTTGGGTTGGATTGGTTCTTCTTGGATCTTGGCTTCCAAATCCGGTCATGCTGGTCTAACCAGTCAAGTGCTACTATATCAGTAGTCTGCAACAAAATAAATAAATAAATAAAACCAAAACAAAAGAAAGGAAAAAGGGTAAAAGAAGCTAAAGTCATGCCCTTTTGTGAAACGAAGTGCGGGTTCGAGTCGGGAAGCAGCCTCTTGGCAAAGCGGGTGTAACGCTGCATATGACCCTCCCCAGACCCCGTAGTGGCAGGAACCTCGTGCACTATGTACACCCTTTTTAAATGGTACTGACCACCTTTTTTGGCATCCTAAAGTCGAGCCCAACCACTAATGGGGCATCCAAGCATGGCCACAAAATGGTTAGTTAATCTCCTCCAACGTAAAGTTAATTTTGGCAACAATAGATTTGCTGAGATTAATCTTCAAGCTAATAATTACCAAGAAAAGTTTAATATCTCCCAAAGCCTGTATTCATTGATTTCTTCAGTTAAAGAAAAGAGAAGCATATCATCAGGGAATTGAAGATCGTAAATCTCCACATTTTCCTAGCCCCTCTAAAGCCACTATCATATCTCTTTCACCAGCTCTGTCAAGAAGCAGACTTGAGACATCAATCACAATCAGTAGTGAACAAGAAAGGAAAGTGGGGGTCCCCTTGACGAAGACCTATAGGGGCTGGGAAGAAATTTCTGGGAGAGCCATTAAGAAGGATAGACAAGTGAAGATTCCACTTACATACTTTTATCCACCTTCTCCATCTCACACCAAAAGCTTTCACTTCCAAAGAAAATTTCAAGAAATCACATGAAACATCGTCATATGCCTTTTCCAAATCAAACTCAATAACCAAGCTTTCTCACTCATCAATTTAACATCTTCCACACACTCATTGACCTATATAATATATATACTATCAAGAATTTATATTTTCTGACAGAAGTGCTTTATTTGGAGAAATCACACATTCTAATACTTCCGAGTCTCATAGATGAGTTTTGAAATGATTTTGTACAAGCTAGAGATCAAGGTGATAGGTCTGAAATCTTAAGGGTAGTCAGCCCCTTGTTTTCTTGGGGATTAAAGCCTCAAACACCCCTCATGAAATTCTATAGTTTCAGCTAGTCATCTTAATGAAAGCCCATAAAATATATATCTGGTCCAGGAGCTTTATCCCCTGAAGTTTTCTATACTCCCAAAATAAATCAACTTACTGGCTTGACAATGCATGCTGAATCAAAAGATACATTACTGGGCCAATGGACATAAAGGACATGTTAAGTTTTCAACTCAAGTAATGATTATTGCAAGATTCATCAAACCCAGTGTTAAAACATAAGCTATCAGCTAATTACTATGCTAAAATATGATTTCCCATCCAGCTACAATCTACCTCTATCAAGTATCAACACACTGTAAGATGGAAGCAAGGTTTAAGATCTCGCTCTCACCCCCCATCTCACTAATCGAAAAAAGAGAGACCTTGCCGAGATCATGTATTTTTTCCCAGTCGACTTGGTGGTTGGTCTAGGTGGCTATATGGTCTTTGTAGCCCCTGAAAGTTAGTAGTTACCCTATTTTAGGCCTTCTAAACACAATTGAACATCATTTTTTCAAAAATCAAACCTAAAATTGTACTTTGACTTCGTACCCTATGTAAGTAGTCTCCAACTCTTTGGACCTTAGGCTAGTATGCTCTATTCCACAATCAACACATGACATAACATAATTATAAGAATTTAAAAGACATCATATATAAGAAAAGTAACTTCAAATGTAGATGAAGAGGTAATATCCTCTACTCTTTAAGTTTCAATGAGTGTATGAGTGGAGATCCTCAAGCAAAAGCACCAAAATCCTTGTTCCTTAGTGTTTTTCCTTCAAAAAAGTAGAGAGGCAAGATTTTGGCGAGATTTGGCAAGATCTTGGTGAGATCTCAAGATCTCGGTTGAGTTTTTGTACAATTTATATCTCGCCATGCATCTCGTCTCGCCTTTTTGAAAAACGAGATATTAGCGAGATCTAGCCGAGATCTTGAACCATGGATGGAAGAATGTCATGAGCTAATAAGCTAACTGTTGTCATAATGTAACAATATATTTTTCCTACAAGAATTGTATTCTAGATACAAATTTTTCACATGTTAGCAACAATTGATTATAGATAAATGATCAATTAACTGATAATGTGAACTTATTTAAGATAAACTTCAACTTTCCCATGACACTTCATTCTTCAAAACTGCTAAAAGGAAGAGCCCCAGGATTTCAATGACTAGCCTTCCACTCCCCCTAGCACACAACCCCCGCAAAAAAAAAAAAAAAAAATAATAATAATAATAATAATAATAATAATAATAATAATAAATGCAATATACCGGATGGCATGAGAATTCATGATAAACTAACCGAATAATCATACTACAAAATCTTACCCATTGCGTAAGAACATCATACCAAAGTGCAAACAAAGAGTCCAAGAAAATGCATTTTCCTTATACCGACGACCAATAAGGAAGGAAAATGAAAAAAATAATAATAAAATCTTTAGACTCCTAAAAAATAATAATAAAATCTTTAGACTCCTACTTATCTATATGACAAGACTTGGAAAAGGACTAGCATTGATGACTTTAAAGTTACTAATTTGAGGAAATTCATCTTTACCATGATATCAAACTTGATTGAACAATGACACAGCAGAAAAACAACAATTTTACCATGACATCAAGCTCGATTGAACAATGATACAGCAGAACAAGAACAATTAAGATGGGAGTAAGGATGAAGATCATTTACTTGCAAAGCTTTAAGAAGTTTTTGGTGGTTAAGGGGCACCGATCTGTGTGCAAATCCACAACAATATCTCCCAGGCTTGTCACAATAAGAACTGACATCTTCTACAGAGTTTTCGAAGAGAGCAGGAGGCAACAGCTCACAGATCCTTTATTTAAGTGTCTTAAATGGCTGGTGATATGCTAGCTCAACTGCAAAAACAATATCCGCATTAGACATGGGCATAGTTGCATAGAAGTTTACTGACTTATTGACAAGCAAATTGATACCTATCACAGATCCCTATCACAGATCCAACATACGAAAAACATTCCTAGCTGCAAACAGATAATGCTAAATGTGTTTTGCCAAATCATTTTCCAGAAATGTGAACATGAAGAAATATAACATTGACTATCTAATAACAATCACCACATCATAATATGCTATATATATTCATTATGGAGATAGCTTTTACTAAGATTAGTTCACAATTAATCATATCTCTGTTAAACGCCCTATTCCACTAAAAAAGCATTTTATCTGTATTTCATTGGCACTTTAAATAAAAGTTAACCTCGAAACATAGTGCAGAAAAGCCTGCTCGTAACTGTTTATGCAATCGACTGAATTACCATGCTCTATTAACTCTTAACCTAAAAATAATAGAACTGACTGATGAACCATACTTTATTTAACAAAATTTTAGCCAATAGGCTTCCATGTATGTATTGACAACAGTTGTCCATCTTTCTTGAGTAACATTTCCTAATTCTGAAAGGCAGTAACTTAAAACATGAACTGTTTTACCAGTAAAAGATGTGTCTTACACTGTCCTCTTCAATCAATCAAAATTTTATATGTTACTTGGTAATTCATATCTTCATCATACAAGTAGTGTCATGATGCACTGTAATTTGCAGCTGTCCCCAAACACATTTCCAAACCATTCAGCAGCATATACATAAAGAGATTTATTTCCTCAATAAATCATATTTAAATGTAATCTTCTTGTATACACATCAAAGTCTCAGAGCAATTCCAAGTTTGAAAAAAAAAAAAATTTTGTTTTAAAGCTCAAATGGGAGATACCCAATTCACCAAATTTCCCATACTCACAGCACACTAGTAGTCCAGTGTGCTCCAGTGTGCAGTGCAAATCTCTATCCCTAGCAGACCAGATAAAACCATTTCAGCCTTGATGGTAAGTCCTCAGAAATGAAGCAACGAAATGTATGATTATCCATCCCATAATAAATTATTGATTTAATAAATAATAGCTTTCCAACATGAAAGGTTTGTCTGAATAAAAGCGAGCTGAAAACAATTTTGAAAAGAAAAAAAAGCAGAAGGCAGGCATTAACTATGATTCTCAACATAAATTTCAGAAGCTACGATGTAACCCTAACGCCAAATCTATTAAAAATGCACCTACCGGGAAGCGAACAATGAGGAGGAGACTCACCAGCTTGTGTCCGCAACTTGCAAGTCAGCTTCGAAACCAGACTGCTCCGGACTGCTCCACAGTGCGAATAAAGGTTCACAAAAGAGAGAGGATTTTACCCACTTCCCTATGCTCCTCACCTCTTTCTCACCGCCGAGAAGAAAGTCGGAGCTTCCCAAGGCACAGTTGTTGATCTCCACTATGGGGTCAATCTAGCTCCACCTACGCTATTTCTATCAAAGACACGGAGAAGCGAGAAGTAGGGAACCAGGTCGGTAGAGGCAGCCAAAAAGCGCGAGTAATGAAAGCTGCAAGCTCGCTTCGCTGTTGGGAGCCTGTGAGAGAAGTCGGCTTTATTCTCAATTGACGCACGCGATCCGCGAGAAAGTAGTATATAATCGAAGAGGGGTAAAAATGTCAAAAAAATATATGAGGGTGAGGGTGGAATTAAATACTGTTTTGTAAACCCAAACCCAAAGGTGGGTATCGACCAGCGAAGAGATTTCCGGAATTTGGTGCTGTTCTGATGAATTCGAAGCTTGGAAGTTGGAAACTCCCCAGTGGATTTGGAATCAGAAAATTGGAGTTATCTGGGGAATCATTTTGAAGAAATCTGAAGAAACTAGGTTTGGATGCCTGCAATGTTCCTCGGTTTCAAAGTTCTCCAAGGAGTACAGAAAAAATCTCATAAATCTAGGGTTTTCATCCATTGGTGTGCATTTTGTAATGGTAGAGAGCTTCCCAGAAAGCTAAGTAATGGCGCCAGTGACCCAACTGTTCTGAATAAATGTACCATATTTGTGTCATCGTTTTCTTCTGGTTCCTTTAATCCCAATTCCAACTCAAGGCATGCTTTTTGTGCCCCATCTGCAGAAAGTTATGATGTGGAAGGAATTGAAGAGAACGACGGAAAAGGGTTTTTTGGACAATGTGATTTTGATCTCAAGGATGATTCTGAAGAGGACGAAGTAGATGAAGAAGAAAGTGATGATGGGAATGAGTTTAGGGTTTTGGATTTGGTTGATGAGAATAGGAAGAAGAAGGAAGATCCTAAGAAGGTTGAAGAAGTTGAAGAAGATGTATCCAGACACCCTTTAGTTAGAGAAATTTGTAGATTAATTGGGTTCCGAGCGGCATGGAATCCAAAGCTTGAGGGAGAGCTGAGGCACTTACTGAGAGGCCTCAAACCCCAACTAGTCTGTGCAGTTCTTCGCTCTGTGGGTGATGAGCGTGTTGCTCTTAACTTCTTTTACTGGGGTGATCGTCAATGGCGTTACCGGCATGCGCCAGAGGTATATTATGCAATGCTTGAGGTCCTCAGCAAGACTAAACTCTGCCAGGGCTCAAAGCGTGTTCTTCGACTCATGGCTCGACGAAGGATTGAGCGTCGGCCTGAAGCATTTGGGTATCTGATGGTCTCATACAGCCGGGCTGGCATGTTGAGAGATGCAATGCGGGTCTTGAACCTGATGCAAAAAGCAGGTTGTGAGCCTGATTTGTCGATCTGTAACACTGCAATTCATGTTCTTGTGATGGGAAATCAGTTGGAGAAGGCGTTTAGGTTCTTGGATCGAATGCAGCGTGTTGGGATTCAGCCCAATGTTGTGACATACAACTGCTTGATCAAGGGACTTTGTAATGTTCACAAGGTTGAAGATGCCTTGGAGCTGATTGATGAAATGCCTCTGAAAGGTTGCTCTCCGGATAAGATTAGTTACTATACTGTAATGGGTTTCCTTTGTAAAGAGAAAAGGATCAAGGAAGTGAGGGAACTGTTGGAGAAGATGGTGAGGGATAGCCATTTGTTACTAGACCAGGTTACTTATAACACTCTCATCCACATGCTCACAAAGCATGGGCATGCAGATGATGCTCTTGGATTCTTGCAGGAGGCAGAAGAGAAAGGATTTCGGATTGATGAGGTTGGGTATAGTTCAATTGTCCACTCATTCTGTCAGGAAGGGAGGATGGATAGGGCAAAAGAAATTGTGAATGAAATGTTCATCAAGGGTTGCACCCCTGATGTGGTGACATATACCACTGTTATCAACGGGTTTTGTCGATCAGGAAAGGTGGATCAAGCTAAGAAGATGCTCCAACAAATGTATAAACATGGTTGCAAGCCAAACACGGTATCATACACTGCATTGTTGAATGGGCTCTGTAAGACTGGCAATTCATTAGAGGCTAGACAGATGATGAAGATGAGTGAGGAGGAGTGGTGGACCCCAAATGCCATTACATACAGTGTTGTGATGCATGGGTTTCGTAGGGAAGGGAAGTTGGTTGAGGCCTGTGACTTGGTAAGGGAGATGGTGAGAAAAGGATTTTTCCCAACCCCTGTTGAAATTAATTTATTAATTCGATCTCTTTGCTACGAGAAGAAGGCAGGTGAAGCCAAGAAATTCATGGAGGAGTGTATGAGTAAGGGATGTGCTGTTAATGTGGTAAACTTTACGAGTGTGATTCATGGGTTTTGTCAAGAAAATAACTTGGAAGCTGCTCTCTCCTTGCTTGATGACATGTATCTAAGTAACAAACATCCTGATGTGGTCACATATACAACAGTTATTGATGCACTGGG
The DNA here is from genome assembly GCF_013358625.1 of Macadamia integrifolia. Classification (NCBI taxonomy): domain Eukaryota; kingdom Viridiplantae; phylum Streptophyta; class Magnoliopsida; order Proteales; family Proteaceae; genus Macadamia; species Macadamia integrifolia. The sequence goes on along the minus strand of NC_056560.1, from coordinate 23,246,151 downwards.
AAGGCAGGGTAGGTTTGAAGAGGCAACTGAGCTTACAAAGAAAATGCTTCAAAAGGGCATAGATCCTACTCCTGTTACTTACAGGACAGTTATCCATTGGTACTGTAAGAAGGGTAGGGTGGAAGATTTACTGAAGTTGTTAGATAGAATGCTTCTAAGGCAGGAAATCAGAACAGCTTATAATCAAGTTATTGAGAAGCTTTGTAGTTTTGGGAACCTTGATGGGGCCTATAAACTCTTGGGAAAGGTCTTGAGAACAGCTTCAAGAAATGATGCCAATACATGCCATATGCTCATGCAGAGTTATTTGAAAAACAGAAATCCTTTACTGTCATATAAAGTCGCTTGTCGGATGTTTGATAGGAATTTGATTCCAGATATAAAGTTATGCAAAGAAGTAAGTGAGAAACTGAAATTGGAAGGAAAATCAGAAGAAGCAAATAAGCTTATGATACGGTTTGTTGAACGTGGGCGCCTGTCTCCTCAGTATCAGTAGTATTTGGGAATGGGAGCTAATGAAGATATACCTATTTTTGACTTGCAATCTTTTCTTGCCACACAAACATGCCCTAAACTCTACAACCCCTAGGGTTTAAAGACCCGGAATCTGGATCAAGATCAGTCCTGGGTTATTCCAATCTGGATTGAAATCAGTCAGGATCAGTGAGAAATCGGCTAGAATGGGCAAAAACATGCCTCAACCTTAGTTTCCATACAAGGATTGGCCTCGGCCAATTTCGGTCTGCTTAATCACTTGTATGAGGTATCATCTTCCTAATTCTTCAGACAGAACAACTTGGCTTCCTAAAGACCATGAAAAATAAGCATCATCATTTGTTCATTGAAAATAATCATTTTGACCCATATTACCCCTTATAACTAAGAAGATCGTTTGAATTAGGTTCAAACTTGAATTGCCTACCCCTTACCATGCATGGAACATAAAAGGCTGCACACATCACTGTCACCAAAGCTAACTGTATTCAAATCCTTTCTGATACCCTTATCATGTGTTAAACCTCCATAGGTTAACAATTGGCTGGTCAGGTAGGGCTCAAAAATTTTCTACAAGTAGGTCCCAGCCAACCCAACTCCAATATCAAATGGAGTTCTGTGTCTCATGGTAAGGTTAGAAATCTTGTTGAAAACAAGACCAGGATTCATCCACTGTGGAGAAGGCATAAATACTCCCCCTCTATTGAACAACTGCTTTTATGGTCTGTTAGACCAGAGAACCCCTCCCCCTGATTATACACCTTGGAAACAACCTCTCTTGCAAAGCCTCCCACACCCTGCAGTAGCAGGAGTCTCGAGCACTGGGCTGCTCTTTTTAGGAAATAAAAGGTAAAGAATCCACAATAACTAAGATGCTAGGTGCGGCTCAGAGAAGAGGATCATTACATATGATGCTGCAGTAGCAGCCATAGCATGGGGAACTTGAAAGAGGCTATTCCTCTCCTGGAGGCAGGCAGAGGTTGCCCGTCAGAGGCGACGAGTTTGGGTACCTCTGTGGGAAGATAAGCAATAGCGGACCTGTCGGCCTACAATAGGAGATAGAGGCATTGTAGCGAGCCTCACTAATACGCATCATAGAAGATATTCCAAAGACAGATTGGAGCCCTAAAACAAGGAAAATAATGCAAAAGAATATAGGCTACAAAAACATGAAATTTGGCATGTGGCCAAGCCAAAAATCTAATACAGTGCTTTCTTCTATTGAATGATTTTCTTTGCATTTCCGATGGTATACAACAGTCAGAATTATCACATCACAACAGGCAAAAATACTGGGATCTGTTTCACAAAATGAAACAAAAATTAAAAGCTAGCTCTGTATTAGATTTTTCCAGAATTGTCCAATGTTAGGAGTTTCATTGGGAGCAAAGTTGGATCAATACAAATAAAGTTACATCCCAGGGATCAAGGGAGAACCCTGCTTCCACATATTTAAAAGGGAATCAACCTCCCTGGTCACTGAATCAGATAAACCAGCCTCAATTGTTTGTTGATACTTGAACATGAAGGAGTGAAATCAGTCTCCACTTGCACAGCCCCCACAACCACAGTGCACACATTCTATGACTTTCTCTTCCCTTAGGTGTTTAGGAACTCTGCACACACAAATGGTGTTGAAGTTGTGATCCCGTGGCTGTATGCATCGTAGGCAGCAAAGGCATTCATAACCTGACTGCAAATAGAAGAAAAAAGATACAAAGTTAACAGAGTCAGCCTATGCTACACATAAAATGGAATGATGCAAACTCACCAATTAAGTTTCTCCTACAGCTGGATGAAACTGCATTGTATCTAAACGAGTTTATTTTTAGGTCTCAGGGACATTTGAATGCTTAATATTAATTACTTTTTATTATGTTCTGGTTGGAATACTTATTAACATAAACTACAAATTCAAGGAAGTTTGAGAACAAGCAAATATGGGCATTAATCTCCTTCTTTTTTTTTATATATAGGAGAATATGCAACAAAATACCCAAGATAAGTAGGCTGATTTGTTGATGATTTAAGTCAATAGATAGAACATCCAAAAAAAGAACATCAGTAAATGAAAATGTTGGATGTAAAATGAAATTTGCCAAGCAACAGAATCCAAAAACTTGAAAAACCTCTATACTACTTAAAATTGAGCAGAACTGATGTACCAAATACATTACCCAGTGATGGTTTAAGGTACCCACTTTTTTTTAAAATGTTGGATTGGTTAGATGTTTTGTTTTTCCAATAAACTTGAACCTGAGGTTTGCTGAGCTTCCCAAAGGAAGAACCAAAACTTGCTCATCTCATTCTTTGAGCTTTTTGTACATTATGCCAAAGATCCTTGGTTTCTTAAGACATTCTTGTTGATTCCAGCCCTGTTGGTGGCGATCTCCTCAACCATGACATTACATGGCAAGTCTCAGACTCAAGAACAAATGAAAGCAGGGGTGCAAGCAAGGCATGAACCACTGGGTGTTTTCAAAATATGGTACCAATGCAAGGTCACTAATGGTTAGCCCAACCGCAGCCCAGCCGATTTTTTGTTCGTGGGGGTGGCCAGAAAGTCGCAAAATAAATTTCTGGAACTCAAATGGCATTATCCTTCCATGTGGCACAATAAGGTGGGCCATAAAGGAATTCATTCCCATATATATCATAGGTAGATGCAGTCAAATTTTCTGGTGCTGGGCAAGAAGGGGGATCTGTTGGTTGGTTGGACTGGAGAGTTGCTGCCTATTGACATGCCTTGCCTTCATTTTTTCTCTTTTCATCATACTTCTCTGTTCTACATGCCTCTGTTTTGTCATCCTTCTACTAACAAAAATTCTTTCTTATTGCCAATGAAACTACCCTGATGTGCAATTTTGAAAATTGGCCACAATGCTTCACATTTTCTCTTACCATCATGTGGATCATTTTCAGCTGTCAAGCAAGTATAGAATCACACCATTCTAAGTACTTGGAGGTTCATAAACTGAAGTAAATAATGCCAGTATAATAAGAAACAAATGGAAGAGACAAACCTTCTCTCATTTTACCCTCGAGCTCACAAAGAGTAGGTTCAATCAACTCCCATCCATTTGGGTATTTCTAACGAGATTTACTGGAGCAGGACACTAACAGACAGAACGGTGGTTCTATTTGCCCCAACATAGCAGGCTCGAATCTTATATTTGAGGGCAGTTTTATAATTTTGAATATAAGGTTTTTTGCTATATATTTATAGCGAGATTTACCATTTCTGTAAGCAAATATGAGAGATATGAGTACACGTGTTATAACCCTATTTACCATTGATAGTGAAACAAAATCTCATCGCACTGAGGACATAGACAATCTTTTCGAATCTCATAAACCTGTGTATTTTGTTTATTTTTATTTTTTTTATTATCTTCTGCATCACTTTTAAGATTGCATTTCTAGATCGCTCCGTCTCAGATTCAATATTTTCTTCTTTTCTTTTCATTTCGCGGGAACCAAACATTGTCTTCTAGATTTCGGGTCAAACCGGTTCAGAAAGTGCTCCACTACCTTCAACCTTCCTCTGGCAGACGGAGAACACAAAACGAGGACACAGCAGAAAAGGTTTGGGCAGACCGGCGTGAGAAGAACGCAGCTAGGATTAAGGTGTGGAGAAGGTTAGGGTTTAGTAATGGAGGGTTGGGATCCGAATACGAAGTCGACACTTACCAAAATTCCATTGTTGACGACAAAGGCAGGTCCAAGGGACGGAGCGGCATGGACGCAGAGGCTGAAGGAAGAGTATAAGTCATTGATAGCTTACACTCAGATGAACAAGTCCAACGATAACGATTGGTTTAGGATCACTGCAGAAAATCCTGAGGGGACAAGGTGGACAGGAAAGTGTTGGTACGTTCATAATCTTCTCAAATACGAGTTTGATCTGCAATTTGATATCCCTGTTACCTATCCTTCTACCGCTCCTGAGCTCGAGCTCCCTGAACTCGATGGAAAGACTCACAAGGTAAGATTTTTTTCCCTTTCTTTGTCTTTTTTTTGTTCTTGGTTCCAATGGGTTTAATCAAATTTTTGAGATTTTTGGGTTATTGGGGTCTAGGAGGTGTGGAGTTTGTTTGCCAAACCGTATGGATTCATGGTCTGAACATTTGAGGTGGATTCCAAATGGAATGGGTAGATTCCCAAATCAATTTCATGGTTGGATTCCCATCTTCTTCTACTTTGTTTTTCCCCGCTGGTTCTGTTCGCAATGCAATTTAGGTCGAGTATCCAACCAAACCAGGTGAGACAGTTCATCTTCTTAGTCTGTTATAGATCTATTTTACATAAATCAGCACTGTCTTTGGAACTTCATCTGGCTATTCTGATTTCCTGATATTTTCCAGAATATTGTTCGGTTTGCTTTCATATTTTAGAGCTATAACTCTGCTGCATTACTATTCAATTCAGTCCATAAATCCGTATTTTTGTACCTTCTGTTATCCACATGCAGACTCCCTTCTCTGTCTCTGTTAAAACCCCTACCAGTTCTAATTGCACCCTTCTATCAACCGGAGAAGTCTGCCATTCTTTGACCATCAAAAGGTCTGTTTGCAGGGGTCACTCGACCCAAGTTTCTGTCCCAGCAGTTACTAGTTTTTAAGTTGCAAAATTTCTCATATTCTACCCTATTGCTGAACTATGAATCTCACTTATGTTCGTTCTTCTCTGTAGCATATAATCTGTTTCTATTGTCAAATTAGCCTTGTCATTAGTGTTTCTTCTTTTATATTTAGCCTATTCTGTCCATTAAAGCCTTCGAAAATTCTGCCCCTATCTTAACTAGATTTAGGGTTTCACCTTGCGCCACCTGTTTTCTTATTGACATTACTAGTAATGTAATGGCTGCTATTTTCAATTCGCTACATTAGTTTGGGTCCTATTTCTTCCCTATGACAGCAGGTCCCTACTGCCTAAATCCTAAGCTAGGGTTTGGGTTATTGTAAATGCATGACCCCAAACAATGTGTGATAAAATTTTATTTAAGGAAAAGTGAAGAAAGGGGAGATAAAAATGTAATAAATATGGGCTAGCCTTTGTGAAAAAGATACTCTGTTCAAACTAAACTCAGCCCGCTAAAATAATACAAACAGAGTAGAAAACTCAACCAATTCCCTATGAAGGAATAATAACACAACCCCTTACACCTAGATCACCATTACTCCCGCCTCTACCAAGAATGAGATTTTTCACTATGTCGAAAGTGAATGCCACTCCTGCTTGCTCCTCATTTTCTCCTGCCTCACCTGGCCTTACTCCCTTTCCTCTTGTACAACTCAACTCAAGCTTTATCCAACTAAATTGGGTCGGCTACATGGATCCTCTTTTGCCAATCAACTTTATTTAAAGCTGTAGGATCCGCACTAAAAGTCTTGGCTGAAGTTCTTACAATGCCGGCTGCTGACCTGATGCACCAACCTTTCTCTTGTAGTATCATCAAATTCATCAGGGTCCCATAATATAGTTATATGGCCATGTGCATGAATGTGCGCAACTGCGTGCGTGTTGTGTTATGTGTGATAAATTGCCTCTTAGCGTCTGCATTGCCCACCCTCCATTTGTTTACTGATCACCAAAAATTTCCATTCCCAAGCCCTGGGCTGGATTGGGTTATATCAAATTTCCATGCATAATATTCTGACTGATGAACTAGAATCTGAAAAAGAAACTAGTTCCATCCATAAATATAACCTATGTTCCTTATAATCATTGGTTTCCTTCTTTAACTCCCTACTCCAACCCGAAAAAAAAAAAAAAAGTATCCTAATGTTTTGGGCCTGTGGATGTTCAGATGTATAGGGGTGGGAAGATCTGCTTGACTGTGCACTTCAAGCCACTGTGGGCCAAAAACTGGTATGCTCAGACACCTTTCCATTCAAGTTTTATAATACACATGATATCAAGATGCATGGTATTGAAGTATTGCAAGTTTTTCTTTCGCTGGTTTTCCCCTTAAATTATATGTTTTGGGTGGTTTGCAATGCCTGTCCCATTTTCTTTCCACTGATTATAGCCTCTGGATTATAAATATAAAGGGCGTACACAGTGCTGGTTGTCCACCTATGCGAGGTCCTTGGGGGGTTTTGGGGATGGTTCTAACCTTTGGCATTTTTTGTGCAAAATTGGTCACTCTCGAGACTCTAACCCAGTCATTTGCCCTAGCATCCTAACCTTTTACTATTACTCCAGTAATTGCCCTGCACTGGATTAAAACATATGTTTTTGATTGATTACTCAAGTCTTAAAACATGTTTCCGTTTTTCAAAATTTTTTTTTACACCATTTTCTAATATTTTAGTGAAATGTAGAACAAGCTTTATTTTCTTTAGTTTTCCCCTTAAATTTATATATTTATAGGTGGTTTGCTACTATTATCCCTTTTATGTTTACTGAATTCAGTAGTATTACAAATATGTTTTGGAGAAATCAAGGGGATGTTCTTAATTGATTACTTAAAACACGTTGCTTCTTATTTTTTTCTCCCTTTTTGAATTTTGGTTTTGCATCCTCTTTTCTTATATTAACGAGATTTGTAATTTCCTGAAGTTGCACTACCTGAACCCTGTTCACTAAAGTGGTAACACTGCTATTTCACATTTTTGTATAGTTCAGTTTATTAGGCAAAAGTAATTGTCAGAATTGCTTATAGAATTTGACCCCATGACACGTAACTCTACCTTGTCACATGATAGACACCAACAGATGAGGGTGGATCCAAGTGATATCCACACTCATCTCACTGGTATCTTTTGACAGACAACAGAATACCTATGCTGATGTTTAACACTCCTCTTTTCTTCTCTTTTTTTTTTTTTTT